>NC_091981.1:6669707-6981373 GCF_044704955.1 Pristiophorus japonicus
GGGGAAAGAGGGAACATTGGGCCAGAATTTGCTGCGGGCAATGACGACGAACGAACCACGTTCGCTGTTATTACCCCTCTGAAACTGACCACAACTTCAGGATGTAGCGCGTGCGCATTCCAACGCGAAAAACCTAAAGTTGCAGTCTGCCATTCACTGCTCCGACACCGGCTGCACTGTGCACCCCCCTTCAATCAGTGAAACGGACAAAAACTTGGACTTTCCACTGTAATATCACTGTTAAATACCCCATTAAATGGTAATCAAAGGATAGGCAAAGCACATAAGCAAAATTCATTTTTAAGCCACAAATTAATTTAATGTGAGGGCAGACAGATTTCTCTCCCTCCCACCCCCCAAATATCTAGAACATAATTTTCCCCAAAATGTAAAGACCAAATATATTACTCCAGCAAAGTATTTTGTTTCCTCAGTCAGTGTGAACCTTTCCAATAAAAATCCTCATTCACCGTGTCCTCGTGAAACCTTACCTGAATTTCAGGGCTGGATTTATAATTTCTCCCTTCCTGTAAAGGAACATCGCTTTCTGTGAAAGCTGAAAAAGCAAAAAAAATATATAGATTTACACCCCTGTTAAACATTCCAGGCTTGCTTATGCATTATCAAAGTAGAAAAAGAGAAGAAAGTATAATGTACACCACCTGCAGCTTGTGTCAGGTTGGCACGAAGGGACTGAATGGTCTCCTTGGCTTTCCGTAGTTCAAATTCCAGGACTGGACAGGGATTGTATTAAACACACAGAGGAATCCAACCAAGGAGAAAGAAAAATAAAAACAAGGATGGGTGTGAAAATAAAAGAACACAGTTTTGAAAACAGAACGCATGCAATCTATGGAATCTGTGAATTCATGCAGCAAAGTTTGGTGAAATTTTTTCCATACTGTCACATATTTAATGCTGAGAATTTCAGTTCAGGCTGCGCCAAAAAATATACTGAAGGCATCAAGTAGCTATACTTAATCCTGATAACAGCCGTTGCTTACCACATTTAATCTTCAGCAAATTTAAACCAGAATGTTGAGCAAAAATATTCTCATTTGAGGAATTAAGTTAAAAGGCACTACAGAGATAATTGCAGCAAGTATCAAAATAAGCAGCAGCGATTGTACAATTATAAAAAGGACACTGGACCAAACAAAGGGTTTCTTCCTCTTTCAAAGCAAACTATACATCAACCCTAAATAAAGAGAGCGCACGCAACACAACACAATAGCAATTCACAATAAAGCTCTTCATTTGCAGAACCCCGTTTAGAATTGCCACCATCACATGCAGGCATTGAAACGTAGTGGGTCAGTCCGATGACAACGGCCCCAGTCTCTCCTGTGCTAAACAGGCTCTGTACATCTGTGGTATGGATATTGGTTTAATACAATTCAGTGCATAGTGCTTTGGAAACATTTTACACAGAATTACGTAGAATTTTACAGCACGGAAACAGGCTATTCAGCCCAACAGGTCCATGCAGGTGCTTATGCTCCACACCACCCTCCTCCCACCTGTCTTCATCTCACCCCATCAACATATCCGTCTATTCTATTGCAAGGGGGAAGTCTTGCTACAACTAATTGTACAGGGCATTGGTGAGACCACACCTGGAGTTTTGGTCTCCTTGTTTCAGGAAGGATATAATTGTATTGGAGGCAGTTCAGAGAAGGTTCACGACGTTGATTCCTGAGATGAAGGAGTCATCTTATGAAGAAACGTTGAGCGGGTTGGGCCTATACTCATTGGAGTTTAGAAGAATGAGAAGTGATCTTATTCTAATGTACAAGATTCTGAGGGGGCTCGACAGGGTAGATGCAGAGAGAATGCTTCCCCTCGAGAACTAGGGGGCATAGTTTCAGAATAAGGGGTCGCCCATTTAAAATGGAAATGAGGAGGAATTTTTTCTTTGGAGGGTTGTGAATCTTTGGAATTCTCTACCCCAGAGAGCAGTGGATGCTGGGTCATTGAATATAATTTAAGGTGGAGACACAGATTTTTGAACGATAAAGGGAGTGAAGGGTTATGGGGAGTGGACAGAGAAGTGGACTTGAGACCAGGATCAGATCCGCCATGAGGAGCCAAATGACCTGCTCCTATTTCTTATGTCATGTTATGTTCTATTCTCCCTCATTTGCTTATCTAGCTTCCCCCTGAATACATCTATGCCATTTGCCTCAACTGCTCCTTGTGGTAGCGAGGTCCACATTCTAACCAACAGTCCCCCCCAGTCATAGAATCCAACCTGCAAACTCGAGCAGGAATACTTCTGGATTGGAGGTGTAATTTCACCAGCATCAGTTTTCAACTGGACTGCTGGATGCAACATAACTGGTGAGAATGGCAGTTGAAGACAGGTTGGCGAGACCAACAAATCATGTGGGCACACCAAATCATGTGGGCACACCAACAACCACTCCACAAGTATATTTTTGGATTCCTGGTTCATCTCTGCCGCACTCCAAGAAAGGACTTGTCTGGTTTCCGTTTTTGGTGACATGGGTTTACTTCACTTTTTAGAAACCAGAAACTGAGTGCTTCCAACGTTAGACATTGGTTTCTGTCAACTTTTTAAAAAAGGAGGGAGAGAGAAAACAGGGAATTATAGACCGGTTAGCCTGACCTCAGTAGTGGGTAAAATGATGGAATCAATTATTAAGGATGTCATAGCAGCACATTTGGAAAATGGTGACATGATAGGTCCAAGTCAACATGGATTTGTGAAAAGGAAATCATGCTTGACAAATCTTCTGGAATTTTTTGAGGATGTTTCCAGTAAAGTGGACAAAGGAGAACCAGTTGATGTGGTATATTTGGACTTTCAGAAGGTCCCACACAAGAGATTAATGTGCAAAGTTAAAGCACATGGGATTGGGGGTAGTGTGCTGACGTGGATTGAGAACTGGTTGTCAGACAGGAAGCAAAGAGTAGGAGTAAACGGGTACTTTTCAGAATGGCAGGCAGTGACTAGTGGGGTGCCGCAAGGTTCTGTGCTGGGGCCCCAGCTGTTTACATTGTACATTAATGATTTAGACGAGGGGATTAAATGCAGTATCTCCAAATTTGCGGATGACACTAAGTTGGGTGGCAGTGTGAGCTGCGAGGAGGATGCTATTAGGCTGCAGAGTGACTTGGATAGGTTAGGTGAGTGGGCAAATGCGTGGCAGATGAAGTATAATGTGGATAAATGTGAGGTTATCCACTTTGGTGGTAAAAACAGAGAGACAGACTATTATCTGAATGGTGACAGATTAGGAAAAGGGAAGGTGCAACGAGACCTGGGTGTCATGGTACATCAGTCATTGAAGGTTGGCATGCAGGCACAGCAGGCGGTTAAGAAAGCAAATGGCATGTTGGCCTTCATAGCGAGGGGCAGGGAGGTGTTGCTACAGTTGTACAGGGCCTTGGTGAGGCCACACCTGGAGTATTGTGTACAGTTTTGGTCTCCTAACTTGAGGAAGGACATTCTTGCTATTGAGGGAGTGCAGCGAAGATTCACCAGACTGATTCCCGGGATGGTGGGACTGACCTATCAAGAAAGACTGGATCAACTGGGCTTGTATTCACTGGAGTTCAGAAGAATGAGAGGGGACCTCATGGAAACGTTTAAAATTCTGACAGGTTTAGACAGGTTAGATGCAGGAAGAATGTTCCCAATGTTGGGGAAGTCCAGAAACAGGGGTCACAGTCTAAGGATAAGGGGTAAGCCATATAGGACCGAGATGAGGAGAAACTTCTTCACCCAGAGAGTGGTGAACCTGTGGAATTCTCTAACAGAAAGTAGTTGAGGCCAATTCACTAAATATATTCATAAGGGAGTTAGATGAAGTCCTTACTACTCGGGGGATCAAGGGGTATGGCGAGAAAGCAGGAAGGGGGTACTGAAGTTTCATGTTCAGCCATGAACTCATTGAATGACGGTGCAGGCTAGAAGGGCTGAATGGCCTACTCCTGCACCTATTTTCTATGTTTCTATGTTTCTAACTTCCTTCCACTTTTGGTTCTGGGTCTGACTGATTCTAGTTAAATGCATGCCGGTCCATAAACATCTATTTTGATTGCATCCTCATGCTGGCCTTACCAATGTAAGCCTTTGGTAGCTTCTGCCTTCCATTCTCTCAATGCAGAGATCACATTATCTTCTGAAAGGCAGGTTCTGGCAACAATTTGCTCAGCACCGTTTCCTCATGACTGAGGTAGGGACGCACAGTAGTGCAAGCTATGATCAAACAAGATTTCGTAATATTTTATTAGCACCAGGAGTAGCACGTTCAAACTATGATGGAGGCTCAAGTTTAGTTTTGTCACTAAATACGGCTCAATCATACACTAACTAATGAGGCACTATGCTGCCATGGTGATATGCACCTTTATCTCCCGCCACAATGGACAAGATTCATTTTGCAATTTACAGCAGGAGAACCAAATGAATGGGAGCACTGTCCTGACGGTTATTTCCAGTTCTTTTGATATATTTTCAACTATGTACTTAAAACTTTAAATAGCTCAAAAGCTTAAGAGATGCAAATCTCTCAGTTGGATACAAAACTTTAAACAAGTCATTTGGTGAGGCAATAAATCTTCTGTGGGTTTAAATAAATTGACATTTAACGGGTAAGGTGCTATTGTACCCGACAAATGCTAAACCACTGATTACTCAACCAGTTACTTCCAATCAAAGTCATCATCATACACAGTCCCTCGAAGCGAGGATGACTTGCTTCCACGCCAAAAAGGGATGAGTTCACAGGTGTTTCAATGAAGGACCTAATATTCCAGATCCCGAACTACATCGTGAAGGGTGGAAGATGCCTGTGTGTGGATTTTTTTTAACGTGTGGTGGTCGTTGCACACCAGCCACCACACGGGCTTGACAGAGCGAGGTCTTGGTCCAGTGGCAAGAATTACCCAAGATTAACAGGAGACCAGCTCTGCTGCACGGACTCAGCGCGCACACATATCGCAGTGTGGGCTGGCCTGTGCTGCCCCTGGGCCGGATGAAGCATCTAACTCCATCTCTGGGTGTGGGGTTGGTGGTAACTAGCAATGTTGATGGTAAGTTATGGAGAAATCTTTGTTCCAATGTTAGATTGGGGTATAATAGTCAGTTCCTTAGCAAATGAAAAAAATTCATTCAAGATCTTTTAAAACATACCCATTAATGTCCTTGCGCCCAAAGGTTCCAGATTACTTTTTGGAGCCTCCTCACTGGGCAAAGCCAGCATTTATCGCCCATCCCTAATTTCCCTAAATGAGCGCAATTAGCAGAAACTCCAAATGAATTCACCTTGGGGGTGTGGCCAGTTTTGCGGGTGGGGCTGGCTTCTAGCGTCATGTATTTAATACTAGCGTGAAAAATCTCGGAATTTGATTTGAACACAACTTGTGCTTAAAATTCCACGATCTTTGCACTGGTTACGCTGATATGCGATGAATTGCATTGAAAAAAACCCCAGCACAACGGAGCATAAATGCCAGGTCAAAATGCATATCAGATTAGCAGCTCCAATACGTCCATATGTATACTACATAACCGGACCTCCCATCATAAATCTCACTGCAAAGATTTGGTTTCAATAAAACAGTGCAAAAGCTGTTGAACATCTTCGTCAGCACCTCCCAAACCCACGACCTCTACCACCTAGAAGGACAAGGGCAGCAGGCGCATGGGAACACCACCACCTCCACGTTCCCCTCCAAGTCACGCACCATCCTGACTTGGAAATACATCGCCATTCTTTCATCGTCGCTGGGTCAAAATCCTGGAATGCCCTGCCCAACAGCACTGTGCGAGCACTTTGCCCACACGGACTGTAGCGGGTCAAGGTGGCGGCTCACCACCACCTTCTCAAGGGACAATTAGGGATGGACAATAAATGCCGGCCTTGGCAGTGACACCCACATCCCGTGAAAAAAAAAAGAGTGCAGTTTTGATATTTTATCTGGTACCGACAATTGCCCAAAGACATTTCAACTGTGATAGCATTAAAAAAAAATGAAAAAAGGCAATTTTGCCCATTCAGAACCCAAGCACGATTATGACTATTCCATCAGGGTCTTCTCTCTTACGTCACCTGTAGGGGTATACCAAGATGCTTCCCCTAATTCTCCTGGGCGGAGGAAAAAATAATCAAGCAGTATTGTTAATGTTTCTGTTATTAAACTCCTGTCAAGTACAACTCTGCCATGTTTTACTGGCATCTTATATAAAGCCCAAATTAAAAGCACCGCGTAAAGGATACAGTATGGAAAAAATTCACATGATATAAAACAGTCAACAAATCATGGTAAAGTTGCAGATTTGACCAAAAACAAAACTGTCCAATTAGGTCTTGAAGTGCACCGACATAACCTACCGTGCTTTTGATAACATTATGTCGGCACAGATCGAGAACTGATGAAGATATAAAGCATGGACTGTACATTACTAGAATGCATTGTTGATCTGCAGATATTGCAGCATATGATGTACAAATGGTGATGAAAAATTTGGAATGCCAAACCTGGTTTGCTGAAAGATGGTCAATCCTGGACATCGTTTTATACTTTGACCATTTCTTTCTCCCATTCTCTCCAGTCCACCAAAGTAAAGATTAGGACGCATTCTGCACTGACAGTAATACTTACTCAGAACTGGTCACTCCATCCACTTTGGAAAAAGGAAATTCTGACCATTTTGCTTGGAAATACTTGCAAAAATAGTGACTTCCTTCAGAAATTTAAGAGTGACCACCTTATTTCAGTCCTGCAGATTGCTTTAGATGCACAGGAGGACTAGAAATGACGTAGACATAGACATAGAAAATAGGTGCAGGAGTAGGCCATTCGGCCCTTCTAGCCTGCACCGCCATTCAATGAGTTCATGGCTGAACATTCAACTTCAACGTGGTTGTAAACAAACGATAACATTTACATAAAGTTCCAGAAGACGATGGGGCAATATTTAACGTCATCGCGTGGCTGATAATCTGGCCTCTTGCGTATCTGACGTTCATCGCCCCACCATTGGCGGCTGTGCCTTCAGCTGCCAAGGACTCAAGCTTTAGAATTCTCTCTCGAAACCTCTCCGCCTCCAAGACGCTGCTTAAAACCTACCTGTTTGACTAAGCTTTTGGTCACATGCCCTAATATTTCCAATTGTGACTCTGTGCCAAACAATGCTCCTGTGAAGAGCTTTTGGGATCTTTTGCTGGGTTAAAGGCACTATATAAATACAAGTTGCGGTTGGCTTGTGGTAGAACCTGCCCGATTTTCATCCCGTCAATTTCAATCGGATGAAAATACAGCGGGTTTCACAACAGGTGGGCAATTTGCTCCGCCAGATTACCGTATGGCAGGAAAGTTGCTGGTTGTTTTGGATTATCAGTACAACATCATCATGCAATAACCAGGACTTTGGCCTCAACATCTGTAGCATTTGCGGACATCTCTCTCGCAGAGTCAGTGTGCCAAATCCACTGCTCTTCTTCAAGGTAGAGTCTGTAAACACTAACCTGATCACACTGAATAAATCAGGCAACTATGACGATGGGCTATGCAGGAGGGCTGAGTGTGGACCAGCAGTAATGCTGTGGAGCCGGGAAAGACGTTCTTTCTTCATGACCTCTCGCCTCCCTATCTCTAAATCGTTTTCAGCCTCACATCCCAAGATGTTTGCGCTCCTCAAATTCTGCCCTCTTGAGCATCCCTAATTATAACTGCTCAACAATTGGTGGCCGTGCCTTCAGCTGCCTGTGTCCTAAACTCTGGAACTCCTTCCCTAAACTTCCCCACCTCTCTACCCTCTTTAAAACCTACCTCTTTGACCAAGCTTTTGGTCATCTGCTGTAATTTTTTCTAAAATGGCTTGGTGTCAAATTTATTTGTTTTGTCTTATAACACTGCTGTGAAGTGCCTTGGTATGTTTTACTACGTTAAAGGTGCTATACAAATAAAAGTTGTGGTGGTTTCTTCAACCCCCTCAGTGGTCCCTTTAAGGACCACGGTTTAAGGCGCAGTACAAGACTGGTCAGAGCCTGCACGGCACATGCTCCGCGTATTTTGTAGGAGGGTCCTAAAACAGATGCAGGTCCATTTTTTTGCATATTTAAACTGATCCATCATTGATTTCAGGAGGTCACCAGAGCAGCGAGGACCAGTATGACGGCAGATTAGATGTAGGACCTTGCACCGAGAATATGGTGTACAATGCGCGCATTTTACGCCCAAATAACCAGGCGATACGTTCATCAACTTCTATCCCATTGTTTCCAAATAACTTTAGCGGATTGCGGCCCAGGACAAGTGCCAGGCCCACCACACAAAATTAGATCAACACCCCTGACGAGAATTTGCAAATCTTACTGCTTGTCGATACCTAGAATATTTTAAAGTTTTATAATTCCTTGTAAAGTTTGTTTTGTTTAAAAAAAAATGCCGCGGATGTACACGAACCTAAATTGCCTGCAGTTTTGTGCCAGGAGGCTCACATTTAACAAAAGGATGATTCACAGGTATTTAAGTAACCGATCTATTTTTATACCGGCATTCACTACAAGGCAGGGCAGAAGTTCAGAATACAAACATCTCCAGGAAACGGATTTCCGTGCTTTATTACAGATTTATAGACATTTGAAAACAAACAGCTCCCACTATTACAAGCAGTTTAAGCTCATTTTCTCTGCTGGTTTGTGGAGAGGGAAAAAGGTGGAAGAGGAATGCAAGGTTGAGGAAAATGTATTATTCTCAACAGTTTTAAAATGTAGTCAACATTAAAGATTACATTAGTTAAATTTATATTTATATCACTAGAACTCAAGAATTAGGAGCAGGAGTTGGCCATTCGACCTCTGCTCTGCTATTCAATAAGATCATGGCTGATGATCTACCTCAACTTCACTTTCCCGCCCGATCCCCATATCCCTCGATTCCCTTAGAGTCTGAAAAAATCTATCGATCTCAGCCTTGAATATACTCAATGATTCAGCACCCACAGCCCTCTGGGGCAGAGAATTTCAAAGATTCACGATTGTAGCAAGACTTCCTTATTCTTGACCTCCAGCTCCCTTGCAATAGAGGCCAACATGTCCTAATTGCTTGCTGTGTTTCCTGTACGAGGACACCGAAATCGCTCTCAAAACCAACATTTCATAGTTTCTCACCATTTAAAAAATACTCTTTCGATTCTTTCTACCAAAGTGACTAACTTCATAGTTCGCTACATTATATTCCATCTGCCACCTTATTGTCCGCTCACTTAACTGGTCTAGCTTTGTATTGTCAGCACACTAGGATATATTATACTCGGTCCCTTCATCCAAGTGATTAATATAGACTGTAAATAGTTGAGGCCCAAGCACTGATCCTTGGACTCTAGGGGAATCAAGGGATACGGAGATCGGGCAGGAAAGTAGAGTTAAGGTCGATGATCAGCCATGATGTCATTGAATGGCAGAGCAGGCTTGAGGGGCCATATGGCCTACTCCTGCTCCTATTTCTTATGTTCTTATGGCACTCCACTCGTTACAGCCTGCCAACCTGAAAATAATCCGTTTATCCCTACTCTCTTTTCTGTCTGTTATCCATGCTAATTTGTTAGCCCCAACCTCATGTGCCCTTATCTTGCATAGAAACTTTTTATGTGGCACCTTACTGATTGCCTTTTGGAAATCCAAATATACTACATCCATTGGTTCCCCTGGATTTACCCTGCTCATTACATCCTCAAAAAACTAATGCATGTCAAACACTATTTCCCTTTCATAAAACCATGTTGACTCTGCCTAACCATTTTAGGATTTTCCACATGCCCTGTTACCACTTCCTTAATAATGGGTTCCTGCATTTACCCGGTGACTGATGTCTGGCTAACTGGCCTGTAAGTTCCCCGATTTCGCTCGGTCCTTTCTTGAATAGCGGGGTTACATTTGCTACCTTCCAATCCGCTGGGACCGTTCTAGAATTCAGACGACAACCTAGGTATCCACTGTCTCTTCAGCCATCTCTTTTAGAATCCTAGAATGTAGGCCATCAGGTCCAGGGGATGCGTCAGCTTTTAGTTGCATTAGCTTCTCAAGTACTTTTTCTTCCACCGATCTTAATTACTTGAAGTTCCTCACTCTCATGAGCCCTTCGGTCCCCCACTATTTTTGATATGCTTTCTGTGTCTTCTACTGTGAAGACAGAAACAAAATATTTGTTTGAAGTCTCTGCTATCTCCTATTTTCCATTATAATTTCTCCTGTCTCAGCCTCTAAGAGACCAACACTTACTTTTACTACTCTCTTCCTTTCTACATTTAGAAAATGGGGAAATTTACACTCTTGTTGCAACTGCATCCAACATCTAGACACATGTACTTTCCATTCGGGGTCGATTTTCCTTCTAACTTCAGCTTTTAGTTGTAATTACTGAACGGATCTTAAATTTACCTATGCATCAGCTGAACAACAACTTTTGAACTGGCTGTACTCTACCACCGCAAAGAATAAGAACCACTTTCAAGAAAATCGTTCCATGAGCAGATTCGGACCTGCTCTTTCATTAGTTTAGGCTGCAATCGAAAATCAGACCAAAATGCAGAGATTTTAAAAAAACACACAATTTAGTTTTGGCAACGTGGTTATATTGGGGCACTTATGTGCTGTGCTACCCCTATTCATTCATCGAAACCCCATCTCAGCTGTATGACTGTGTATAAGCAACTGGGAGGGGCAAGTGCTCCTTCTTGGGAACAGGTTTTGGGCCAGAACGAGAGAATGCTGTCTGTCCACTACTGTCACTTTGCTTCCAGTGATGGGTTCAAGACCTTTTAAGGCTAGGGGCGGCCTGTGCTCCTCCCTAACAACTCCAATTCGAGGAGTACAGCATCTTATAAACCTACAATGAAAGAGAGACTTGCATTTATATTGCGCCTTTCGCAACCTCCAGTCCCAAAACGCTTTACAGCCAATGAAGTACTTTTTGAAGTGTAGTCACTGTTGTAATGTGGGAAATGACACAATTTGCACACAGCAAGCTCCCACAAACAGCAATGAAATAAAGACCAGATAATCTGTTGTTTTGTGATGTTGATTGAGGGATAAATATTGGCCCCAGGACACCGGGGATAACTCGCCTGCTCTTCTTAGAAATAGTGCCATGGGATCTTTTACATCCACCCGAGAGAGCAGAAGAGGCCTCTGTTTAACGTCTCATTCGCAAGATGGCATCTCGGACAGTGCGGTGCTCCCTTAGCACTGCACTGGGAGTGTAGGCTTAGATTTTTGTGCTCAAGTTTCTGGAGTGGAACTTGAAACCAAAACCTTCTGACTCAAAGACCCACTGAGCCAAGGCTGACAATGCTAAAAAAGAGATTTAAAAAAAAAGTTACATTCAGGATTTGAGTACTTTTTCCAATGCTGCAGATCAACAGTGCAGAATAACTAATTCAAATGGATGGAAAGAAAAAAAAAGGCAACCACAGAATGTCACAGATGTGGGAGCATGTCGAAAACAGCAAGATTCAGCATCAGTAAGACTACAAGCACATTAGGAACAGAATACTATGAAACAAAGGGATTATAATGAGGTCAGGTTACAGCAACAACCCAGCACTGACTAGTGTTGAGACAGGTATATGCAGACAGGTGTAGCATCTTCATGCACATTTTGTTAGGTTTAAACACAACTCTCATTGAAACATACAAAATTCTTACAGGGCTTGACAGGGTAGTTGCAGGGAGGACATTTCCTCTGGCTGAGGAGTCTAGAACCAGAGGTCACAGTCTCAGAATAAGAAGTCGGCCATTTAGGACTGAGATGAGGAGAAACTTCTTCACTCAGAGGGTGGTGAATCTTTGGAATTCTCTACCCCGGAGGGTTGCTGAGGCTGAGTTGTTGAGTATATTCAAGACAGAGTTAGATAGATTTTTGGATATTAAGGGAATCCAGGGATATGGGGATAGTGCAGGAAAGTGGCGTTGAGGCAGAAGATCAGCCATGATTTTACTGAATGGATGAACAGGCTCAAGGGGCCAAATGGCCTACTTTATAAGAACATAATAGGAGTCGTCGGCCATTTGGCCCCTTGAGCCTACTCCGCCATTCAATAAGATCACAGCTGATCTGATCTTGGCCTCAACTCCACTTCCCTGCCCGTTCCTAAAAAGCCTTATCGTTCAAAAATTTGTCTATCTCACCTTAAATATATTCAATGACCCAGCCTTCACAGCTCTCTAGAGAATTCCAAAGATTCACGACCCTCCGAGAATAAAAAATTCCTCATTTCCGTTTTAAATGGGCGACCCCTTATTCTGAAACTATGCCCCCTAGTTCGAGATTCCCCCATGAGGGGAAACATCCTCTCTGCATCTACTGTCACACCCCCTCAGAATCTTATAAGTTTCAATAAGATCATCTCTCATTCTTCCAAAATCTACTCCTGCTCTTAATTCTTATATTCAAGGCTGAGATCGATAGATTTTTGGACTCTAAGGGAATCAAGGGCTGTAGGGATCGAGTGGGAAAGTGGAGTTGGGTGAAGATCACCCATGATCTTATGGAATGGCGGAGCAAGCTCGAGGGGCCATATGGCCAACTCCTAATTCTTATGTTCTTATGTTAAAGAAAGAATCTTTTAGTTGATGGACTTGGAGAATCCCTGCAAGTTTATCTTAGAGTTGCAGCCAGCTGCAGGAGACCCATGTGCCAAGAACTCAGGATGCTAATGTAGGGTCTCTACTAAGTAAGTATATCTACTCCAATTCACCCTGGAGACCAAGGTCAATCCCAAACTTCTCACTGGAGAAATATTTACAGTCAAAGTTGTAGAAGTTCAGTCGAATTATCGCCGGGTTGCAGTGACTTTGCAGGACATATTTGGAGCTTTGAAAATATCTTTAGTTTCAATTGCCCTCACACAGGTTACAGTTGAGTGCTGATTTAAGTCATGACATTCCTATTTACGAACTACTGTATCCTTCAGCCTAAAATGCACAATATATCTTTCCAGGTTACATATAGGTTATTGGGCTTCCTCTAACTTTATGCAAACTGTTGATCTTAACCTTGATAAAGGAAATCATAAAATGGAATATTGCAGCCATCAGCTGTCCCAATTCACCAATGATGCACTTCACTTAGTAACTTATCAAGAAGGGCTGATGCTATCAAAATGTCAGTGGTGTGGACAGTCAGTTGATAATCCATTTCTATGCCTGTTACACAGAGAGATCAATACCAGGGGCAATAGATTTATCGTAAATCGGTAGAAGGATTAGAGGGGAGTTGAGGACAATACTCTTGTTAATTGTTTTGGAGGTGCGTGTCCCTTTATGGGGATGCGCATCCCATTCAAAAAAAAACATGCATGCCGGCTGCGTGGGAGGTCCAGGATGCTGTGCAGCATAATGGGAACATTGGTCAAGGAGAACTATATTTCACTCAAGAGGGTGGTGGGGGTCTGGGACTCACTGCCATAACCACAGGGCTACGGACCAAGAGCTGGAAAGTGGGAGACGGTTGGATGGCTCTTTGTCAGCCGGCACGGACACAATGGGCCGAAAGGCCTCCTTCTCTTCTGGGTTGTCAAGTTCTATGATTCCAGGCTTGAAGCTGATTGAGGAGGCACAGTGTGGTGGGTAAAACAGCAGCAAAACAGAAAAAATAATTTTTAATTTCGAGTAAGTCAATACCAGCAGCAATTCCAGTGGCAGTTGGAAAGACATTTCTGTGCCTGTTTTACAAAAAGGCAAATTGAGAGAAATAAAACCTCTCCTTCTCTTCCAGTCAGAATAGAATGCATCACTTGATAAAACACACTTAATGCTTGGCTGACAAATCCTCATTTAAGATTCTCTGCATATGAACCATTAGATCACTCCCGATGTTCTCAAAAATCAGTATCATGCTAGCTGATTGCCAGTTGCGTTGCCATTAAATGCACTTGACATCTCAGACGACCAGAGCAGTATTTAACACCGAGTCTGGCTACAGCTACCTAAACATGTAAATTGCACAATTTAGTAACCCCGTTAAATGACTAAAATAACTCGACAGTTCGATAGTTCAATAAGTTCACGACACGACGCGCAGGGATATTGGCCCGGAATTTGCTCGGGGTGACAACATTGACCATCATTCCACCTATGAAACGGACTGCAACTTCGGGATTTGGCCAATGCAGAAATCCTGAAGTTGCAATCTGTAATTCACAGTTCCGAAACAGGCTGCGCTGCAGCAACCTCCCCTTACACACCACCCAAAAAGCCGGCAATCAGTGAAATCAACCAAATCAGGGAAACGGACGAAATGTTGGCTCTTTTGCGATAATTACACTTAAATTCCCCATTAAAAGTTAGACCCCCAAAGAAATTAGATGTAACTGGGATTTTGACAGCATTATTACTGCTAAACAAATATTAAGGAGTTGGAAAACTAATTTTAATTTTGTCGTTTGAAATTTATCCATTTTAATAAAAATTAAAATGTAGAAACATAGAAACATAGAAAATAGGTGCAGGAGTAGGCCATTCGGCCCTTCGAGCCTGCACCGCCATTCAATGAGTTCATGGCTGAACATGCAACTTCAGTACCCCATTCCTGCTTTCTCGCCATACCCCTTGATCCCCCGAGTAGTAAGGACTACATCTAACTCCTTTTTGAATATATTTAGTGAATTGGCATCAACAACTTTCTGTGATAGAGAATTTCACAGCTTCACCACTCTCTGGGTGAAGAAGTTTCTCCTCATCTCGGTCCTAAATGGCTTACCCCTTATCCTTCGACTGTGACTCCTGGTTCTGGACTTCCCCAACATTGGGAACATTCTTCCTGCATCTAACCTATCTAAACCTGTCAGAATTTAAAAAAGTTTCTATGAGATCCCCTCTCATTCTTCTGAACTCCAGTGAATACAAGCCTAGTTGATCCAGTCTTTCTTGATATGTCAGTCCCACCATCCCAGGAATCAGCCTGGTGAACCTTCGCTGCACTCCCTCAATAGCAAGAATGTCCTTCCTCAAGTTAGGAGACCAAAACTGTACACAATACTCCAGGTGTGGCCTCACCAAGGCCCTGTACAACTGCAGTAACACCTCCCTGCCCCTGTACTCAAATCCCTTCGCTATGAAGGCCAACATGCCATTTGCTTTCTTAACCGCCTGCTGTACCTGCATGTCAACCTTCAATGACTGATGTACCATGACACCCAGGTCTTGTTGCACCTCCCCTTTTCTTAATCTGTCACCATTCAGATAATAGTCTGTCTCATTTATCCACATTATACTTCATCTGCCATGCATTTGCCCACTCACCTAACTTATCCAAGTCACTCTGCAGCCTCATAGCATCCTCCTCGCAGCTCACACTGCCACCCAACTTAGTGTCATCCGCAAATTTAATCCCCTCGTCTAAATCATTAATGTACAATATAAACAGCTGGGGCCCCAGCACAGAACCCCGCGGCACCCCACCAGTTACCGCCTGCCATTCAGAAAAGCACCCATCTACTCCTATTCCCTGCTTCCAGTCTGCCAACCAACCCTCAATCCACGTCAGCACACCACCCCCAATCCCACGTGCCCCAACCCTGCACATTAATCTCCCGTGTGGGACCCCGTCAAAAGCCTTCTGAAAGTCCAAATACACCACATCAACCGGTTCTCCCCCGTCCACTCCACCGAAACACCCAAAAAAAATTCCAGAAGACCTGTCAAGCATGACCTCCCTTTCACAAATCCATGCCGACCTGGATCCACCATGTCACCTCTTTCCAAATGCGCTATGACATCCTCAATAATTGACTCCAACATTTTACCCAGGCTGACCGGTCTACAATTCACCGTCTTCTCTCTCCCTCCCTCTTTAAAAAGTGGGGTTACATTGGCCACCCTCCACTCCACAGGAACTGATCCAGAGTCTATGGAATGTTGGAAAATGACTGTCAATGCATTCGCTATTTCCAAGGCCACCCCCTCAAGCACTCTGGGATGCAGTCCACCAGGCCCTGGGGATCCACCGGCCCTCAATCCCATCAACCTCTCCAACACAACTCCCCAACCAATAAGGATCTCCCTCAGTTCCTCTTCCTCACCAGACCCTCTGACCCCTTTTATATCCGGAAGGTTGTTTCTGTCCTCCTTAGTGAATACCGAACCAAAGTACCTGTTCAACTGGCCTGCCATTTCATTGCTCCCCGTTATGACTTCCCCTGATTCTGACTGCAGGGGACCCACGCCTGTCTCTACCAACCACCTTCTCTTTACATATCTATAGAAGCTTCTGCAGTCCGTCTTAATGTTCCCTGCAAGCTTGTACGTAAAATTTTTTTTGTATTTTAATTGTTTTTTTTAACGTTTGTCCATCTTTATATCATGTTTGCCTTTTCCCCGTGCGAGAGCCCCAATCTTTGTTTTGCTCTAAGTGTTTTAAAAAGTTTGAATTTTTAAAAGAGCTTACTCACTTCCTGGTTTGCTGTTTGTGAGAATTCTGCATTGTGATTGGCTGCTTAAAACAACTTGTTGACGTCACAGCAGCTCGCGCAAGGGAATCCCCACTACAGTCCGGTGAATTAAATTGAAGGGCGGAAAACCCAAAGTTCTCGACACAGGGATGGCGCGATCCTTGTGCGGAGTGGAGTTCAGGGCCAGCGGCCTTGGCCTCGCCGCTGACCGCAAATCCCCGGGCCCTTGTTTCTCATGCAGCTTTTCCAATTGTTTCTGCACATGGAAAAATGCAAATGGACTTCATTTAAACACCGAATTCCAATGTCACAATTTGTTAGTTGAACGAACTACATTTTAAACAAGTACAAAATGTAGTTCATTTTTTCAGTACCGGATATAATTTCAACATTAAGCTGTTGAAGTACTGCTTCCTGCAAGTGCCATTATTGCAAAAAGAATAAACTGTGACAGTGTTTATTAATTGGCAGCCACTGTAGATCTAAAATTTACAGTACATTTAGCATTGGTCCTTGCTAAAATGCTAAAACATGGCTGCCAATCAAATCTGCTTAACTGAAGTGTATGCTTATGGCAAGAACACAGGAGATATGGCACTAAAATATCCCTATCTTATTCTACCCACACATTCACATACATTCTTGGTTCAACCAAAAGAAATGAGGGTGAATACCAAAAAGGATTTGTCAACCAGATCCCCTCCCTTACATCTAACTTTGTCTTTTAAGGAATGAGCAATGGCAAACTTCAGTTGAAACTGAAATGCTAAACTTTCCTGGTCAAGCAATCACTTCACGCGAGTCACTTTTAGCTTTAAACTCTGGGTCTACTGTTGCTTTTTACGTTAGCGCTGCAGTTAAAATCATAGAAATTTACAGCACAGAACGAAGCCATTCGGCTCATTGTGTTTATGCCGGCCGGAAAAGAGTTACCCAGCCTAATCCCACATTCCAGCTCTCGGTCCGTAGCCCTGCAGGTTACAGCACTTCAAGTGCACATCCAGGTACTTTTTAAATGTGGTGAGGGTTTCTGCCTCTACCACCCTTTCAGGCAGTGAGTTCCAGACCCCCACCACCTTCTGGGTGAAAAAATGTTTCCTCATCTCCCCTTAAATCCGTCAACCAATTATTTTAAATCTATGCCCCCTGGTTATTGAACATAAGAACTTAAGAAATAGGAGCAGGAGTAGGCCATAAGGCCCCTCGAGCCTGCTCCGCCATTTAATAAGATCATGGCTGATCCGATCATGGACTCAGCTCCACTTCCCTATCTGCTCCCCATTGACCCTTCTTAAGGTCCTTCCTATCCACTGTATCCAGGCCCCTCATAATTTTATACAATGTCTGAAAAAAAGAAACTTTCATAACGAACTTTGTGAATAGCCCACTTTTATAGCAGTGAAAGGGGATAGCATAATTTAAGGGGAGGAAAGGTACTTGAAACACAATTCACTTGCAATAAAATTAAAATTCCTTTACCAACCAGGACGAAATGCGCAAAAATAAAGAGATTTGTCCAGCCTAACCAAGACTTATTCACACAAGTTTGCCACATTTGGCAAGAATCTGAAGAGGTACAGCATCAGAGATATGTTGTATACGCTTGTAGCAAGAGTAGAGATGGTGCTTACCTGCCACCCGTTCATCTGTCTCCCGGTTTCCATCATCAGAATACCGCGCAAAATCCAAAGAATCTAGTGTGCTGATGCTGCCAGCTCGATCTATCAAGAGAAAGACATGGGAGAGTCAGACTTTACATCCACGCTTGCTACTATTCATCAAATTCTCCAAGTGAATCTCTGACCGTGTAAAGTGCTCCAATGCTGTGGTTACACTGCACTACTGCTCTGTGACCAGGGACAGCAAGCAGCAAGTTATACTGCAGGCTGCAACTCGCACATTGCAGGATGCGCAAAGCGTCACTCACTTGGTGGCTATTTTCCTGTTTTGAAATTCTGCTGACTTTATACGCTCATCAAGAGAATGGTCATCAGCATCAGGAGGCCAAGAATCTATTCCATTTTAGGCATTGTGCAGAGAATTGCAACCGACCCAATTTAATGAGAGGGTTCAACTTCTCAATTACACCACAATGATATTTTACACTAAAATGAGTGGTCACGGGTATAATTTGTAAAGTACTAAATCACATCAGTCTAATTTGTTAAATACTAGTCAATCTCCCATGGCACTCATTATGGAAAGTAAAGACTAAGTGATAGATTAAGTGAATGGGCAAAAATATGCCAGATGGATTTCAACGCAGAGAAATGTTCATTTTGGACCAAAAAAGGATAGATCAAGTATTTCTTTTAAATGGTGCAAAGTTAGGAACAGTGGAGGTCCAGAGAGATTTAGGGATCCATGCACAGAGATTAAAATGTAGTAGTTAGGTACAAAAAAAATAATCAAAAAGGCTAATGGGATGTTAGCGTTTATAATCAGAGGGTAGAATATAAAGGGGAGGAAGTTTTGCTGCAGCTATACATCATCATCATCATAGGCGGTCCCTCGTATCGAGGATAACTTGCTTCCACGCCAAAAAGGGATGAGTTCACAGGTGTTTCAACGAAGGACCTAATATTCCGGATCCCGAACTACATCCTGAAGGGTGGAAGATGCCTGTGCGTGGATTTTTTTTTAAAACTTGGGGCGACCGTTGCACACCAGCCAATTAACCAGGACGACTGGAGACCAAGCTCTGCTGCACGGACCTAGTGCGCACACATATCGCAGTGTGGGCTGGCCCGTGCTGCCCCTGGGCCCTCGCCTCTTCTGGGCCCAGGAGCAGCATGGGTCAGCTATGCAAAGGCCTGGTTAGACCCCATCTGGAGTACTGTGTACAGTTCTGGGCACCGCATCGTAGAAAGGAGATGGAAGGAGTACAGCATAGGTTTACCAGAATGTTACCATGGGTTAGGGCTTGTATTCCCGGGAATGTAGAAGGTTAAGGGTGATGTGATTGAGGTTTTGAAGGATTTTGAAAGGAATTGTTCAGGTGGAGAGAGAGAAAATTTTCCCGCTTGTTGGGGAGTCTGGACGAGGGGAACATAACCGTAAAACCAGAGCCAGGCCACTCAGGAGAGAAGGAAGGAAATACTGTTACGCAAAGGGTGGAACTCTCTTTCGCAACAGCAGATGCCAGCTCAATTGAAAATTTTTAAATCGGAAATGTATTAGAGGATATGGAGCCAAGGCGGGTGGATGGAGTTAAGATACAGATTAGTCATGATCTCATTGAATGGCGGAACAGGCTCGATGGGCTGAGTGGCCTCCTCCTGTTCCTATGTTGTGTTGCAATTGCAACTTTCAGGCCACCAATGATGCTGCAACACCTTCATTAAAGGGAAACTATGACGTGACACATTTTACACTGGCAGTTTCCATTGTCGAAGTGGACATAAAAATATATAATACCGATGTTGACAGTAAGAGCACAGAGATGCAAGATGGTCTGCATTTGTGACATTCTGAATTAAAGCTAAAAATCAAAGACTTGCATTTATATAGCGCCTTTACCTCAATAAACCATCCCAAGGTACTTCACAGGAGCATTATCAAGCTAAATTTGGCACCGAGCCACACGAGAAATTAGAGCAGAAGCTTGGTCAAAGAGGTAGGTTTTAAGGAGTGTCTTAAAGGAGGAAAGAGAGGTAGAAAGGCGGAGAGGTTTAGGGAGGGAGTTCAGGAGCTTAAAATCAGGGATACTCAGGGATCTGAGGGTTGTGGGGCTGGAGGAGATTACAGATAAGGACAGGCGAGGCCATGGAGGGATTTGAAAACAAGGATGAGAATTTTGAAATCGAGGCGTTGCTTAACCAGGAGCCAACGTAAGTCAGAGAGCACAGGGGGTGATGGGTGAGCGGAACTCGGTGCGAGTTAGGACACGGGGCAGCGAGCACAGGTGGTGATGGGTGAGCAGGACTTCATGCGAGTTAGGGCACAGGAAGCAGAGTTTTGGCTAACTTCAGGTTTACGCAGCGTACAAGGTCAGAGGCTGGTGAGGAGTGTGTTGGAACAATCAAGTCCAGAGGTAACAAACGCAAGGATGACAATGTCCTGTTCTGCTTTGAACACATCCTCACTAAACACTAAAATGGTTAAGTATTTTGACACTGAATCTAATCATCTTGCTGCTTGCCTCCCTGCTCCTCAGAGTATGAGAAAGAAGTGAAAAAAACTGTAGATGCTTTAGTCATAATTTTCCAACACACTCTAGATTCAGGAATTGTGCCTATGAATTGGAAATTACAAATGTCATCCCATTAAGGAGGTGGAAACTCTAACTACACACTTGTCAGTTTAACATCAGTTGTGGAAAGGTACTGATCTCTATTGTTGGAGAACTTGGATAATTTGAGCTGATCAAGGAGAGACAAGCACTGATTTGTGAATGGTAGGACATTTTTTTTTCTAAATTCATTCCTAGGATGTGGGCATCGCTGGCGAGGGCAACATTTATTGCCCATCCCTAATTGTCCTTGGGAAGGTGGTGGTGAGCCGCCTTCTTGAATCGCTGCAGTCCGTGTGGTGAAGGTACTCCCACAGTGCTGTTAGGTAGGGAGTTCCAGGATTTTGACCCAGCGACGATGAAGGAACGGCCGATATAGTTCCAAGTCAGGATGGTGTGTGACTTGGAGGGGAACGTGGAGGTGGGTGTTCCCATGCGCCTGCTGCCCTTGTCCTTGTCCTTCTAGGTGGTAGAGGTCGCGGGTTTGGGAGGTGCTGCCGAAGAAGCCTTGGCGAGTTGCTACACACTGCAGCCACGGTGCGCCGGTGGTGGAGGGAGTGAATGTTTAAGGTGTTGGATGGGGTGCCAATCAAACGGGCTGCTTTGTCCTGGATGGTGTCGAGCTTCTTGAGTGTTGTTGGAGCTGCACTCATCCAGGCAAGTGGAGAGCATTCCATCACACTCCTGACTTGCAGATGGTGGAAAGGCTTTGGGGAGTCAGGTGGTGAGACACTCGCTGAATACCCAGCCTCTGACCTGCTCTTGTTGCCACAGTATTTATGTGGCTGGTCCAGTTAAGTTTCTGGTTAATGGTGAGGGATTCAGTGATGGTAATGCTTTTGAATGTTATGGGGCGGTGGTTACACTCTCACTTGTTGGAGATGGTCATTGCCTGGCACTTAAGTGGCACGTAACATTTGCGCCACACATCAGCCCAAAGCTGAATGTCGTCCAGGTCTTGCTGCATGTAGGCATGGACTGGTTCATTAATGAGGAGTTGCCAATTGTACTGAACACTATGCAATCATCAGCGAACATCCCCACTTCTGACCTTATGATGGAGGGAAGGTTATTGATGAAGCAGCTGAAGATGGATGGGTCGAGGATACTGCGGAATTCCTGCAGCGATGTCCTGGGGCTGTGATGATTGACTTGCAACCACCACAACCATCTTGCGTTGTGCTAGGTATGACTCCAGCCAGTGGAGAGTTTTCCCACTGATCATCATTGATTTCAATTTTACCAGGGCTTCTTGAAGTCACACTCAGTCAAATGCTGCCTTGATGCCAAGGGCAGTCACACTCACCTCACCAATTCAGCTCTTTTGTCCATGTTTGGACCAGGGCTGATATGAGGTCTGGAGCCGAGTGGTCCTGGCTGAACCCAAACTGGGCATCGGTGAGCAGGTGGTTGGTGAGTGTCACTTGATAGCTCTGTTGACGACACTTCCCATCCCTTTGCTGATGATTGAGAGTAGACTGATGGGGCGGTAATTGGCTGAATTGGATTTGTCCTGCTTTTTGTGGACAGGACATACCTAGGCAGTTTTCTCACATTGTGGGGTAGATGCCAGTGTTGTAACTACTGGAACAGCTTGGCCAGTGGCGCGGCTAGTTCTGGAGCACAAATCCTCAGCACGACAGCCGCGATGTTGTCGGGGCCCATAGCCTTTGCTGTATCCAGTGCGCTCAGCCGTTTCTTGATATCACGTAGAGTGAATCGAATTGGTTTAAGACTGGCTTATGTGATGGTGGGAACCTCAGGAGGCAGATATGGATCATCCACTTGGCACTTCTGGCTGAAGATGTTGCAAACGCTTCAGCCTTGCATTTTGCACGTATGCTGGGCTCTGCCATCATTGAGGATGGGGATATTCATGGAGTCTTTGCCTTCTGTTAGTTGTTTAATGGTCCACCATCATTCACGACTGGATGTGGAAGGACTGCAGAGCTTTGATCGGATCTGTTGATTATGGGAATCGCTTAGCCCTGTCTATAGCATGATGCTTCCTCAGTACACATATCGCAGTGTGGGTGGCCCGTGCTGCCCCTGGGCCCCGATCAAGTCCCTCTACAATCTCTCGCCGCTGCTTTGCCCCGACCTCGCCGCTCCTGCTGTACCTGCCCACCTCCAATCACCGACCTGGTCCTCGATGTCACTCTTGGCTGCCGTCGCCCTCCTGCACCAGCACATGCTGTACCCTGGAGTGGCCTCCACGCTGCCCATGGGCCGCCGCTCGCCGCTTCTTTTATGGCCCCGACCTGCCGCTGGTGTCCTCACGCAGGGGCCTCCATGTTGTGACATGTGTGCGCACTAGGCCTGTGCAGCAGAGCAGGTCTCCAGCCGTCTTGAATAATCCTTGCCACTGGACCAAAACCTAGCTCTGTCAAGCCCGTGTGGTGGCTTGTGTCCAACAGCCACCACACGTTAAAAAAAATCCACCCTTTGACATGTAGTTCGGGACCTGGATTATTAGGTCCTTCATTGAAACACCTGTGAACTCATCCTTCTTTTGGCGTGGAAGCAAGTCATCCTCGCTTCGAGGGACTGCCTATGATGATGATGCTTCCTCTGTTTAGCATGCATGTAGTTCTGTTTTGGCACCTCATTTTTAGGTACGCCTGGTGCTGCTCCTGGCATGCTCTTCTACACTCCTTATTGAACCAGGGTTGGTCCCCTGGCTTGATGGTAATGGTAAAGTGAGCGATATACAGGCCATAAAGTTACAGTATGTGGTGGAATATAATTCTGCTGCTGCCCCACAGCACCTCATGGATGCCCAGTTTTGTACTAAATCCATCTCATTTAGCACGGTGGTAGTGCCACACAACCCCATGGATGGTGCCCTCGGTGTGAAGACAGGAATTCGTCGCCACAATGACTGTGCGGTGGTCACTGCTACCATTGCGTTCATGGACAGATACATTTGCGACAGGTAGATTGGTGAAGATGAGGCCAAGTAGGTTTTTTCCTCGTGTTAATTCACCACCTGCTGCAGGCCCAGTCCGGCAGCTATGTCCTTCAGGACTCGGCCAGCTCGGTCAGTAGTGGTGCTACCGAGCCACTCGGTGATGGACATTGAATCATAGAAGTTTACAACATAGTAGGAGGCCATTTCAGCCCATCGTGTCCATGCTGGCCAACAAGAGGCTATCCAGCCTAATCCCACTTTCTGGCTCTCGGTCCGTAGCCCTGTAGGTTACGGCACTTCCAAGTGCACATCCAAGTACTTTTTAAATGCGGTGAGGATTCTGCCTCTACCACCCTTTCAGGCAGTGAGTTCCAAACCCTCACCACCCTCTGGTGAAGAAATTTCCCCTCATATCCCCTCTAAACCATCTACCAATTACTTTAAATTTATGCCCTCCGGTTGTTGATCCCTCTGCTAAGGGAATTAGGCCCTTTCTATCCACATCTCGGCCCCTCATAATTTTATACACCTCAATGAGGTCTCTCCTCGGAGACAGAGTAGGGACGAAAAGAACATTCTCCGATTGGCAGCGTCATTCCCCAATGATTTGTACGGGGACCACAGCTTTTCACTGTATATGTCAATGACTTGGATGAAGGAATAGAGGGTAGGTTTTCCAAGTTTGCAGATGACACCAAGTTAGGAGGCATGGTTAGCTGTGCAGATGGCAGCAGGAAGCTACAAAGGAACGCAGACAAACTAATTGTGCGAGCAAAGCCATGGCAGATGGTGTGCAATATGGGGCTGTTTGATCTATTCATCCACTCGACACCCAAGAAAAACAAAGTATTTTCTTTATGGTGGACGTTGTGCAGGAACAAAGGGATGCAAGTACTGGAGAAAGCGACAAAAACATTTTACAAGGCTGGTACCAGGACCGAAAGATTACAGCTATCGGGAAAGATTAAATAGGTCGGGGCTTCGCTCTTCAGAAAAGACAAGACTTGGAGGTGATCTGATAGAGGTCTTTAAAAATTAATAGACTGGATAGGCTAAATGTGGAGAAAAAGTTTCAAATCGAGACAAAATACATTAGTTACTAATAAATTTAATAAGGAAGCAAGGAGAAATATCTTTACTCAGTGGTTAGAATGTGGAACTCGCTACCACAGGGAGAGGTTCAGGCAAATAGTTTAGATGCTTTCAAAAGGTAATTGGACGAGTACACAAGAGAAAATAGACCGATAGGCCGAGATGAGTTAGACAGAATGGGAGGATACTGGTGTGGAGTATAAACATCAGCATAGGGCTGAACATAAGAAATAGGAGCAGGAGTAGGCCATACGGCCCCTCGAGCCTGCTCCGCCATTTAATACGATCATGGCTGATCCGATCATGGACTCAGATCCACTTCCCTGCCCGCTCCCCATAACCCCTAATTCCCTTATCGGTTAAGAAACTGTCTATTTTTTTCTTAAATTTATTCAATGTCCGAGCCTCCACAGCTCTCTGAGGCAGCGAATTCCACAGATCCACAACTCAGCAGAAATTTCTCATCTCAGTTTTAAATGGGTGGCCCCTTATTCTAAGATTATGCCCCCTAGTTCTAGTCTCCCCATTATCAGTGGAAACATCCTCTCTATATCCACCCTGTCAAGCCCCTTCATAATCTTATACGTTTCGATAAGATCACCTCTCATTCTTCTGAATTCCAATGAGTAGAGGCCCAACTCACTCAACCTTTCCTCAAAAATCAACTCCCTCATCTCCGGAATCAACCTAGTGAACCTTCTCTGAACTGCCTCCAAAGTATATGCTTTCGTAAATATGGAAACCAAAACTGCACGCAGTATTCCAGGTGTGGCCTCACCAATACCCTATATAACTGTAGCAAGACTTCCCTGCTTTTATACTCCATCCCCTTTGCAATAAAGGCCAAGATACCATTGGCCTTCCTGATCACTTGCAGTACCTGCATACTATCCTTTTGTGTTTCATGCACAAGTACCCCCAGGTCCCCCTCTTTTTCTCCATTTAAATAATAACTTGAATGGCCCGTTTCTGCACCACATATTTTACTTAATTCTATAAGCGTCCATGAATACAAAACTACTGAAAGCAATCAGAAAGGCCTTTATCTCAAGGGGGTTATAATACAAAAGTGAGAAGTTGTAGAGCCTATGCCAGGCACTATCTAAAGCAGTGCACACTCAGTTTTGAACACCACCTCAGGAAATTATACTGGCTTTCGAAAGGGTGCAGTGCAGATTCACCAAACGATACTGGGGATTAGCGGGTTAAAGTATGAAGACAGATCGCAGAAATTTGGTTTGTATTCCCTCGAGTTTAGATGGTTGAGGGGTGATCAATTGGAGGTGTATAGAATACTTCGCAGAGGGGTGAAGAACTAGGGGACATAGATTTAAAGTAATTGGTAGGAGGTTTAGAGGGGATTTGAGGGGAACTTTCTTCACCCAGAGGGTAGTGGGGGTCTGGGGCGGAACTCACTGCCTGAAAGGGTGGTAGAGGCGGAAACCCTCACCACATCTAACAAGTACTTGGATGTGCACGTGACGTGTGGTAACCTACAGGGTCCTCCTTTCTCCTTTCCCCCCCTCCCCCCTCCCCCAAAAAAATTAAAGACTGCAATCATTAGAGTTTTATTTGGCATCAAGGGATATGGAGAAAAGATGGGTTAATGGAGCGGAGGTACAGATTAGCCACAATCCAATAGAATGGCAGGACTGGCTCCAGAGACTGAATGCCCTACTCCTGGGGCTCCTAAACTCCATAATTTGCAACTAAGTTGAAATTAGCGTGGTGCCCAAATTACCACCTCCGAGTCACACACCATCCTGACTTGGAAATATATCGGCCGTTCCTTCATCGTCGCTGGGTCACAATCCTGGAACTCCCTCCCGACCAGCACTGTGTGAGCACCTTCACCACACGGTCTGCAGCGGTTCGAGAAGGCGGCTCACCACCACCTTCTCAAGGGGCAATTAGGGATGGGCAATAAATGCCGGCCTTGCCAGCGACGCCCACATCCCACGCACGAATGGAAAAAAAACACCAACTCTGGCCAAAGCAACAAGATGGATATTGACATCCAAATCTCTGCCACTTACTAGCTAGCCTCAGGAAGGTGCACAAGACTAGCCTGGGATGACCGCTTCTTTAATCTTTCGATTCCATGTGCAAGAGCACCCAGTCCCCATGTGGTGGGATGTTTATGATGATCAGATACACCATGCAGCCAATTGTGGAGGTGCATTTCACCACACTACACAACATGCAAACTTAGTTATTTAATTTTCACCCAAGAGAAAAATGCTGATCTGCAACGGAATATTTAAGCATTTCTTGATGGGCAGCGAGTGCTCGACCCAATCCACACAGGGCACGGACGCTGCAACCACCTGCTCCACATGTGGAAGGCGAGGGACGGCCCGAAGTGCGGATGTGGCCCTGAGTCCTAGACCCTGGAACACCTCACATCGACCGGCCCACTGAGATCTGTGGTGGGAGGCACCTCATTTCTCCACTTGGCATCTCAGGGAGTCCATTGAATGGAGAGCCAAACTAGACATCCTGTTATCGACTTTTCCCGTGGTACTAAAAACCAACAAAGGGCCGTTATACAGTTTGTCCTATTAACAGTCTCCTTTTATCACCAGGAACAAACTTGGTGTATGCTATCACCAGTCGTATAAAGACAGACTAAATTATATTATGTAAGCACGATTATTAAACAATTGGGTATGATATCTGTCAAATTCAGAGAGACTGCAGTTGGAAACAACTGCAGATTACCTTCCATTAGTTTCCCAGTAACCTTTGTGTTGCCAAAGCAACACTGCTTACCCATGCAAATAAAATATATACACCAACTGAATCAGAGGGACAGGCAGCAAAGAGAAATTTTGTTTTGTAAATCACACCATGCCTCCCAAAGTGAAACATTACAATTTGCCAAAGGGAGCCAATATAAACAAGGCACAAGCCATTCCCCTCGTACTGTGACCTTCAATTATTTTGATAGAGTAAAAACTTTAAAGTTTTGTATTTTGAAACAGAGACTTTATTCACCTTTAAGTATGAATGTTCTACCTTGGTGAGCTCATCTGAGATTGTTGAACTTAACAGTTCTTTCATCTAAGCTGGCACTCCAGAGCAATACTGAGGGAGCGCTGCACTGTCGGAGGTGCCGTCTTTTGGAGGAGACATTAAACCGAGGCCCCGTCTGCTCTCTCGGGTGGACATAAAAGATCCCACAGCACTCTTTCGAAGAGCAGGGGAGTTATCCCCGGTGTCCTGGGGCCAATATTTATCCCTCAATCAACATCACTGAAACAGATTATCTGCTCATTATCACATTGCTGTTTGTGGGAGCTTGCTGTGCGCTAATTGACTGCCGCGTTTCCCACATTACAACAGTGACCACACTTCCAGAAAGTACTTCACTGGCTGTAGAGCACTTTGGGACATTAGGTCGTGAAACCCGCTCGAGAAATGCAAGTCTTTCTTTTCTTTTCCACAAAAGGAGAGACAAAACATTACCATATATTAGAGAGTTTGTCTCTGTCTAAATAAATAAAATGAGAACTACACTTTCAGAACTCTCACAGCTTCACACTCGTGCAACCATTAGGTGGTATTTCAAATGTGATGCGAGATAGTCCAGGACCTGCAATATCACTTGTACCAATAGTTGCAATTTGATGGCCAGACATGAGGAAGGAGAGCACTATTGTGCACAGGAGTTACCAAACAGCTAATAGTGTGTTTGTGCATTCTGGAAAAACTACGCATGATCTGGTGATAAAACTAATAAATTGTTAAGCTGTGAATTTTCCAACACTTGGATCTGTAAAAATACAACCCCTGTTGATAATCTCTAAAAAAAAAAGTGAAGGTCTCTGCACTAGAGCAACGCCATTCTGGAGATAAAATTATAGCCAACAATTTGTTCTCCACAAGTTAAGCAATCGGAAATCAACAATCATGCAATTGATATGCGAGATTAGTATTTGCTGCGTAAACAAACCTACAGGAACCAAGACAACACACCCATTCTAAAACAAAAAAATCCCAGACACAACTGCCCGAGACCAGTGAATAATTGTACTCTTTCACTTTTTGCAAAGAGCAGTTCACAATTTTCTTCAGCCTGACATAATTCCCCCACCCCCCCCATTCATTCACAGGATGTGGGCATCGCTGGCAAGGCCGGCATTATTGCCCATCCCTAATCGCCCTTTGAGAAGGTGGTAGTGAGCCGCCGCCTTAAACCGCTGCAGTCCCGTGTGGTGAAGCTCTCCCACATTGCGGTTAGGGAGCGAGTTGCAGGATTTTGACCCAGCAGTGATGAAGGATCGGCGATATATTCCCAAGTCAGGATGGAGAGACTTGGGAGGGGAATTTGGAGGCGATGGTGTTCCCATGTGCCTGCTGCCTTGGTCCTTCTAGGTGGTAGCCATCAAAAGTGTAGAACTGCAGGACTGCCACAACCTTTGGAATGAAGATGGAACTCAAATTTATCCATTTAATATGAGTTCCTGGGATTTCGACGACACTGAAAAGGCAGTAAATACTGCCCATCCTTACTTGCCTTGAGGGCATTAAGAACCCATCACAGGGCAGGTTCCTTCCCTCCATTAGTGAGCAGTTGGGTGTTTTATATTACAAGCTCGCAGCCATCATGGCCACTATCCCGAGCGTTGGCTCACAAAATATTAGGGTTGCTAGTCCAATACTGTTAGCACTAAACAACTGTATCCCACAGAATTTCTCGTGTTAGATATTGCTTTACATATTATTTATCAAAACTAATGGCACTTTACCCTCGAGTTCGTAGTCATGAATCAAAGGACGCTGTGTCTTAGGTGATTTAAAAACCAGGATATTGTTGAATAAAATCATAGAATACCACAACACAGAAGGAGGCATTTTGGTCCAACGAGTCTGCGTCGGCTCTTTAGAGGAACAATCTAAGCAGCTCATTTATGTCATGATCATGATTTTTTCAAACAGCTGATTTTCCTAGAAGCACAGTCAGCATGTCGGTTACTACAGCTGCAGAATATCAGAGCTACTGTTTATCATATGTAATACAGGGTAAAAGTGACAATGTGTGCTGGCAACAGCATCTTTGAATTGCACAGGTGCGATTGAAAGTTCAGCAGAAGTCTGCAACAATGGAAGTCAGTGCCACAAATTGAATAATAAAAGCACTATTGAGCCTTCCTACTCTTTTCTGCCCCCCTCCCCCCCGATGACTCAATGGGAAAATGCAGAGTAAAGACTTGCATTTATATAGAGCCTTTAACGACCACCGGGATGTCCCAAAGTGCCTTACACCCAATGAGGTACATTTTGAAGTGTGGTCACTGTTGTAATGTGGGAAACGCAGTAGCCAATTTGTGCACAGCAAGCTCCCGCAAACAGCAATGTGATAATGACCAGATCATCTGCTGTTTAGTGATGTTGATCAAGGGATAAATATTTGCCAGGAGATAACTCCCCTGTTGTTCTTTGAAATGTTGCCGTGGGATCTTCATCGTCCACTCGAGAAAGCAGACGGAGCCTCGGTTTAACGTCTCAGCTGAAAGACGGCACCTTCGACAGTGCGGCGCTCCCCCAGTACTGCCCCCCTCCGACAGTGCAGCGCTCCCCCAGTAGACATGTTCAATCCCTGGTCCCCACTGGCAGCAGACCTGCATCATTTGCCCAGGTCCATTGAAAAATGTTGTTCTTTCACTTGCGAAAATCTGCACACAATTTTCTTGAACCTGCAATGATCAGGGCTTATTTTTCTAGTCTACAAACAGACTGCAGTGTTACGTAGCTGGGTCTAGGTTCTAGAGATGGGAACAGGTAAAACAGGTGCCACAACCAGGGTAATTGCTGCTGTTCATAACTTGGCAGCTATTGGCTGTAAGTGTGGGAGTGAACAGGGTTTGACTCAGCCGTGATGCCTCCCCCTCACCAAATTGTTCGATCAGGATGCAACTTACTCAACCGCAGACAACATGCCACAGAGATGTCGCCACTATTTACTGAAGAATAAGCAAATATCCATCAGAGGAAGGTCTAAAAGGAGAAAATTCAAAGGAAGAAGCGATAGTAGGAAGTAATTAATACTGCAATAATCAAAAGACAGAGACATGGTTTGATTGATTAGCGATACTAGATGCAGCGATCCAACACTGCAGTCAGTTTGAATAGCAGGCAGCCTTTCGCTGAAAGACTTACATTTATACAGCACCTTTCACGAGCTCACGACATCCTAAAGTGCTTTACAGCCAATGAAGTACTTTTTGAAATGTAGTCACTGTTGTTATGTAGGAAACGCGGCAGCCAATTTCCACACAGCAAGCTTCCACAAACAGCAATGTGCTAATGACCAAATAATCTGTTATTAGTGATGCTGATTGAGGGATAAATATTGGCCTCAGCTCACCGGGGATAACTCCCCTGCTCTTCTTCAAATAGTGTTGTGGGATCTTTTATGACAACCTGAGGGGGCAGACAAGGCCTCAGTTTAGCATCTCATTTAAAGACGGCACCTTCAACAGTGCAGCACCCTCCCTGTACTGCACTGGGAGGGTCAGCCTAGATTTTTGCACTCAAGTCCCTGGAGTGGGAAATGTAAAACTAATCGAGAATTTGCAGACAACTTGAGATTTGATTCAGTGCTCCTTTCTTTCTGGCCATCAAGAACAGATTAGAAAAAAATGTTCTATTTCTAAAAGGCAAATATGCATTACAGCATGTTGTGTATTTAGATGGGAATAATATGCAACTTCTACAAATAGGTTTCATGGGACTTTTTTATTTTAAAAAGCATGTATTGGGAGAAAAAGGCACTGAATGGAATGCCCACACCCCAAGCGTACATTTAATGTGCAGAATACTCCAGTAACAAGCCCCTAAACATTCTTAATTTTTAAAAAATTCATTCCAGGGATGTGGGCATCGCTGGCAAGGCCGGCATTTATTGCCCATCCCTAATTGGCCCTCGAGAAGGTGGTGGTGAGCCGTCTTCTTGAACCGCTGCAGTCCGTGTGGTGAAGGTGCTCCAACAGTGCTGTTAGGGAGGGAGTTCCAGGATTTTGATCCAGCGATGGTGAAGGAACGGCCGACATATTTCCAAGTCAGGATGGTGTGGGTGACTCGGAGGGGAACGTGGAGGTGATGGTGAGGTGGAGAAAGTGCATCCGGGAGGGCGTTGAGCTCTTCGAGTCTCAGCGCAAAGTGGCCAAGCGCAGGCAGCGGAAGGAGCGCGCGGCAAACCAACCCCACCGATCCCTTCCCTCGACGAATATCTGTCCAACCTGTCACAGGGTCTGTGGCTCTCGTATCGGACTGTTCAGCCATCAAAGAACTCACTTAGGGAGTGGAAGCAAGTCTTCCTCGATTCCGAGGGACTGCCTATGATGGTGCGCCTGCTGCCCTCGTCCTTCTAGGTGGTGGAGGTCGAGGGTTTGGGAGGTATGGCCAAAGTAATTAGTAAGCGAATATTTTCCAATCATTGCTTTATAGGTATGCTAGCAATCCTTCATTACTTTTAATTACACCAAATGCTCAAGCAACTCGTGTCTGCAGTTAGTTTAGTCTTTGACTTCTGTTTGAGCACCAGGATAGGCAATAGTACTGATTCACAGCCACATCAGTGGAGCTGCTCACAGACCAGCTCTTCAGCCAAGTAGGTTTTTTTTCTAATCAAGAGCCCGAGGGGCAGATCTGCAGACTTGCGCTAATAGAACCATCTCCAGTTGGAACAGATATTTCATTGTTTTTGGAAGGGGAGAGACTTTTTGGAGAGAGGCTTTCCACAACAGTTATTTTCTCTCTCTCCACCCCAACACCCCTTTTGTAAACACACTGAATCAGATTGCTGGATAACTGCAACAGCAAGTAGTGCAACAACGGTTAACCAGTAAAAAGCTACTTGTGACCTCTCCACAGAAGTCAACGTTTGCGATAAACCACCCAACTTGAAACTTTTTTTTTTTTTTAAAAACAGTATAGGAATTTTGATGTATTCACACCCAACACGTTTGGAGTCAGCGTACAGCGGAAACCGTTTTGCACCAATGTGAAACGCAGAGCTGGAAATCAGGTGTGAAGGACAGGACACACTGGTGCTTCATTCCAGTGTCAGGTCAGGTTCAGCATTCACAGGACAGCTGCAGTCTTGGTGCGAAGCAAAACGGTTTTGCAGCGGAAATGTATGTCTTAGAGCCATATACTGGGTGAGCTTTCTGTGCGTTCAATTGTTTGAATTTGAGAGTTCAAGCAAAGGACTTGCACGGATACCATTCACTACCCTGATTAAATTTCACTACCCTTATCCCAAGAACTTGCATTTTTCACAACCTACGACCACCCCAAAGTGCTTCCTAGGGTATTACGTATCTTGAAGTGCAGTCACTTTTATAATGTAGACAAATGTGCTAGCCAATTCATGAACAAGGTCCCACAAACAGCAATGGGATAAATGACCAGAGACTGATTTTTTGCAGTGTTGGTTGAAATATAAATGTTATCCAGGGCACCTGGAATAATACCATGGGATCGTTGCTTGACAAATCTTCTAGAATTTTTTTGAGGATGTAACTAGTAAAGTGGACAAGGGAGAACCAGTGGATGTGGTGTATTTGGACCTTCAAAAGGCTTTTGACAAGGTCCCACACAAGAGATTGGTGTGCAAAATTATTCGGGGTAATGTATTGACGTGGATAGAGAACTGGTTGGCAGACAGGAAGCAGAGAGTAGGAATAAACGTGTCCTTTTCAGAATGGCAGGCAGTGACTAGTGGGGTACTGCAGGGCTCAGTGCTGGGACCCCCCAGCTATTTACAATATACATTATCGATTTAGACGAAGGAATTGAATGTAATATTTCCAAGTTTGCAGACGACACTAAGCTGGATGGTAGTGTGAGCTGTGTTGAGAATGCTCAGAAGCTGTAGGGTGACTTGGACAGGTTAGGTGAGTGGGCAAGTGCATGGCAGATGCAGTATAATGGAGATAAATGTGAGGTTATCCACTTTGGTGGCAAAAACAGGAAGGCAGATTATCTGAACGGTGACAGATTAGTAAAAGGGGAGGTGCAACGAGACCTGGGGGTCATGGTACATCAGTCATTGAAAGATGGCATGCAGGTACAGCAGGTGGTGAAGGCAGCAAATGGTATGTTGGCCTTCATAGCTAGGGGATTGGAGTATCGGAGCAGGGAGGTCTTACTGCAGTTGTATAGGGCCTTGGTGAGGCCACACCTTGAATATTGTGTACAGTTTAGGTCTCCTAATCTGAGGAAGGACATTCTTGCTATTGAGTGCAGCATAAAATGAAATGGAAATTCAAATAGGTTATTTACAGAAGATACATTTAACTGATTAGTTTATCATGTGACTCAGGAAATTCTTAAATCAAAAGTATATAGCATGACCTCATGACATCCTAAAGCACTTTACAGCCAATGAAGTGCCTTTTGGAGTGTAGTCACTGTTGTAATGTGGGAAACACGGCAGCCAATTTACATACAGCAAGCTCCCACAAACAGCAATGTGATAATGACCAGGTAATCTGTTTTAGTGATGTTGATTGAGGGATAAAATATTGGCCAGGGATAACGCCCCCGCTCTTCTTCGAAATAGTGCCATGGGATCTTTTACATCCACTTGAGAGCAGATGGAGGCTCGATTTAAAGTCTCATCCGAAAGACGGCACCTCCCGACAGTGCGGCGCTCCCTCAGCACTGCACTGGAAGTGTCAGCCTAGAATTTTGTGCTCAAGTCTCTGGAGTGGGACCTGAACCCACAACATCCTGACTCAGAGGCGAGAGTGCTGGCCACTGAGCTACGGTTGACAATTTAATCAAGTTGGATATAACCATTAAAAAAATTGAAGATTAAGGGGGTGAACTTAAGCTAGTTGTTTTTAGATTCAAGATACATGGAATGAAATAGGCAAGAGACATTAAACATTATGTTCTAATTTTCCGATGGATGGATGGATGGTGTCCTATGCGGCCAGGAGAACTGAGGGAGAGAGAGTTTGGTTTTGAAATAAACACTGTTATTGTATCCTGGCTGAGTTTTCAAAAAACTCCTCTCCTGTGACCTGATACTGGCACAGCAAGCAACAGAGATCCTCTAGTTATTTATTGTATCAAATAATATTCAGTAAAAAAATTGAACCTGATCTTAAGTATTCAAGCGAATACAAAAGCAAAATACTGCAGGAATCTCAAATAAAAAAAAGAAAGTGCTGGAAACACTCAGCAGGTCAGACAGCATCTGTGGAGAGACACGAAGGGTCATCAACCTGAAACGTTAACTCGGTTTCTCAATCCACATCTGCTCCCAGACCGGCTGAATATTTCCAGCATTTTCGGTTTTTATTTCAGCAATTACACAGGTCTGGTTTATTGCACCCACTCCGATACACCCAAAAGTTATAGCAATAGTTGAGAACGTACTTTTGTACATTAATTTTGTGACAATGTCAACTGGGAAGATGCAATTTTTCCACACAGCCCATGCTCCCATCTGCTAGCAACATGCACAATCTGTCCTATCAACACAGGATGTTACTACAAATAGCAACAGAAGAAATCTAGTGTTTAGCTGCTGCAGGATAAACTGTAGAAACTTAAAAAAAAAATGCGACAAGGACATTTCATAGTCAGAAATAATTCAGAATCAACGATTTCTTTAAACAATAACTGGAACGGATTGATGGGACATCGGTTAAAGTCAAGACACTGAATTTGTGTAAGGAACAGCTAGATGTTGGAATGCAAACCTGCAGGTCGGAAGAATTAAATCAAATAGCCTAAAAGGCCTTCTTCAGCCAAACCTGTCTTGTGATCACAGAACAAGACACATTTGGTAGCATTCATTTCGTATACATGTTACGGTCACACTGAACAGCGCAAACAGGAATATCTGATACAAAACACAAACACTGCAGCCGTCATGCATTACTACCACGCACAAAGGAATATAAACTACAATACAAAGTGAAATATAGCTCACACTACACCTGTCTCTGTCTATAGAGAAGATTATGTTACGTTTTATATATATATATATATACCCAAGATTATAGGAAAAAGAAATAGAGTGAACATAAATGATTACCCTCACACACAATGAACTCAAATATAAGGATGAGAATTCTAAGAATTTGACTTTTTAAAATACAATATAAATGCACTCGCATTCAATATTGTTTTTGAAGTTTCCCCCCCCCCCCCCCCCCAAGACTGACCCTCAATTGTATGCCTTTTGTCTTGGTCTCTCCCCATACCGACGCCTCCCCACAACACAACAATCACCGTAAGCCCCATGACCAAGGTGGACTAGCCATCAGTCCTCCAAGAGCATACAGTTCTCCGAGATCTCTACTCTTGTCTAAATCTGGTCAAGTTACATCACTCCACCATTGGTGGCCATGCCTTCAAATGCCGAGGCCCGAAGCTTTGAAATTTCCTCCCTAAATCTTACTACCTCTCTCTCCTCCTTTGAGACATTCCTTAAGACCTCCAACCAAGCTTTTGGTCATCTGCCCCAACGTCTTATGTATGTCGGTGTCAAATTTTGTTTGATAACGGCCCTATGAAGTGCCTTGGGCCATTTTACGATATTAAAGGTAGAAATTTGAGTTGTTCTGAGTCTCTAATTCCTTCCAATGCAACCCCACCCTTGTGTCAAGCTCCTGTCAGGTTAATTGCATAATGCTTCCACTTGTGAGTTTGTGTCTAAACCTCTGACCACCTCCCCCCATCAATGTCCCCTTTCTTCCCTCCCTCATTGATACCGTCCTTTCCATCCCTGTCCTCCTTCCCCCATTCATTCCTTCCTTCGCAATCAACCTCCTATCCATCCTTCCCCATTCATTCCCTCATCCCTTCCTTCCTGCTTCACCACCCTCTCACTTTACCCCATTTCTACCTTCCCCCTCACCTGCCTTCCCTCCATTCCCCCCCTTCACCTGCTTTCCCTCCATTCCCCCCTTCACCTGCCTTCCCTCCATCCCCCCCCTCACCTGCCTTCCCTCCATTCCCCCACCCTCAGCTGCCTTCCCTCCATTTCCCCCCCTCAGCTGCCTTCCCGCCATTCTCCCCCCCCCCTCCTCACCTGCCTTCCCTCCATTCCCCCCCCTCACCTGCCTTCCCTCCATTCCCCCCCTCACCTGCCTTCCCTCCATTCCCCCCTCACCTGCCTTCCCTCCATTCCCCCCCCCTCACCTGCCTTCCCTCCATTACCCCCCTCACCTGCCTTCCCTCCATTCCCCCCCCTCACCTGCCTTCCCTCCATTCCCCCCCCTCACCTGCCTTCCCTCCATTCCCCCCCTCACCTGCCTTCCCTCCATTCCCCCCCTCACCTGCCTTCCCTCCATTCCCCCCCTCACCTGCCTTCCCACCATTCCCCCCCCTCACCTGCCTTCCCACCATTCCCCCCCCTCACCTTCCCCCCACCTGCCTTCCCCCCTCACCTGCCTTCCCTCCATTCCCCCCTCACCTGCCTTCCCTCCATCCCCCCCTCCACACCTCTCTTCCCCCCATTCCCCCCCTCACCTGCCTTCCCTCCATTCCCCCCCTCACCTGCCTTCCCTCCATTCCCCCCCTCACCTGCCTTCCCACCATTCCCCCCCCTCACCTGCCTTCCCACCATTCCCCCCCCTCACCTGCCTTCCCACCTGCCTTCCCCCCTCACCTGCCTTCCCTCCATTCCCCCCTCACCTGCCTTCCCTCCATCCCCCCCTCCACACCTCTCTTCCCCCCATTCCCCCCCTCACCAGCCTTCCCTCCATTCCCCCCTCACCTGCCTTCCCTCCATTCCCCCACCCTCAGCTGCCTTCCCTCCATTTCCCCCCCTCAGCTGCCTTCCCGCCATTCTCCCCCCCCCTCCTCACCTGCCTTCCCTCCATTCCCCCCCTCACCTGCCTTCCCTCCATTCCCCCCCTCACCTGCCTTCCCTCCATTCCCCCCCTCACCTGCCTTCCCTCCATTCCCCCCCCTCACCTGCCTTCCCTCCATTCCCCCCCTCACCTGCCTTCCCTCCATTCCCCCCCCCTCACCTGCCTTCCCTCCATTCCCCCCCCTCACCTGCCTTCCCTCCATTCCCCCCCTCACCTGCCTTCCCTCCATTCCCCCCCTCACCTGCCTTCCCTCCATTCCCCCCCTCACCTGCCTTCCCACCATTCCCCCCCTCACCTGCCTTCCCACCATTCCCCCCCCTCACCTGCCTTCCCACCATTCCCCCCCCTCACCTGCCTTCCCACCATTCCCCCCCCTCACCTTCCCCCCACCTGCCTTCCCTCCATTCCCCCCTCACCTGCCTTCCCTCCATTCCCCCCTCACCTGCCTTCCCTCCATCCCCCCCCTCACCTGCCTTCCCTCCATCCCCCCCCTCCACACCTCTCTTCCCCCCCTCACCAGCCTTCCCTCCATTCCCCCCTCACCTGCCTTCCCTCCATCCCCCCCCTCCACACCTCTCTTCCCCCCCTCACCAGCCTTCCCTCCATTCCCCCCCCCCTCACTCTGCCTTCACTCCATTCCCCCCCCTCCACACCTCTCTTCCCCCACTCTCACCCCCCTCAGTTACTCACTGAGCTGCCCGGGCGCGGGGCCCGGTTCCTTGGGCGGGGTGGCGGTGTGACGCTCGAAGTTGCCGGGGTTGGAGAAGTAGTCGCGCAGCCGCGGCAGCTCGCGGCCGGCCTCCTGCAGCTCGGTGTGGAACTCGAGCGCCGTCAGGATGTACTGGTCCCGCAGCAGCTGGGCGGCCAGCGTGTCGAGCGGCACTCGCGGCGGCAGCGGCGGCGCCTCGGCCCCCAGCGGCAGCCCGCCCGGTCCCGGCCCCGCCGCCTCGCCCGAACCGGCCCTCACCGCCCCGCCGCCGCCGCCTCCCGGACCCGCCTCGGGTTGAGGCGTCAGCGGCAGCGAAGCGGCGGAGCCCGGGCCGCCGTCCTTGCCCTTCCCCGCCTTCCTCTCGCCTTCTTCATCCGAGTCGCTAAGGAACGGATTCACGCTAGACGCCGCCATCTTGCGTCTCGTCTTCCTGGTTCTCCTCTCGCGAGACCGCCTCACGTCAGCCCCGCCCACCGCCTCGTCCCGCCCCCCTCCGATCGCTGATTGGCCGCTAGCGCCAGCGACGTCATGTGAGTAACAGCGCCGCTCGCCAATGCCTCTCTCGAACCCGAGCTGTCAGTCTGACGGATCTGAGGTCCCCGCCCACTCTTTCACGCCTCTTCTCCCCGCCCCCTCCGATCTCTGATTGGCCGAAAGCATCTTTCAGGTCATGTGATTGACAGCGGCGCTCGCCATTGCCTCTCTCAAGTTCGAGCTGCCAGTCTGAGTGAGCGAATGGCCACGCTGCCCCGCCCCCTTCCCAAATTTTGATCAGACGCCAGTGTCAGGACCGCCATTTGATTGACATCGACGCGACCCATTCGTTCTCGACCTGACGACCTCTTGTCCCCCGCCCACTCATCCTCGTCTCCCCGCCCCCTCTGAAAATTGATTGGGTACAAGGTCAGAGGAAGATTTGATTGACAGCGCTTCTAGCCAGTGGTTGTCAAGCTCGAGCACGAGCTGTCAATCTAACGGGAATGATCTCCCCGCCCACTTCCTCGCCTCTGCTTCCCGCCCCATGACAAATCTAATTGGACGCCAGGGCAGAGGGCCATCTGATTGACGGCGCGGTTGACCAATCGGACTCCAGATCGAGACGTCAATCTAACGCAGCTGCCCTCCCCGCCACACCCATGAATAGTTTTATCTACATCCAACGACAACAACCACTCGCATTTATTATACAGCGCTGGAAATGAGGCGACGACGTATTTGAAATCGAAACCTGATTAATGAACGTGTGGGAACATAAGCTGCCGCTGTCCAATCAGGTGCGGCCTGTGCCACACATGCGCACTTGGCGACCTTCGGCAAGGCAGGGGGTCAAAGGTTACGCCTGGAGAGCCAGTGCGCAGGCGCAGTGAAGAGTTGGAGGGCCTGGGTGAGGATTGGGAACACCTGAGTAGGTGCTGGTGTCCCTGCTCCTGGGGACTGACAGCCCGCACTGACAGGTAATGTGACTGCCCAGCAATCAGAGCTTTGCTTTTCAATGAGAAGATGTGCATTTCTGCATCTAACTTTGAAAAAAATAACTTGTTTGAGCAGGTCACTTTGCTTCCAGAGTTTGAGTGGCTCAGTGGGCACCACTCTCACCTCTGAGTCATGAAAATTGTCGCACTGTCGGTGGGGCAGTGCTGAGGGAGTGCCGCACTGTCGGTGGGGCAGTGCTGAGGGAGTGCCGCACTGTCGGAGGGGCAATACTGAGGGAGCTCCGCACTGTCGGAGGGGCAGTACTGAGGGAGCGCCGCACTGTCGGAGGGGCAGTGCTGAGGGAGTGCCGCACTGTCGGAGGGGCAGTACTGAGGGAGTGCTGCACTGTCGGAGGGGCAATACTGAGGGAGCACTGCACTGTCGGAGGGGCAGTACTGAGGGAGCGCCGCACTGTCGGAGGGGCAGTGCTGAGGGAGTGCTGCACTGTCGGTGGGGCAGCGCTGAGGGAGCGCCGCACTGTCGGAGGGGCAGCGCTGAGGGAGCGCCGCACTGTCGGAGGGGCAGCGCTGAGGGAGCGCCGCACTGTCGGAGGGGCAGTGCTGAGGGAGCGCCGCACTGTCGGAGGGGCAGTGCTGAGGGAGCTCCGCACTGTGAGGGAGCTCCGCACTGTCGCAGGGGCAGTGCTGAGGGAGCTCCGCACTGTCGGAGGGGCAGCGCTGAGGGAGCTCCGCACTGTCGCTGGGGCAGTGCTGAGGGAGCGCCGCACTGTCGGTGGGGCAGCGCTGAGGGAGCGCCGCACTGTCGGAGGGGCAGCACTGAGGGAGCGCCGCACTGTCGGAGGGGCAGCGCTGAGGGAGCGCCGCACTGTCGGAGGGGCAGCGCTGAGGGAGCGCCGCACTGTCGGAGGGGCAGTGCTGAGGGAGCGCCGCACTGTCGGAGGGGCAGTGCTGAGGGAGCTCCGCACTGTGAGGGAGCTCCGCACTGTCGCAGGGGCAGTGCTGAGGGAGCTCCGCACTGTCGGAGGGGCAGTGCTGAGGGAGCTCCGCACTGTCGGAGGGGCAGTGCTGAGGGAGCTCCGCACTGTCGGAGGGGCAGTACTGAGGGAACGCCGCACTGTCGGAGGGGCAGTACTGAGGGAGCTCCGCACTGTCGGAGGGGCAGCCTTTCAGATGAGATGTTTAACCAAGGCCCCATCTGCTCTCTCAGGTGAATGTAAAAGATCCCACGGCACTATTTTGAAGAAGAGCTGGAGAGTTATCCCTGGTGTCCTGGGGCCAATATTTATCCCTCAAACAACATCACTAAAACAGATTACCTGGTCATTATCACATTGCTGTTTGTGGGAGCTTGCTGTGTGCAAATTGGCTGCCGCGTTTCCTACATTACAACAGTGACTACACTTCAAAAAGTACTTCATCGGCTGTAAAGTGCTTTGAGACGTCTGGTGGTCGTGAAAGCAGCTATATAAATGCAAGTCTTTTTTATTACAACATTGATTGTCTGGAAATTAGAATACTGCCTTTAATTGTGAAAGGTCAATTAAGAGCCTGCAGACATAATGGCTCTGGTATTTTCTGTTCCTGGGAGAGATTTTCTGTATCTTGGAAATGACTGCTTTTGTTTCTTTATATGTATTTACGACAAAGTGTGACACTGAAATTTGCATTTGACATTGTGTAAGTCTGAACTGTAATAGTTAGGATCATATATATATAATATATAATATATATATGTAAAATTTATAATATTCAAAACACACACCAAGTCTCACACATACGCTCATTTCACCGGTTGCATGTTTTATAATGCATAGGGCCTTGTTCTCGTTACTGCAGGTGGGACAATGTGATATGTGGGAACAGGTTATTTTATTTGTAAATATTTTGAAGGCCTGTAGAACTGAATAAGTACATTGGGTAAGTGAGTTGTGGAGGCTGTGACGATTGGTGAGGACGTTTTAGAGGATTCTTGGGGAGTAGCTAGCTGCTAATTGTGGTACGGTCGTGAGGAGTAAGGGATGGTGAGGGTTGCGAAGTGGAGGAAGTAATGAGGCACTGATGCAGCAAGGCATTGGTTAATGTAGAGTGGGATACATATAACAATAATTTGCATTTACATAGTGCCTTTAACAGTAAAATGTCCCAAGGCGATTCACAGTAGCATTATCAAACAAACGTTGGCACTGAGTCAGAAAAGGAGATATTAGAGCAGACCTTGGTCAAAGAGGTAGGTCTTAAAGGAGAGAGAGGTTTAGGAAAGAAATTCCAGAGCTTGTGGCTCAGACAGCTGAAGGCAGGCGGCCAATGTTCGAGCGATTAAAATTGTGGATGCATAAGAGGACAGAATTGGAGGAGTGCAGAGATCTCGGGGGGCTGTGGAGGGGATTTGAAAATAAACATTAGAATTTTAAAGTTGAGTTGCAATCGCGAGCCAATCTGCGAGCGCAGGGGTGATGCGTGAGCGGGACTTTGTGTTTGTTAGGATGTGAGCAGCCGAGTTTTGGATGAACTAAAGTTTATGGAGGGTGGAAGGTGGGAGGCCGGACAGAGGAGCGTTGGAATAGTCAGGGGAAAAGAGTGTTCAAAGACCAGGCCTTCAAATCTGGCACCAAGCTCATGGTCTACAGGACTGTAGTGATACCCACCCTCCTGTATGGCTGAGATGTGGACCATATACAGTAGACACCTCAAATCGCTGGAGATATACCACCAACGATGTCGCCGCAAGATCCTGCAAATCCCCTGGGAGGGCAGTCGCACCAACGTTAGCGTCCTCGACCAGGCCAACATCCCCAGCATCGAACCACTGACCACACTCGACCAGCTCTGCTGGGCTGGCCACATTGTTGGCATGCCTGACACAAGACTCCAAGCAAGCGCTCTACTCGGAACTCCTTCACGGCAAGCGAGCCTCAGGTGGGCAGAGGAAACGTTTCAGGGACCACCCTCAAATCCTCCCTGATAAAGTGCAACATCCCCACCGACACCTGGGAGTCCCTGGCCAAAAACCGCCCGAAGTGGAGGAAGTGCATCCGGGAGGGCGCTGAGCACCTCGAGTCTCGTCGCCGAGAGCATGCAGAAACCAAGCGCAGGCAGCAGAAGGAGCGTGCGGCAAACTAGACTCCCCACCCACCCTTTCCTTCAACCACTGTCTGTCCCACCTGTGACAGGGACTGTGGTTCTCGTATTGGACTGTTCAGTCACCTGAGAACTCACTTTTAGAGTGGAAGCAAATCTTCCTCGACCCCGAGGGACTGCCTATAATGATGATGGAATAGTCAAGGCTAGAGGTAACAAACGGATGGATGACCAGTTAGGAGAGTTCCACTAAACTAAGAAGGCAAGTCAATCAAATTATCAAAAATATCTTTTGTCAATATTTTCATTTACCTGCTGAGTTTCTAACTTAATAAACATTTTTGAAAGTTACATATTTCTGAAAAGCATGACTAAACTTGGACCAAGTGAGAGGGAGTGATAATTAGGGCCTTATTGAGACCACATCTGGAGCATTGTACACAGTTTTGGTCTCTTATATAAGGGAGGATATACTTGCCTTGGAGATGGTACAATGGAGGTTCACTAGATTAATTCTCATGATGAGAGATTGTGTAGAATGGGCCGATACTCTCTGGCGTTTAAAAGAATGAGAGGTGATCTCATTGAAACATACAAGATTCTGAGGGGGATTAACAGGGTAGATGCTGAGAGGATTTTTCCCCCGGGTTGGAGAGTCTAGAACCAGGGATCACATCTCAGGATAAAGCGTAGGCCATTTAAGACTCAGATGAGGAGAAATTTCTTCACTCGAGGGTTGTGAATCTTTGGAATTCTCTGCCCCAGAGGGCTGTGGATGCTGAGTCTCTGAATACATTCAAGGCTGAGACATTTTTGGACTCTCTGGGAATTAAGGCATATGGAGTTCAGGCGGGCAAGTGGAGTTGAGGTCGAAGATCAGCCATGATCTTATTAATGGCAGAGCAGGCTCGAGGGGCCGTATGGCCTATTCCTGCTCTTCAATCTTATGTTCTTAACCAATCTTGCCATTAATTTATTTTGGGTGCATGGCCCCTTTAACGGGCTGCGCGGTCCATTCACGTTTCTGCGCATGCGCGGTTTTTCCATTGTATAGCCGCTGAGCGGCCTGCACGGAACCTCCAGAGCTCTGTGCGGCCGCACAGCTTATCGGCAACATTGGTGGTAACACCACCTGGGCTTGCTTTTCCTTTGAGAATTTATTTTGCGAAACACAAAAGAATAGTATGCAGGTACAGCAAGTGATCCGGAAGGCCAATGGAATCTTGGGCCTTTATTGCAAAAGGTGTCATGTATTCAACTGTCATTGTAATCCATGTATAAACTGACCTAAGTTGTACACTGTGAGAACACTGACCACTAGGTGGTGAACTTGTGGGAGACACTCCTAACCTGGACTTTCAGGTATAAAAGAGGAAGCTCCACCCACCTTCATCACTTCAGTGCTGGCTGATAAAGGTTACTGGTCACAGTGACCTTCTCTCCAGTATCGGCCTTGTGTGCATTTATACTGTATAGTAAGGACACATCATTGGCGACGAGAAACTGGGATTTAAACCACGCGAGCAGGCCCACTAGCAGCACAGACGAGAGGTACTGTGTCGGTGATGATTGGGACGATTTTATTGAGAGACTACAGCAAAGTTTCGTCACTAAGGAATGGCTGGGACAGGATTCGGCCGACAAACGCAGGGCTCATCTCCTGACGGTTTGTGGATCCAGGACATACTCCCTGATGAAGGACCTTCTAGCGCCAGAGAAGCCGGCGGACTAGACTTTTGAAGAGCTCAGTAAGTTGATCGGGGAACACTTTAAACCGGCGAGCAGCATGCACATGGCGAGACACCGGTTTTACACGCACCGGCGGCGAGAAGGGCAAAACGTTCCAGACTTCGTGGCAGACCTCCGGCGACTGGCGAGCCTATGTAAGTTCCCAGATGCATGAATAGTGGAGATGCTGCGAGACTTTTTTATTGAGGGCATCGGGCACGCTGGGGTTTTCAGGAAATTGATTGAGACCAAAGACTTGACCCTGGAAATGGCGGCTTTGATGGCCCAGACATTCATCTCTGGGGAGGAAGAGACCAGAATGATGATTGACAAAAATCTTGGTTTAAATGCAGCAAATGGACAGGGAGTCAACATTGTTAACGCGGCAGACAAGGGCAATCGGACATGCCCGAGCATGTAGTCGAACCCAAAGGGGGAATTCAACACAGACAATGGCTAACTGAGTGGCAATTCATGCCATCGCAAGGGACAATGCGGCCAGTAATGGGGCCATCAACACCTGTCAATGGTGCGTTTAAGGACAGTCAGAGACGATCGACTGGTAATGGACCTTTTGTTTCCAACACGACTCATGTTGAAGGTGTGGAGGCAAACACACAGCCAGAGCTTGCAGGTATCAGCAATATACCTGCAGAAATTGCAACGTCAGCAGTCACTTGGCGCATATGTGCAGGAAGCCTGCAGTCAGGTTGATGTACGAGGAGGATTGGGACGATGTAAGCACTATGAGGCCAAATGGACACTGGGGAAATCACTGGAAGCTGAAGTTCAGCGAGTTCATGTGGAGCACATATACAGTTCATACACCAGGATGCCACCGATAATGATGAAAGTGTTCCTCAATGGCATCCCAGTATCGATGGAGCTAGACACAGGGGCCAGCCAGTCCCTGATGAGTATCAAACAGTTCGACAAGTTGTGGGCGTCCAAGGCCAGGAGGCCAAAATTATTGCCGATTGACGCACAGCTACGGACATATACCAAGGAGATCATTCCGGTGCTAGGCAGCTCCACAGTAGTTGTGACCCACAAAGATTCGGAGAACAAGTTGTCACTGTGGATTGTCCCGGGGGATGGTCCCGCACTGCTGGGGAGGAGTTGGCTTGCTGTCATGAACTGGAAATGGGGCAATGTCAATGCAATTTCCTCTGTGGAGCGAGTATCATGCTCACATGTCCTGGATAAATTTGACTCATTATTTCAACCCGACATTGGCACTTTCATGGGGACCAAGGTAGTGATTTACATAAACCCGGACGCCAGGCCAGTACACCACAAGGCCAGAGCGGTGCCGTACGTGATGCGGGAAAAGATAGAAGGCGAATTGGACCGCCTGCTGAGGGAAGGCATCATCTCGCCAGTCGAATTCAGTGACTGGGCGAACCCGATTGTGCCGGTGCTCAAGGCGGATGGGTCGGTCAGGATATGTGGTGATTACAAGGCCACCATCAATCAGGTGTCACTCCAAGACCAGTACCCGCTACCGAGAGCGGAGGACCTCTTTGCGACGCTATCCGGTGGCAAACTTTTTTCAAAATTGGACCTGACCTCAGTTTACATGACCCAGGAGCTGGCGAGTGAGTCGAAGAAGCTGCCCACCATCACGACACACAAGGGGTTGTTTGAGTACAACAGGTGTCCGTTCGGGATTCGCTCGGCCGCCGCGATCTTTCAACGAAACATGGAAAGTCTCCAAGTCGATTCCAAGGACGGTGGTTTTTCAAGATGACATCCTCATCACGGGTTGCGATACTGTAGAACACCTCCACAACCTGGAGGAGGTGCTAAGCAGACTGGACCGGGTAGGTCTGCGACTGAAAAAGGCGAAGTGCGTCTTCCTAGCTCCAGAGGTAGAATTCCTGGGGATGAGGGTAGCAGCAGACGGGATCAGACCTACTGCGTCCAAGACAGAAGCGATCCAGAAAGCGATCCAGACCCCGTAACACGACGGAGCTGCATTCGTTCCTGGGGCTCCTGAACTATTTTGGTAACTTTCTTCCCAAATTGAGCACGCTGTTAGAGCCGCGACACGTGCTCCTATGCAAAGGTCGCGAATGGGTCTGGGGGGACAGCCAGGAAAGGGCTTTTGATAGAGCACTCAATTTGTTATGCTCCAACAATCTGTTAACGCTATATGATCCATGTAAGAAACTTGTTTTAACGTGCGATGCGTCGTCCTATGGGGTTGGGTGTGTGTTGCAGCATGTTAATGCCAAGGGTCAGTTACAGCCGGTAGTTTATGCCTCCAGAAGTCTGTCCCAGGCAGAAAGGGGCTACGGGATGGTAGAAAAGGAGGCGCTAGCATGTGTATATGCTGTTTTAAAAAAAAAAATGCACCACTACCTGTGGCAGGAAATTTGAGCTGGAGACAGATCACAAACCCATTATGTCCCTTTCGGCCGACGACAAGGCCATAAATGCAAATGCGCCAGCCTGCATACAGAGGTGGGCACTCACATTAGCCGCCTATGACTATACAATTCGGCACAGACCGGGCACTGAAAACTGCACCAATGCACTCAGCAGGCTCCCACTAGCCACCACCGAGGGGGCAACCGAGCATGCTGCTGAGATGGTCATGGCTGTTGAAGTTTTCGAAAGCAAAGGCTCACCTGTGACGGCCCGTCAGTTTAAAGTCTGGACAACTAGAGACCCGCTACTGTCTTTAGTCAAAAAATGTGTCCTGAATGGGAACTGGGCAGCCATGCCCTGAGTAATTTAAACCATTTCACCGGCGCAAGGATGAACTCTAGATTCAGGCCGATTGCCTACTATGGGGGAACCGAGTAGTCATGCCCCAGATGGGAAGAGAGGCATTCATCCGAGAACTCCACAAGGAGCACCCTGGCATTGTCATGATGAAGGCAATTGCCAGGTCACACGTTTGGTGGCCAGGGATAGATGCAGACCTGGAACTTTGTGTTCGTAGGTGCAACACGTGTGCCCAGCTGGGCAATGCGCCCAGGGAAGCCCCCCTTAGCCCCTAGTCCTAGTCCGACAAGCCATGGTCACGCATCCATGTGGACTATGCAGGTCCCTTCATGGGAGAAAAGTTTTTGGTTGTAGTAGACGCCTACTCCAAATGGATCGAGTGTGACATTCTCAATTCAAGCACATCCTCTGCCACGGTAGAAAGTCTACGGGCAATGTTCGCCGCCCATGGTCTACCAGACGTCTTGGTCAGTGACAATGGCCCGTACTTTACAAGCATTGAGTTCCAGGACTTCATGGCAGGAAATGGTATTAACCATGTCAGAATGGCACCGTTCAAGACGGCCTCAAACGGCCAGGCAGAACGAGCAGTGCAGATAATCAAACGGGATGCTCAGAATCCAAGGGGGTTCACTACAAAGCCGCTTATCACGCCTTCTGTTGGCCAATAGATCCCGACCACACTCGCTCACTGGGATTCCACCCGCAGAGCTGCTAATGAAAAGGACGCTCAAAGCCAGGTTATCCCTCATACACCCTACCATGAAAGAAATTGTTGAGAGCAGGTGCCGGTCACAATGTCACTACCATGACGGGAATGCGAGGGCGCGATGTATTGATAATGACCCTGTCTTTGTCCTCAACTACGCTGCAGGGCCCAAATGGCTCGCAGGCACTGTGATTGCCAAAGAGGGGAATAGGATTCTAGTAGTTAAACTTACCAATGGACAAATCTGCTGCAAACACGTGGATCAAACAAAAAGGAGGTTCAGCAACCCCATAGAAGAAGCAGAGGAAGAACCTGATGTAGAGTTCACTCCTCCACAGGTGACCGAACACCGGAACCAAGTGGAGGAGAGCCTAGTCACTGTGGGCAGTCTGGACAGACAGAGGCACCACAAACAGCAGACACTCAGGGCAGCGCCCAACAACCGGAGCCCCAACTCGGGTGCTCTACAAGGGAGCGTAAACCACCAGAGAGACTTAACCTGTGATCCCAATAAGACTTTGGGGGGGAGGTGATGTCATGTCATGTATTCAACTGTCATTGTAATCCATGTATAAACTGACCTAAGTTGTACACCGTGAGAACACTGACCACTAGGTGGTGAATTTGTGGGAGACACTCCTAACCTGGACTTTCAACTCCACCCATCTTCATCACTTCAGTGCTGGAATAAAGGTTACTGGTCACAGAGTGACCTTCTCTCAAGTATGGGTCTCGTGTGCATTTGTACTGTTATAGTAAGGACATATCAAAGGGGATGGAGTACAAAAGCAGGGAAGTCTTGCTGCAGTTATACAGGGTATTGGTGAGGACACACCTGGAGTACTGCGTGCAGTTTTGGTTTCCATATTTACGAAAGGATATACTTGCTTTGGAGGCATTTCAAAGAAGGTTCACTCGGTTGATTCCGGGGATGAGGGGGTTGACTTATGAGGAAAGGTTGAGTGAGTTGGGCCTCTACTCATTGGAATTCAGAAGAATGAGAGGTGATCTTATCGAAGCATATACGATTGAGGGGGCTTGACAAGGTGGATGCAGAGAGGATGTTTCCACTGGTGGGGGAGACTAGAACTAGAGGGCATAATCTTAGAATAAGGGGCCGCCCATTTAAAACTGAGATGAGGAGAAATTTCTTCTCTCTGCGGGTTGTAAATCTGTGGAATTCGCTGCCTCAGAGAGCTGTGGAAGCTGGGACATTAAGGCCCCAAGTTTCCACACGATAAAAAACGGGTGCCCCTCCGAGCTGGGCGCCCGTTTTTCGCACCGGAAAAAAACCGCGCGATTCTGGAGCGCCCTGCAGCTCCATGTCTGTTTGGCGCGGCGCCCAGGGGGCGGAGCCTACCACTCGCGCCGATTTTGTAAGTGGGTGGGGGCGGGTACCATTTAAATTCGTTTTTTTCCTGCCGGCGTGTGCGCAGTGTGAAGGAAACATTGGCACTCGGCCATTTTTGTAGTTCTTTGCAGCTGTTTAATTTTTGAAAATTTTTTAATAAAAGCACATTGCCATCAGCACCGAGGCTTCTTGCAGCAGTGAGAAGGCTGCAGGAAGCCTCAAAGTTGAGGCAGTCGTTTCCCGACGGCCTCCTCCCCCCCCCCCCCCCCCCCCCCCGCCGTCGGGAATGGCTGCTGAACTTGTGAGGCTTCCTGCAGCCTTCTCACTGTCTCCTTCCTCCCCCCACCCCCCTGCGGGAATGAACGGCTGTCTCCTCCCTCCCCCCCCCTGCCGTCGGGAACGAACGGCTTCCTCCTCCCCCCCCCCCCCCACCCCCCCCCCCTCCCCCCCCCACCCCCCCGCAGGAATGAACGGCTGTCTCCTCCCCCCCCCCCCCCCCAACCCCCGCGGGAACGGCTGCCTCAACTTGTGAGGCTTCCTGCAGAATTCTCCCTGGCTTGAAGCACTTTCACACAGGTAGGAAGATGGTTTATTTAATCTTTTCTTTGCTTATAAATTTTTATTTATTTGTATAATATTTGCATAAGTATAAATAAGGATTTATTATAGAATTTAATGACTTTTCCCCCCCCCCCCCCCCCCCCCCCCCCACCTCGTTCTGGACGCCTAATTTGTAACCTGCACCTGATTTTTTAATGTGTAGACAAGGTTTTTTCAGTTCTACAAAAATCTTCACTTGCTCCATTCTAAGTTAGTTTGGAGTACGTTTTCACTGTGGAAACTTTCAAATCAGGCGTCAGTGGCCGGACACGCCTCCTTTTTGAAGAAAAAATTCTGTTCCAAAGTGAAACTGTTCTAACTGACTAACTGCCACAGGGAGTGGTTGAAGCAAATAGCTTAGATACATTGAAGGGGGAGCTGAATAAACACATGAGGGAGAAAGGAATAGAAGGATATGTCGATAGATGCCAACGACATAAAGTGGTCCCTTGGTTGTAGTCAGCAGTAATTTTGCTGGAATGGAAATTGTGATCGCTTTGCAAGTCAAAGGAATAATTCACAGCCCTTGCTTCTCAAAAGTGGCCACAAAGGTTCAGCAAAGGACAGTAACAGTTCATAAAATCCTAATGTGTGCATCATCATCATCATAGGCAGTCCCTCGAAATCGAGGAAGACTTGCTTCCACTCTAAAAGTGAGTTCTCAGGTGACTGAATAGTCTAATATGGGAATTACAGTCTCGGTCACAGGTGGGACAGACAGTGGTTGAAGGAAAGGGAGGGTGGGACTGGTTTGCCGCACGCTCCTTCCGCTGCCTGCGCTTGGTTTCTGCATGCTCTCGGCGACGAGACTCGAGGTGCTCAGCGCTCTCCCAGGTGCTCTTCCTCCACTTTGGGCGGTCTTTGGCCAGGGACTCCCAGGTGTCGGTAGGGATGTTGCATTTTATCAGGGAGGCTTTGAGGGCGTCCTTGAACCGTTTCCTCTGCCCACTTTGGGCTCGCTTGCCATGTAGGAGTTCCGAGTAGAGCGCTTGCTTTGGGAGTCTCGTGTCTGGCATTCGGACTATGTGGTCTGCCCAGCGGAGCTGGTCGAGTGTGGTCAGTGCTTCAATGCTGGGGATGTTGGCCTCATTGAGGACACTGACGTTGGTGCGTCTGTCCTCCCAGGGGATTTGCAGGATCCTGCGGAGACATCGTTGGTGGTATTTCTATAGCGTGCAAAATGCTGATGACCACGATTCGATGGTCAATATTTGGGCGGGAAGGCTTTGCATGTTTAACGGTGAAGTGGAGCATGCACTCTGCTTAGATAGGAAAGATCTTTTATGTTTAAAAAAAACACGAGAAGCATAAAACTTGAACTAAAATTGAGCCTCGAGCTTTGGGCAGAGGAATCTCGACGATTTTCAACATGGAGCTCTCTAATTCAAAGCGGCAGCTGAGCAGAAAACTATCCTACTCGTTGTGTGTTTATAAATCAAATTGCTAACGGGGGAAATGATGCGTGTTTTAAATTTTATTTGCATTTCTTTATAATAAAATTACTTCCAACAAGAGGAGAAAACTACAAGAGTTGGCACTTGCACAGACCTCGGTCTGTGGTGAACATTATTTTTTCAATTTGGGACCAGATAGTAATGTGCAGAATGCTTCTGCACGGTTTCCGGTTTGTTGGCAGTAGTCACTCCGTATGTGGACAGGGTGAGTTGAATTTAGGTGGAAGGAGCCGCTGTGTGGAACATAATCAACGGCACGGACCAGTTGGGCCAAACGGCCTGTTTCTGTGTTGTAAAATTCTGTGCAATTCTCAACATTTATGCTCCCCTATTCTTTACACTGTGAATTGCAACTGGCCTTGTTTGCCCAAGGATTTAATTGTGCAGCTATGCTGGCATTTTCACAATACCAAACCACAAAAACCTCATTTATCTCAAGTACAGCCAAGCCCACAAATCTCCTCCCTCATCAGTGTTGCCAAATCCCCAGATCTCCTATTTTCCCAAGTACTTCCGTTACCCTGAGTCACTGAGTTGTCTGTGTGTGTGTGTGTGTGTCATTTTTCTCTATCTAAATTCTAACCAAATTTTGTCGTTCCCCTACATTATATATTGTACTGTCTAGATTACATATGATTACATCGGATATACTGCACAGAAACAGGCCATTCGGCCCAACCAGTCCATGCCGGCGTTTATGCTCCACTCGAGCCTTCTCCTGTCTTTCCTCATCTAAATCTATCAGCATAACCCTCTATTCCCTTCTAGCCTCCCCTTAACTGCATCGATACTATTCGCCTCAACCACTCCTTATGGTAGCGAGTTCCACATTCTCACCACTCTCTGGGTAAAGTTCCTTTTGAATTCCCTATTGGATTTATTGGTGACTATCTTATATTGATGGCCTCTGGTTATGTTCTTTCCCACAATTGGAAACATTCTCTCTGTATCCTCTCTATCAAATCCCTTTTATCATTTTAAAAGACCTCTATTGGGTCACCCCTCGGCCTTTTTTTCAAGAGAAAAGAGACCCAGCCTATTCATCGTAGAATCATAGAAATTTACAGCACGGAAGGAGGCCATTTCGACCCATCGTGTCTGTGCCGGCCGACCAAGAACTATCCAGCCTAATCCCACTTTCCAGCTCTCGGTCCGTAGCCCTGTAGGTTACGGCACTTCAAGTGCACATCCAAGTACTTTTTAAATGTGGTGAGGGTTTCTGCTTCTACCACCCTTTCAGGCAGAGAGTTCCAGACCCCCACCACCCTCTGGGTGAAGAAATTTCCCCTTAAATCCCCTCTAAATCAGGGATCAGTGCTGAGACCCCAACTATTTACAATCTATATTAACGACTTGGATGAAGGGACTGAGTGTAATATAATCAAGTTTGCTGACGATACAAAGATGGGAGGAAAAGCAATGTGTGAGGAGGACACAAAAAACCTGCAAAAGGACATAGACAGGCTAAGTGAGTGGGCAAAAATTTGGCAGATGGAGTATAATGTTGGAAAGTGTGAGGTTATGCACTTTGGCAGAAAATATCGAAGAGCAAGTTATTATTTAAATGTAGAAAGATTGCAAAGTGCTGCAGTACAGCGGGACCTGGGGGTCTTGGTGCATGAAACACAAAAGGATAGTATGCAGGTACAGCAAGTGATCAGGAAAGCCAATGGAATCTTGGCCTTTTATTGTAAAGCGGATGGAATATAAAAGCAGGGAAGTCTTGCTCCAGTTATACAGGGTATTGGTGAGGCAATGGAATACTGCGTGCAGTTTTGCTTTCCATATTTACGAAAGGATATACTTGCTTTAGAGGAAGTTCAGAGAAGGTTTGCTAGGTTGATTCCGGAGATGAGGGGGTTGACTTATGAGGAAAAGTTGAGTAGGTTGGGCCACTACTCATTGGAATTCAGAAGAATGAGAGGTGATCTTATTGAAACGTATAAGATTATGAGGTGGATGCAGAGATGATGTTTCCACTGATCGGGGAGACTAGAACTAGGGGACATGATCTTAGAATAAGGGGTCGCCCATTTAAAACAGAGATGAGGAGAAATTTCTTCTCCGAGGGTTGTAAATCTGTGGAATTCGCTGCCTCAGAGAGCTGTGGAAGCTGGGTCATTGAATAAATTTAAGACAGAGATAGACAGTTTCTTAATCGATAAGGGAATAAGGGGTTATGGGGAGTGTACCTGAGTCCATGATCGGATCAGCCATGATCGTATTGAAGGTAAACAAAGAAGTAGAAAGAAATCGAAAGGTGACGTCACAGCCAAAGGGGTAAGTGACTGGCTGGTGATTGGTGAGTAGTTTTCTTTTCCTTTTCCCGATCAGTAGGTAACCTTTATCATTGTTGTTGCCAAATTAAGTTAATCTAGCGGTTAAGTCATGGCAGGAGAGCTCTGACACGTGTTATGCTCCTCCTGTGCTATGTGGGAACTCTGACGCTTCCAGCGTCCCTGACAACTACATGTGCGGGAAGTGTATCCGCCTGCAGCACCTGACAGACTGCATTGCGGCACTGGAGCTGCGGGAGGATTTATTCTGGAGCATCCACGATGCTGAAGCTGTCATGAATAGCACATTTAGTGAGTTGGCCACACCGCAGATAAAGGGTACACAGCCAGATAGGGGATGGGTGACCAACAGGAAGGTAGTGCATCCCCCTGCAAAACAGTTAAACAGTTAGGGGTACTGTTGAGGGGGATGACTCATCAGGGGAGAGCAGCAGCAGCCAAGTTCATGGCACCATGGATGGCTCTGCTGCACAGGAGGGGAGGAAAAAGAGTGGGAGAGTTATAGTGGTAGGGATTCTATTGTAAGGGGAATAGATAGATATTTCTGCGGCCGCAATCGAGACTCCAGGATGGTATGTTGCCTCCCTGGTGCGAGGGTCAAGGATATCTCGGAGCGGGTGCAGGACATTTTGAAAAGGGAGTGTGAACAGCCATTTGTCGTGGTGCATATAAGTACCAACGATATTGGTAAAAAACGGGATGAGGTCCTACAAGCAGAATTTAGGGAACTAGGAGTTAAATTTAAAAAGTAGGACCTCAAAGGTAGTAATCTCAGGATTGCTACCAGTGCCACGTGCCAGTCAGAGTAGGAATTGCAGGATAGCTCAGATGAATACGTGGCTTGAGGAGTGGTGCAGAAGGGAGGGATTCAAATTCCTGGGACATTGGAACCAGTTCGGCGGGAGGTGGGACCAGTACAAACCGGATGGTCTGCACCTAGGCAGGACCGGAGCCAATGTCCGAGGGGGAGTGTTTGCTGGGGAGGGGTTAAACTAATATGGCAGGGGGATGGGAACCTATGCAGGGAGACAGAGGGAAGAAGCAAAAGATAGAAAGAAGAAAAGTAAAAGTGGAGGGCAGAGAAACCCAAACAAATCAAAAAGGGCCACATTGCAGCAAAATTCTAAAGGGGCAAAGTGTGTTAAAAAGACAAGCCTGAAAGCTCTGTGCCTCAATGCGAGGAGTATTTGTAATAAGGTGGACGAATTAACTGCACAGGCAGCAATTAATGCATATGATATAATAGGCATCACGGAGACATGGCTCCAGGGTGACCAAGGCTGGGAACTCAACATTCAGGGGTATTCAACATTTAGGAAGGATAAACAAAAAGGAAAAGAAGGTGGGGTAGCGTTGCTGGTTGAAGAGGAAATTAACGCAATAGTAAGGAAGGACATTAGCTTGGATGATGTGGAATCTGTATGGGTGGAGCTGCGGAATACTAAAGGGCAGAAAGCGCTAGTGGGAGTTGTGTCGAGACCAGTAGTCGTGAGGTTGGGGACAGCATCAAACAAGACATTAGGGATGCGTGCAATAAAGGTACAGCAGTTATCATGAGCAACTTTAATCTACATATAGATCGGGCTAACCAAACTGGTAGCAATGCGGTGGAGGAGGATTTCCTGGAGTGTATTAGAGATGGTTTTCTTGACTAATATGTCGAGGAACCAACTAGAGAGCTGGTCATCCTAGACTGGGTGATGTGTAATGAGTAAGGACTAATTAGCAATCTTGTTGTGCGAGGCCCCTTGGGGAAGAGTGACCATAATATGGTAGAATTCCTTGTTAAGATGGAGAGTGACGCAGTTAATTTAGAGACGAGGGTCCTGAACTTAAGGAAAGGTAACTTCAATGGTATGAGACGTGAATTGGCTAGAATAGACTGGCAAATGATAGTTAGAGGGTTGACTGTGGATAGGCAATGGCAAACATTTAAAAATCGCATGGACGAACTTCAACAATTGTACATCCCTGATTGGAGTAAAAATAAAATGTGGAAGGTGGCTCAACTGTGGCTAACAAGGGAAATTAAGGATAGTGTTAAATCCAAGGAAGAGGCATATGAATTGGCCAGGAAAGCAGCAAACCTGAGGACTGGGAGAATTTTGTAATACAGCAGAGGAGGACAAAGGGTTTAATTAGGAGGGGGAAAATAGAGTATGAGAGAAAGCTTGCCGGGAACATAAAAACTGATTGCAAAAGCTTCTATCAATATGTGAAGAGAAAAAGATTAGTGAAGACAAACGTAGGTCCCTTTCAGCCAGATTCAGGTGAATTTATAATGGGGAACAAAGAAATGGCAGACCAGTTGAACAAATAGTTTGGTTCTGTCTTCATGAAGGAAGACACAAATAACCTTCCGGAAATACTAGGGGACCGAGGGTCTAGTGAGAAGGAGGAACTGAAGGATATCCTTATTAAGCAGGAAATTGTGTTGGGGAAATTGATGGGATTGAAGGCCGATAAATCCCCGGGACCTGATAGTCTGCATCCCAGAGTACTTAAGGAAGTGGCCCTAGAAATAGGGGATGCATTGGTGATCATTTTCCAACAGTCTATCGACTCTGGATCAGTTCATATCGACTGGAGGGTAGCTCATGTAACACCACTTTTTAAAAAAAAAAGTAGGGAGAGGAGAAAACTGGTAATTATGGACTGGTTAGCCTGACATCTGTAGCGGGGAAAATGTTGAAATGAATGATTAAAGATGAAATAACAGCGCATTTGGAAAGCAGTGACAGGATCGGTCCAAGTCAACATGGATTTATGAAAGGGAAATCGTGCTTGATAAATCTTCTGGAATTTTTTGAGGATGTAACTAGTAGAGTGGACAAGGGAGAACCAGTGGATGTGGTGTATTTGGACTTTTGACAAAGTCCTACATACGAGATTGGTGTACAAAATTTAAGCACATGGTATTGGGGGTAATGTACTGACGTGGATAGAGAATTGGTTGGCAGACAGGAAGCAGAGAGTCGGGATAAATGGGTTCTTTTCAGAATGACAGGCAGTGACTAGTGGGGTGCCGCAGGGCTCAGTGCTGGGACCCCAGCTAATTACAATATACATTAATTATTTTGATGAAGGAATTGAGTGTAATATCTCCAAATTTGCAGATGACACTAAACTGGGTGGCGGTGTGAGCTGTGAGGAGGATGCTAAGAGGCTGCAGGGGGACTTGGACAGGTTAGGTGAGTGGGCAAATGCATGGCAGATGCAGTATAATGTGGATAACTGTGAGGTTATCCACTTTGGTGGCAAAAACACGAAGGCAGAATATTATCTGAATGGTGGCAGATTAGGAAAAGGGGAGGTGTCATGGTTCATCAGTCATTGAACGTTGGCATGCAGGTACAGAAGACAAATGGTATGTCGGCCTTCATAGCGAGGGGATTTGAGATTAGGAGCAGGGCGGTCTTACTGCAGTTGTACAGGGTCTTGGTGAGGCCTCACCTGGAATATTGTGTTCAGTTTTGGTCTCCTAATCTGAGGAAGGACGTTCTTGCTATTGAGGGAATGCAGCGAAGGTTCACCAGACTGATTCCCGGGATGGCTGGACTGACATATGAGGAGAGACTGGATCGACTGGGCTTTTATTCACTGGAGTTTAGAAGAATGAGAGGGGATCTCATAGAAACATAAAATTCTGATGGGACTGGACGGGTTCAATGCGGGAAGAATGTTCCCGATGTTGGGCAAGTCCAGAACCAGGGGACACAGTCTAAGGATAAGGGGTAGGCCATTTAGGACCGAGATGAGGAGAAACTTCTTCACTCAGAGTTGTTAACCTGTGGAATTCCCTACCGCAGAGAGTTGTTGATGCCAGTGCATTGGATATATTCAAGAGGGAGTTAGATGTGGCCCTTACGGCTAAAGGGATCAAGGGGTCTGGAGAGAAAGCAAGAAAGGGGTACTGAAGTGAATGATCAGCCATGATCTTATTGAATGGCGGAGCAGGCTCGAGGGGCCGCATGGCCTACTCCTGCTCCTATTTCTTATGTTCTTATCAAACCTCCTACCACTTTAAATCCTTTCCTGATATTTTCTGCAACCAAGCCTCATGGTTCTGTACCAGCTGACGGTGATTGGTAGCAACGGTCTCTGAAAGCTGCACAGGTGCGCGGCCATGCAGTAATCTGCACGGTCCCGCGCAGTCCGCTCACTGGCTTTCCCGTCGTAAATACCGCGCGTGCGCAGAAATTTAAAGGGACCGCGCATTGAAAGAAACGGGTTGCGGAGCGCAGCTTACAGGGTACATCGATTGACCGATGTTCAGACTGAAGCACGTCTGTGTTGCCTTTCAGAACTTTCGACCACTGTTTATGCCGACGGGATCCCGGTATGACTTTATGTCGGAGCGCTGCTTCAAAATTGACTTGAGTTCCAACGAAAGCTGCCGAGCCGAGTAAGAGGAGGCAAGTTTGCTTTAAGATGACGGGCAGCCGAGGCTCGTAGAGCAGCACACGTATCTGAGCAACAAAACGTGGATGTCTTTAACCTGCCGAGGGGGTCAGTGTGGGTCGTTGGAGCAGAGACCAGCACCCTTGTTAGGGAGGGTGAGCCTGGGGGAATGGGACCCAAATTGCCACAAATGCACAACCCACAAGTGTAACCAGTGCCTGCAATGCAACGTATCCAATATAAAATAGTTACATTTCATTGCAGCTTTTAAGAAATGATTAACTTGCTGACTGTATTGTCAGCCATGTCTCAGTGGGTAGCACTCTCGCCTCTGAGTCAGAAGGTTGTGGGTTCAAGTCCCACTCCAGGGACTTGAGCCCAAAAATCTAGGCTGACACTCCCAGTGCAGTGCTGAGGGAGCGCCGCACTGTCGGAGGGGCTGCACTTTCCGTTGCACTGAAGGAGCGCCGCACTGTCGGAGGTACAGTACCGAGGGAGCACCGCACTGTTGGAGGGGCAGTACTGAGGGAGCGCTGCACTGTCAGAGGGGCAGTACTGAGGGAGTGCCACACTGTCGGAGAGGCAGTAATGAGGGAGCGCTGCACTGTCGGAGGGGCAGTACTGAGGGAGCGCTGCTCTGTCGGAGGTGCCATCTTTCGGATGAGACGTTAAACGAGGTCCCGTCTGCTCTCTGAGGTGGATGTAAAAGATCCCTTGTTTCCTGGGGCCAATATTTATCCTTCAATCAATACAACAAAAACACATGATCTTGTCATTATGACATTGCTGTTTGTGTGGGAGCTTGCTGTGCGGAAGTTGGCTGCCGCGTTTCCCACATTACAACAGTGACTATACTCCAATAGTACTTCATTTGCTGTAAAGTGCTTTGGGACATCTGGTGGTCATGAAAGGTACTACAGAAATCCAAGTCTTTCTTTCCTGCATTGAATAATTGATTTTGATATTACATTCAAAACATTTGCATGGAATATCATGTTTAAATTAATTAGTTCCTCAGTGCAATTCATTGTAAAACAAAATGATGTCTTTCATTAATTTATCACTTCATTATAAATCCTATCAATTTTATCCAAATGCAACACCTCAATGGACTATTTTATGTGATCCTTTGTGCGGTTTACGCTGAAGCTTTTCTGTTGCTAAAACCCCATCTTCACTGACTCTGAGCACAACCCCTGCAAAAATAAATGGTCTCTAGGGTGCGATTCTCACATCCAATGTCTCTAAATTGTCAGACTGCTTGTCTGACATCCACTTCTGGATGAGCAGAAATTTTCTCCAATTGAATATTGGGAAGACCGAAGCCATTGTTTCGGTCCCCGCCACAAGCTCCATTCCCCAGCCACTGACTCCATCCCTCTCCCCAACTCCTGCCTGAGGCTGAACCAGACTGTTCGCAACCTTGGTGTAATATTTGACCCTGAAATGAGCTTCTGGCCACATACCCGCAGCATAACTAAGACTGCCGATTTCCACTTCAGTAACGTCGCCCGTCTCCGCCCTTGCCTCAGCTCATCCACTGCTGAAGCCTTCATCCATGCCTTTGTTACCTCTAGACTTGACTATTTGAATGCACCCCTGGCTGGCCTCCCACATTCTACCCTACGTAAACTAGAGGTGATCCAAAACTCGGCTGCCCGTGTTCTAACTCGCACCAAGTCCCGCTCACCCATCACCCCCTGTGCTCGCTGACCTACATTGGCTCCCGGTTAAGCAACGCCTCGATTTCAAAATTCTCATCTTTGTTTTCAAATCCCTCCATGACCCTCGCCCCTCCCTATCTCTGTAATCTCTTCTCCAGCCCCACAACCCCCCGAGATGGCTGCGCTCCTCTAATTCTACACTCTTGAGCATCCCTGATTATAATCGCTCCACCATTGGTGGCCGTGCCTTCTGTTGCCTGGTCCCCAAGCTCTGGAACTCCCTCCCTAAACCTCTCCGCCTCTCTACCTCTCTTTCCTCCTTCAAGACGCTCCTTAAAACCTACCTCTTTGACCAAGTCACCTGCGCTAATTTCTACTTCTGCTGCTCGGTGTCAAATATTTTATCTCGTAACACTCCTGTGAAGCGCCTTGGGACTTTTCACTACTTTAAAGGCGCTATATAAATACAGGTTGTTGTTGTTGCTCGTCCCATGGTTTTCATGTCCCATTAAATTGAAGGACGCGACTGCAGCCAATGGCATAAAGTAATTGCGCATTCCAATAGTTTCTTGGTTGTTCTTGCTGAACTTCGTATTCAGCAGTCATTTTGATACAAGCTCATGGTTTATAGTAATGGGGCCGTAGTAATACCCGCCCTCCTGTATGGCTCAGAAACATGGACCATGTACAGCAGACACCTCATGTCGCTGGAGAAGTATCACCAACGATGTCTCCGCAAGATCCTACAAATCCCCTGGGAGGACAGACGCACCAACGTTAGCGTCCTCGACCAGGCCAACATCCCCAGCATCGAAGCACTGACCACACTTGATCAGCTCTGTTGGGCGGGCCACATTGTTCGTATGCCAGACACGCGACTCCCAAAACAAGCGCTCTACTTGGAACTCCTTCATGGCAAACGAGCCAACGGCGGGCAGAGGAAATGTTACAAGGACACCCTCAAAGCCTCCCTGATAAAGTGCAACATCCCCACCGACACCTGGGAGTCCCTGGCCAAAGACTGCCCTAAGTGGAGGAAGTGCATCCGGGAGGGCGCTGAGCACCTCGAGTCTCGTCGCCGAGAGCATGCAGAAACCAAGCGCAGGCAGCGGAAGGAGCGTGCGGCAAACCAGTCCCACCCACCCTTTCCCTCAACCACTGTCTGTCCCACCTGTGACAGGGACTGTAATTCCCGTATTGGACTGTTCAGCCACCTAAGGACTCATGCTGAGAGTGGATGCAAGTCTTCCTCGATTCCGAGGGACCGCCTATGATGATGATGATGTATTAACGTGGTTTGTTCGTGAAATAAATCATCATTGTAATTGTTAGAAGTAGAGATGCTGGCGGTTTCCAGTAATCTCGAAGGTGTTTCTGCCGATGTGGTGATTTGACGGAGGGGTCGGGCTTGGCTCCGGGTTCCCCGCGTGGAGGAACGAAAGCTCCTGAAGTTAGTCGACAATCGGCACCCACCCAGCTTTAAATGTCACTAACAATAGACGTGGCTGATGATGGTTTAATGTTACCAACAATCGGGAGAAGGTGGGGAATAGGGATCGCTGCTGCCGAACCGAGCCAAGAGAGAAAGTTAATTACATTTTGAATTGGTGTTTCTATCGGATTATGTTGACTGGCGTTTCTGGCGGTGAATTCGCGTTTCTGGCGGTGAATTGGCGTTTCTGGCGGTGAATTGGCGTTTCTGGCGGTGAATTGGCGTTTCTGGCGGTGAATTAGCGTTTCTGGCGGTGAATTAGCGTTTCTGGCGGTGAATTGGCGTTTCTGGCGGTGAATTGGCGTTTCTGGCGGTGAATTAGCATTTCTGGCGGTGAATTAGCGTTTCTGGCGGTGAATTAGCGTTTCTGGCGGTGAATTAGCGTTTCTGGCGGTGAATTAGCGTTTCTGGCGGTGAATTAGTGTTTCTGTTTGATTCATGAAAGTTGACATTTATGCGCAGACTGCTTCTGCACAGCTTCTTGTTCCTTCTGGTTTGTTGGCAGCAGTCACAGTGTAAAATGACGAGGGGGATTGTGCGGATACAGTTGTGAACTGGCGATCGCACCGATGGAAACCTCTGCCTTTGTGTGGAGGTGGCAATTTGCAGATGTTACTGCAAAGCTTCCAAGGGCATCGTAGGGAAAACCTGGATGCAGAAAAAGGAGCCTCCGACTGGCTGGAAAATGGAGAGATTCCTCGAAGTAACTCTTGCATTCCCCGACAGTGCGGCGCTCCCTCAGCACTGCCCCTCCGACAGTGCGGCGCTCCCTCAGCACTGCCCCTCCGACAGTGCGGCGCTCCCTCAGCACTGCCCCTCCGACAGGGCGGCGCTCCCTCAGCACTGCCCCTCCGACAGGGCGGCGCTCCCTCAGCACTGCCCCTCCGAAAGGGCGGCGCTCCCTCAGCACTGCCCCTCCGACAGTGCGGCGCTCCCTCAGCACTGCCCCTCCGACAGTGCGGCGCTCCCTCAGCACTGCCCCTCCGACAGTGCGGCGCTCCCTCAGCACTACACTAGTGTGTCGGCCTAGATTTTTGGGGGATCTGGGTTGACTGATAACTCAATGTCTAGGATTAAGCAGCGCAAGGCAATCTTGGCTATTTGTGGCAATGGAACCACAGTTGGATTTAGATATTACTTTCAGAAGCGAAAGAAATATTGTGTGTTTTTTCATTTCACTTATTATTTAGTGTCTTTCAGACTTTAAATACTGGAAACGGGTAGAGATGTGATGTAAAACTGAAATCTTAAAAAAAAATAAGAACTTGAAAACATCAGATCTATTAATCTACAAAACATTATGGTGTTTAACATTTACACTAAAAGAATCTTAGAAATTTACAACACTGAAGGAGGCATTCGGTCCATCATGTCTGTGCCGGAAAGCTTTTAAATGCAGGTTCAAATATTTCTGATTGTAAACGTTTTATTTTAAAAATGCTGAGCTGTAAGCGGCTGAATTTTCCCCGGTGATTTGCGCTGTTATTTTGCTCTTTTTGGTCTAAATTTAAAAAAAACCCCAGTTTCCCCGATCAATTTGCACCAGCGTAACTCCGTTAGTTACGATTTTTTTTCGGTCAGTTTTTTTTTCAGCCAAAGGGGGCATAACCAGCCACCTGCGCCAATTCTGGCCATTTTAGGGAAGTTTGGCCAGCTGAGAGTTACTCCGGTTCTGATTAGGCCTGTGGCCTGTCCTGAAAAACCTTCCCTAGAGTTAAGGAAATCGGTGCAGTTGAGAGAGGGAGAGAGAACGGAGAAAACGACTGGCAAGCCCTTCGTGCTATGTGTTTTTTAATTCTTATAATGTGTTGGGAGCTGGCTGTATGCTTCACTTTGCAGCCTCAGCTCGCATTGTGTTCCTGGTTACCGTGGCAACCCGGTCTTTTTGTCGCAGATCAAGGCTCCACCGCCAAAACGAAAGGCCGGGTTAGGCTGCACCAAAATGAAGAAATCCAACGGGGAAACTTAGAATTTTTTTTGGTGTACTTAGGCCCCAAAAAACAGGCGTAACTCCAAGTACGCCAAAAAAATGCTTTGGGGAAAATTGAGCCCAGTGACAGGAGTTGGTGCAGTGAAAGATAATCATAGTGTCAGCTTTTGGAGTATATACTGTATGAGGAAAAACATTTTCACATAGCGAGTGGTTAGGATCTGGAATTCACTGCCTGAAAGGGTGGTGAAGGCAGACTCAATCGTGGCTTTCAAAAGATAATTAATAATAACAAATGTTATTTATATATAGCACCGTTAATGTAGTAAAACGTCCCTAGGTGCTTCACAGCAGTGTTATAAGACAAAACACACAAATTTGACACCGAGCCATAAAAGAAGAAATTAAGGCAGATGAAGAGGTAGGTTTTAAGGAGCGTCTTAAAGGAGGAAAGAGAGGTTTAGGGAGGGAGTTCCGGAGCTTCGGTCCCAAACAGCTGAAGGCACGGCCACCATTGGTTGAGCAGTTATAATGAGGAATGTTCAAGAGGGCAGAATTAGAGGAACGCAGACATCTTGTGGGGCTGTGAAGCTGGAGGAGATTAGAGATAGGGAGGGGGGTGGGGGGGGCGAGGACCATGGAGGGATTTGTAAACATGGATGAGAATTTTGAAATCGAGGCTTTGTCTAACCAGGAGCCAATGTAGGTCAACGAGCACAGGGGGTGATGGGTGAGTGGGACTTGGTGCGAGTTAGGACACGGGGCAGCGAGCACAGGGGGTGATGGGTGAGTGGGACTTGGTGCGAGTTAGGACACGGGGCAGCGAGCACAGGGGGTGATGGGTGAGCGGGACTTGGTGTGAGTTAGGACACCATTGGATAAGTATCTGAAGGAAAAAGATTTGCAGGGCTATGGGGAAAGGACGGGGGTGTGGGTCTCGCTGAATTTCTCTTGCAGAGAGCCAGCACGGGCTCGACGGGCCGAATGGCTGCCTCCTGTGCGTTAACCGTTTTGATTCTAATTTCCTATTACAAGAATTGAGAGGTTTATAAATATCTGCTCACATTAAAGAGGACAATTTAATGTGTAATTGTTTTACAACACTGCTAATTTGGGGTTGCTATTGAAAGGATTAATTTCTGTCAGAATTCTACACTCCGCCTGTGAAATGCTAAAAGTATTCCCATACTTGTGTTTGATTTTCAGTCTCCCTTGGAGCGAGGTGCTCGGTTCTGCATCTGTAAACATGCTGGCGTTCTTCCTGATTGGCCTGCTCGTGCATCTCGTCTTCTTTGCCTCCATTTTTGACATCTACTTCACCTCTCCCCTGGTACACGGCACGACGCCTCATCGAGCAGCACTGCCTCCACCAGCTAAGCGCCTTGTCCTCTTTGTTGCTGATGGATTACGTGCAGACACCTTCTTTGAGCTGGATAGGGATGGGCAAACTCGTTCGCCGTTCCTCCGGTACGAGCAGTTCGATACAAATCCTGAGAAACACTTGCAAAACACAGTCTTTGAGGTTATGAAAGATTTCGATAGGATAGACGTCGAGATGATGCTTCCACTTGTGGGGGAGACCCAAACTAGGGACAATAAATATAAGATCGTCACTAATAAATTCAATAGGGAATTCCGGAGAAGCTTCTTTCCCCAGGGGTTGGTGAGAATGTGGAACTCGCTACCATAAGGAATAGTTGAGGCAAATAGCACAGATGCATTTAAGGGAAAGCTGTATAAGCACATGAGGGATAAAAGAATAGAAGGATATGTTGATGGTGTGAGATGAAGAGGGGGGTGGAGGAGGCTCATGTGGAGCATAAACACTGGCACGTGTGGGTCGCGAGGCCTGTTACTATGTTGTACATTCTAGAATAATTCTCTGTAAATGAGATGGAAAAAAAAATCCACAACATTTCAATCTCGTTTTCAGGGCCAGAGAGGTTATTGAGCAGTAATTATGACTTAGCACTCCGTTTAAAATCTCAGTTACACCTCATTCAACAAGGCTTAACTTTTTTTACAGCGAGAATAGTGTGGAAAAGTTTTGAAGTTCATGTCATTTCACTGATGCTGTGTTGATTCCTGTAATGCATTTGTTTCATGGGTTCTTTGCTTAAGAATTCATAGCAACACATTTGCTATTAAGAACTATCTGGTTTATTGGCAAAGGTTTAACAATCACACTACACATTACCAGTTCATCCACTTGGCTCACAACCACATGCCTCATCGTGGATCCCCTGAACCCAACTGGCTGGGGTTTTATTGAGTGTTGTGAACATCACGTGATCGGCTAAACCACTCCCAACTCAATAGCTCTACAGCTATTTTTAAATAACGGATAAAGCCGAGTGCCCCTTTTATTACAGGGATACAAGAACCCACAAATTACCAAATTCAACAGCTACAAACCTTTGAGCATACTCACGTGTGCAAACATTATAATTCCATATACGAAGACTGCAGCAGCACACCCTGTGGAGAAGCAGGGTATCACTGACAGCAACTTCTGGATTTCCGGGTTTAATGCGTGTGCGGATGCTGTCCGATTTACATGGTAATGGCGGCGAGCGCTGACCATTTCGTTGCCGTTACAATCACAATTTCTGGGTCGTTGCATTGCGATGTGGATAAATGTGAGGTTATCCACTTTGGTGGCAAAAATAGAAAGGCAGATTATTATCTGAATGGTGACTAATTAGTAAAAGGGGAGGTGCAACGAGACCTGGGTGTCATGGTACATCAGTCATTGAAGGTTGGCATGCAGGTACAGCAGGCGGTTAAGAAAGCAAATGGCATGTTGGCCTTCATAGCGAGGGGATTTACGTATCGGAGCAGGGAGGTCTTGCTGTAGTTGTACTGGGCCTTGGTGAGACCACACCTTGACTATCGTGTGCAGTTTTGGTCTCCTAATCTGAGGAAGGACATGCTTGCTATTGAAGGAGTGCAGTGAAGGTTCACCAGACTGATTCCCGGGATGGCAGGACTGACATATGAAGAAAGACTGGATCGGCTAGGCTTATATTCACTGGAATTTAGAAGAATGAGAGGGGATGTCATAGAAACGTATAAAATTCTGACGGGACCAGACAGGTCAGATGCAGGAAGAATGTTCCCGATGTTGGTGAAGTCCTGAACCAGGGCACACAGTCTTAAGGATAGGACCGAGATGAGGAGAAACTTTTTCATCCAGCGAGTTGTGAACCTGTGGAATTCTCTGCCACAGAAAGTTGTTGAATCCAGTTCGTTGGACATATTCAAAAGGGAGTTAGATGTGGCCCTTATGGCTAAAGGGATCAGGGAGTATGGAGAGAAGGCTGGGGTGGGGTACTGAGGTCGAATGATCAGCCATGATCATATTGAATGGCGGTGCAGGCTCGAAGGGCCGAATGGCCTGCTCCTGCACCTATTTTTCTATGTTTCTATGAGACCATTTCCCTCCCGGGTTAGTTTGACCTGCTGCAGTTACAATTGAAGGATGGTGGTTTGGCAGTGGGAAGGCAAAAGGGCAGATGTTCATGTTGGGGGGTCATAGCGTGCAGCACATTGAACGGGATTGTAAATGGAATCAACACAGAATCAGTGATTTGACATGAACTTCAAACCTTTTATGCACTATACTCGCTGTAAAAAAAATTAAGACTTGCTGAATGAGGTGTAACTGAGTTTTTAACGGCATGCTAAGTCATAATTATTGCTCAACAACCTCTCTGGCCCTGAAAACGAGGTTGAAATGTTTTGATTTTTTTTTTACTCTCTCATATTTGCAGAGAATTATATAGAATGTGCAACAGGCCATTCGACCCAACCTATTCAATCTGGCTTTGCAGGTAGAGGAAGATATGGGCGAACTGTTTATGCAATGAAGGTGTACAGTAACAGTTTGGTGTGCCACTCACGATCGGTTCATTTGACTCCAGGAACAATCTGATGTTTTTTAAAATTTCGTTTTGCAATATTACCAGCCCCATAGTTTGTTATCTTAAAGTATCGAACAGATACCCTGTGTAGCTGGATAGCTTGTATGCCTGATTTTTGTAATTTGATTCTGTGTATGCAGGAGTGTGGTGGAGCACAGTGGAAGTTGGGGCGTGTCTCACACACGGGTTCCCACTGAATCCAGGCCTGGTCACGTGGCTCTGATTGCAGGGTTTTATGAAGATGTCAGCGCTGTCGCTAAAGGTATGCAGTAATCTATTTTTTATATTAATTTATATTTTGGTATCTGGCTTGCTGGTTCTAATTGCTATCTTTTCCGCAAGATATACTTGACTTGAACGCCTCTTCCAAAAGTGTTACTATCTGTATAAACGAATTAATGGAAGTGTATATAAACTAATTCCCCCCACTCCCATTGGATTGATTATCATTTCTATCTATCAATAATGTGGAAATTATTTAAGACTCCTTTTGCTGGTTAGTAAATTATAGTTTACTCTGCATTTGGCTGTGCAAATTAATGTTTGTTGCCTGGTAATGTGGTGACTAAATTACATGCATGTTCTTTCCGTCCTCTACCTCCCTTTCTTCCTTCAAGACGCTCCTTAAAACCGACCTCTTGCACCAAGCTTTTGGTCACCTGCGCTAATTTCTGTTTGTGCGGCTCGGAGTCAAATATTTTGTCCCACAATACTCCTGTGACACGCCTTGGGATGTTTCACTACATTAAAGGCGCCATCATCATCATCATCGACAGTCCCTTGAACGCGAGGAAGACTTGCTTCCACTCTTCGTGAGTTCTCGGGTGGCTGTACAGTCCAATGCGGGACCTACAGTCTCTGTCACAGGTGGGACAGACAGTGGTTGAAGGAAATGGTGGGTGGGGAGTCTGGTTTGCCGCACGCTCCTTCCGCTGTCTACGTTTGATTTCTGCATGCTCTCGGCGATGGGTCTCGAGGTGCTCAGCGCCCTCCCGGATGCTCTTCCTCCACTTGGGGCGGTCTTTGGCCAGGGACTCCCAGGTGTGGGTGGGGATGTTGCACTTTATCAGGGAGGCTTTGGGATTCGATAACAGAGGATAAAATGCAACATCCCCACCGGCACCTGGGAGTCCCTGGCCAAAGACGGCCTTAAGTGGAGGAAGAGCATCCTGGAAGGCGCTGAGCACCTCGAGTCTCATCGCCGAGAGCATGCAGAAATCAAACGCAGGCAGCGGAAGGAGCGTGCGGCAAACCAGACTCCCCACCCACCCTTTCCTTCAACCACTGTCTGTCCCACCTGTGACAGGGACTGTGGTTCTCGTATTGGACTGTACGGGAACAACAATATGAGAACTTATTTTAGAGTGGAAGCAAGTCTTCCTTGATTTCGAGGCACTGCCTATGACGGATGATGATGATTTGAGGTTGTCCTTGAAGCGTTTCCTCTGCCCACCAGGGGCTCACTTGCCGTGTTGAAGCTCCGCGTAGAGCGCTTGTTTCGGGCGTCTTGTCAGGCATGTGGACGATGTGGCCCGCCCAACGGAGCTGATCGAGCGTTGTTGTTGTTGTTGTTGTTATCTCACTGTCCTCTTGTAAACTTAAGGATGGTATATTCTATAAAGTTTATTGGAGTAATCCTGTTTTGTGAAAAATGTACTGACATTACTAGACATTTTCCCCTTTACTTTGGTACAATTTTCACTTTCCATCCATTTAAAATCTTCAGCGTTATGAAACGAGGTGTGGTACCTGTTATGTATGTAAACCTATATTTACCATGTCTAACCAGCAGAAGGCATATCCCCTGGAGTTCCAAGGGATCCCACAATCCCTTGGGAGCACCTGTGTACAAGAAGGCCTCACAGGCTGGAGAGGCACTCTGAGATCTGTAATAAAGGTCTACGGTCACACTTACTTTGAGCGTTCAGTATCTAGTCTGACTCTTTATTCAAGACATAACAGTACTTGTTCCACTGCCCGTGCTTACTCCAGCGTTGCAACAACAATCTGTGTGTGTCATTAAACTTTGCTCTAATTCTCTCTTGGTCTCTTGATTTCCTAAGTTCCAAGTAGTTCTGTTGAGTCAGCAGGGAAATGTCTGAGCTTTGGAATTGCATAATGATCTAGATTCAAAAACCTAAATGCCCGAGCAGTGAGTTGTGCGTTGTCTACATTTCACAATGGGAATATGACGTAAGAGAGCACCCAGAATCTTGCGGCTCACCAGCATCTTCTCTAGGTCAACTCTGGGTGGGCAATAAATGCCGGCCTAGCCACTGACGCCCACATCCCGAGAATTAATAAATAAAAACAATTATCTTGTTTCCTCTGAGTTATGAGGGGTGGCTTTGCGTGTCCGCATTGCAATCAGGGCGCTTCATCCAGTGCCGGTGAACAGCAGGGATTTGAACGTAGTCTACCTATGATTTTCTGACTGTTGATGATCAAAGTTAATGGGCAGTATGTGAGTGAGATACCGTGCTGGTGAGTGAAGCTTCCTGCTGGCAGTGTGGGTGCGCACAATGATCCCCTACACTGTAAACTCCAGTTGAGTACAATCCAAGTTGGACCTGGGTAATTGTGATTCATTAAACGTGTCAACCTGTTGGCTTTGCAATCTAGAAATGCAGTGCTGTTGGTCAACATATTAAGAGTTCATGCACCTGATGTTGTTAAAAGTTTTTAAAAATGTGTTCCTGGGGTGTGGGCGTCTCTGGCATGGCCAGCATTTTATTGCTGTAATGTATACACCTGGTGAGTATGCTCACAGGTTTGTAGAGCTGTTCAGAGCACGCGATATCCACTGGTACGCTCGCGGCCTTCCGCGAGATGTGGGCGCCGGCGGGACTGGAGTGTATCATCACCCAACGGCAACCAAATTTTAATTTGATGTGTTTACTGTCAAAAGTTTAATTTATCGATTTTAGTGCCCCTTTTAATAAGGGGGCATTGAATTATAGATGTGGCCCTCACGGCTAAAGGGATCAAGGGGTATGGAGAGAAAGCAGGAATGGGGTACTGAAATGCATGATCATATTGAATGGTGGTGCAGGCTCGAAGGGCCGAATGGCCTATTCCTGCACCTATTTTCTATGTTTCTATAGTTTTACCAAAATAGTTGTCGAGCTGTTGAGTTGGGAGAGGCTTAGCCAGTCACGTGATGTTCGCAAGACTCAATAAAACCCCGGCCAGTTGAGTTCGGGGGAACCATTATGAGGCAAGTGGTTATGAGCCTGATGAATGAACTGGTAATGTGCAGTGTGATTGTTAAACTTTTGCTAATAAACCAACTAGTTCTTAATAGTGATGCGTTGCTATGAATTCTTAAGCAAAGAACGCATGAAGCAATACATTACAATTGCCCATCCCTAATTGCCCCTTGAGAAGGTGGTGGTGAGCCGCCGCCTTGAACCGCTGCAGTCCGTGTGGTGAAGGTGCTCCCACAGTGCTGTTAGGGAGGGAGTTCCAGGATTTTGACCCAGCGACGATGAAGGAATGGCGATATATTTCCAAGTCGGGATGGGTGTGTGACTGGGAGGGGAACGTGCAGGTGGTGGTGTTCCCATGCGCCTGCTGCCCTTGTCCTTCTTGGCGGTAGAGGTCGCGGGTTTGGGAGGTGCTGCCGAAGTACGTGGCCTTATTAGAGCAGAAGCAGAGCTCTACAAATAGGCTGTTGCTGAGAACTTTCGGAAAAATAAATACTCTGCAAGGTTGTTGGCTTTTATTAGGTTTATTTCATTTATTTGTGCTAAACTATGAATTTCAAAAATAAAAACAGAAAATGCAGGAAATACTCAGCAGTTCAGGCAGCATCTGTGGAGAGAGAAACAGAGTTAATGTTTCAGTTCATAGAAATATAGAAACATAGAAAATAGGAGCAGTAGTAGGCCCTTCGAGCCTGCACCGCCATTCAATATGATCATGGCTGATCTTCTATCTCAACACCATATTCCCGCTTTTTCCCCATACCCCTTGATGTCTTTTGTTTCTAGAAATCGATCTATCTCCCTCTTAAATATATTCAGTGATTTGGCCTCCACAGCCTTCTGTGGTAGAGAATTTCACAGGTTCACCACCCTCTGAGTGAAAACATTTCTCCTCAGCTCGATCCTAAATTTCCTACCCTGCATCCTGAGACTGTGACCCCTTGTTCTAGACTTCCCAGCCCCGGGGAAACATCCTCCCCGCATCCAGTCTGTCCAACCCCGTCAGTATTTTATACGTTTCAATGAGATCCCCCCTCATTCTTCTAAACTCTCGTGTGAATACATGCCTAGTTGACCCAATCTCTCCTCATACGACAGTCCTGCCATCCCAGGAATCAGTCTGGTGAACCATCGCTGCACTCCCTCTATGGCAAGTATATCCTTTCTTAGGTAAGGAGACCAAAACTGGTCGATGACCATTTGTCAGAATTGGAAAAAGTTAAAGCTGTAACAGGTTTTAAGCACAGGGGCCCAGCCTATCGGCACTGTGGGAGCACCTTCACCACACGGACTGCAGCGGTTCAAGAAGGCAGCTCACCACCACCTTCTCCAGGGGAATTGGGGATGGGCAATAAATGCTGGTCTTGCTGGCGACATCACATCCCAGGAAAGGGTCAAGGATAGGCAAGAACAGAAGGAAAGGTCTGCGATCGGGTAGAATACAAGGCAGATTAAATGACAAAATGTATGATAGTACAAAGCGAACGGAGGCGGTAATGGGACAAGTAAAGAACCAAGAGGTGGGTCTAGAGGGGGTGTAAACGGGGAATGGCAGAATCATCGACTGCCTTCCGAAAAAATGGGGGCTGAAGTTGTTGAACTCGATGTTGAGTCCGGAAGGCTGTATGAATTTCAGAAGTTGGTGTACTCTATTCTGTCGTCAAGGTAATGCAGTTTCTTGCTTTTAATCCTTTAATTCCTGCAGGTTGGAAAGAAAACCCAGTAGAATTTGATTCTGTTTTTAACGAGAGCAAATACACCTGGAGCTGGGGCAGTCCTGACATTTTACCGATGTTTGCAAAAGGTAAGGCACACGGGACTTGTTGCCATTTCAACGTGAAGAGCGCAAAGGCTTTTCCTCTGTCCAAATGCTTGGTCAAAGAACTAGGTTTTAATGGGCGTCTTAAAGAAGGGGAGAGAGAGAGCGAGGTAGAGAGGCGGAAAGGTTTAGGGAGGGAATTCCAGAGCCTAGGGCTCAGGCAGCTGAAGGCACGGCCACCAATGGTGGTGTGATGAAAATTGGGATGTGCAAGAGGCCAGAATTGGAGGACCATTGATGTGATGCTTTCACTGCAATACTCCATATGTTGAATGCTAGTAGCAGGCCATTCAGCCCATTGTGCCTGTGCCAGCTCTTTGAAAGAGCTCTCCAGAAATGCGAGGGTATACATATCGGGAAAGGATGAACAGGCCGGGTGTCTTTTCTCTTGGAAAAAAGGCGGCTGAGGGGTGACCTAATAGAGGTCTTAAAAATTATGAAAGGTTTTGATAGAGTGGATACAGAGAGAGTGTTTCCACTTGTGGGGAGGAGCATAACTAGAGGCCATCAATATAAGATAGTCACCAAGAAATCCAATGGGGAATTCAGAAGAAACTTCTTTACCCAGAGAGTGGTGAGAATGTGGAACTCGCTGCCACAGGGAGTGGTTGAGGCGAATAGTATCAATGCATTTAAGGGGAGTCTGGACAAGTATATGAGGGAGAAGGGAATAGAGGGTTATGCTGATAGAATTAGATGAGGAAAGATGGGAGGAGGCTCGAGTGGAGCATAAACGCCGGCATGGACTGGTTGGGCCGAATGGCCTGTTTCTGGGCCGTATATCTGATGTAATCGCAGTTCCACATTCCCTGCTCTTTCCCCATCTCCAAACAAATTATTTATTTTCCAATGATTATCCAATTCCCTTATGAAAGTTATTATTGAATCTGCTTCCACCGACCTTTGAGGCCGAATGTTCCAGATCGCAACAACCCATGGTTCTTTTGTCATTTGCCTTATGTCTGTGTCCTCTGGTTCCCAACCCTTCTGTCATTATAAACGGTTTCTCCCTATCTACTCTTATCAAAACCCTTCAAGATTTTGAACACCTTGATTAAATCTCTGCTTAACCGTCTCTGCTCTAAGTAGATCAACCCCAGCTTCTCTGGTCTATCCACATAAAACTGAAGTCTTTCATCGCTGCAACCATTCTAGTAAATCTCCTCTGCATGCACACATACCTAACTAATACTGAAAGACTGACATTTGCTGAAATACAATACGCATATAGTCTTCACAGAAGATCCACATCCCCTTTTTAAAAAAAAACTAATTGCACAGCCAGACCTGCCAAAGATCCGGTCCAGAGGGCAGTGCATCATGTTCATGGTATCAAATGTGACTTGCACCATGCAGTGTGCGTGCTGACACCACAGATCTGTTGCGTGTACATCTCTGGACTAGATTTTTTTATATAGCCACGGTGTCGGCCGTGTCTCAGTTGGTAGCACCCTCGCCTCTGAGTCTCCTGAAGGTCGTGGGTTCAAGTCCCACTCCAGAGACTTGGGCATGGAAATCCAGGCAGACACTCCCAGTGCAGTACTGAGGGAGTGCTGCACTGTCGGAGGGGCAGTACTGAGGGAGTGCTGCACTGTCGGAGGGGCAGTACTGAGGGAGTGCTGCACTGTCGGAGGGGCAGTACTGAGGGAGTGCTGCACTGTCGGAGGGGCAGTACTGAGGGAGTGCTGCACTGTCGGAGGGGCAGTACTGAGGGAGTGCTGCACTGTCGGAGGGACAGTACTGAGGGAGTGCTGCACTGTCGGAGTTGCATCCAATGATTTTCATAATCCGCCTAGGTATATTGCTCCACTGACGACGAAGACAAGTCAATGGTAGCCCTAGTGTTTTGTAGCAAGGTTCGTTTGCAGTTGGGACTTCAGCTGAAGTATTAGTCAGACATTTTGATAAATGAGTTCATGGCCCTTTAGTCAGCTGTTGCTCAGTGAATCTAGGCTGTCACTCCGCTGCACTGTCGAAGGTGCCGTCTTTCGGATGAGATGATAAACCGTCTGCTGTCTCAGATGGACGTAAAAGACCCTACGGCACTTTTTCCAAGAAGAGCACGGGAGTTATCCACGGTGACGTGGCAGATATTTATCCCTCAAGCAAAAATAAACCACATGATTGGGTCATTATCACATTGCTGTTTGTGGGAGCTTGCTGTGCGTAAATTGGGTGTCGTGTTTCCCACATTACAATAGTGTCAGCACCCCAAAAAGTACTTCATCTTTCTTCTTTCCGTCCATCCATAAAAAGGAAAAGAGTGGCTAAAGTAAATGTTGGTCCCCTAGAGGATGAGACTAGGGAATTAATAATGGAGACTAGCGAAATGGCAGCGATGTTGAACAAATATTTTGTATCGGTCTTTACGGTAGAAGACACTAAAAACATCCCAGTAGTGGATAATCAAAGGGCTATAGTGAGGGAGGAACTTAATACAATCACTGTCACTAACAATCACTAGTACTCAGTAAAATAATGGGACTAAAAGCAGACAAATCCCCTGGACCTGATGGCTTACATCCTAGGGTCTTAAAAGAAGTGGCTGCAGAGATAGTGGATGCATTGCTTGTAATCTACCAAAATTCCCTTGATTCTGGGGCGGTCCTAGCAGATTGGGAAAACTACAAATGTAACGCCCCTATTTAAAAAAGGAGGCAGACAGAAAGCAGGAAACTATAGATGTTAGCCTAACATTTGTCGTTGGGAAAATGCTGGAGTCCATTATTAAGGAAGCAGTAGCAGGACATTTGCAGAAGCATAATTCAATCAAGCAGAGTCAGCATGGTTTTATGAAAGGGAAATCATGTTTGACAAATTTGCTGGAGTTCTTTGAGGATGTAACGAGCAGGGTGGATAAAGGGGAACCAGTGGATGTGGTGTATTTCGATTTCAAGAAAGCATTTGATAAGGTGCCACATAAAAGGTTACTGCACAAGATAAAAGTTCACGGGGTTGGGGGTAATATATGAGCATGGATTGGCTAATTAACAGAAAGCAGAGAGTCGGGATAAATGGGTCATTTTCCAATTGGCAAACAGTGACTAGTGCGGTGCTGCAGGGATCGGTGCTGGGGTCTCAACTATTTACAGTCTCTATTAATGAGTTGGATGAAGGGACCGAGTGTAATGTAGCCAAGTTTGCTGATGATACAAAGATGGGTGGGAAAGCAAATTGTGAGGAGGACACACAAAATCTGCAAAGGGATGTGGACAGGCTAAGTGAGTGGGCAAAAATTTGGCAGATGGAGTATAATGTGGGAAAGTGTGAGGTTATCCACTAAGGCAGAAAAAATAGAAAAATAAAAATGGAGAAAAATTGCAAAGTGCTACAATACTGAGGGACCTGGGGGTCCTTGTGCATGAAACACAAAAAGTTAGTATGCAGGTACAGCAAGTGATCAGGAAGGCAAATAAGAACATAAGAACATAAGAATTAGGAACAGGAGTAGGCCATCTAGCCCCTCGAGCCTGCTCCGTCATTCAATAAGATCATGGCTGATCTGGTCGTGGACTCAGCTCCACTTACCCGCCTTCTCCCCGTAACCCTTAATTCCCTTAATGCTTAAAAATCTATCTATCTTTGACTTGAAAACATTCAATGAGCCAGCCTCAACTGCTTTCTTGGGCAGAGAATTCCACAGATTCACAACCCTCTGGGAGAAGAAATTCCTTCTCAACTCGGTTTTAAATTGGCTCCCCCGTATTTTGAGGCTGTGCCCCCTAGTTCTAGTCTCCCCCACCAATGGAAACAACCTCTCTGCCTCTATCTTGTCTATCCCTTTCATGATTTTAAATGTTTCTATAAGATCACCCCTCATCCTTCTGAACTCCAAGGAGTAAAGACCCAGTCTACTCAATCTATCATCATAAGGTAACCCCCTCATTTCTGGAATCAGCCTAGTGAATCGTCTCTGTACCCCTTCCAAAGCTAGTATAATCCTTCCTTAAGTAAGGTGACCAAAACTGCACGCAGTACTCCAGGTGCGGCCTTACCAATACCTTATACAGTTTCAGCAAGACCTCCCTGCTTTTGTACTCCATCCCTCTCGCAATGAAGGCCAACATTCCATTCGCCTTCCTGATTACCTGCTGCACCTGCAAACTAACCTTTTGGGATTCATGCACAAGGACCCCCAGGTCCCTCTGCACCACAGCATGTTGTAATTTCTTCCCATTCAAATAATATTCCCTTTTACTGTTTTTTTTCCCAAGGTGGATGACCTCACACTTTCCGACATTGTATTCCATCTGCCAAACCTTAGCCCATTCGCTTAACCTATCCAAATCTCCTTGCAGCCTCTCTGAGTCCTCTACACAACCCGCTTTCCCACTAATCTTAGTGTCATCTGCAAATTTTGTTGCACTACACTCTGTCCCCTCCTCTAGGTCATCTATGTATATTGTAAACAGTTGTGGTCCCAGCACTGATCCCTGTGGCACACACTAACCACTGATTTCCAACTGGAAAAGGACCCATTTATCCCGACTCTCTGCTTTCTGTTCGCCAGCCAATTCTCTATCCATGCTAATACATTTCCTCTGACTCCGCGTACCTTTATCTTCTGCAGTAACCTTTTGTGTGGCACCTTATCGAATGCCTTTTGGAAATCTAAACACGCCACATCCATCGGTACACCTCTATTCACCATGCTCGTTATATCCTCAAAGAATTCCAGTAAGTTAGTTAAACATGATTCCCTTTCATGAATCCATGTTGCGTCTGCTTGATTGCACTATTCCTATCCAGATGTCCCACTATTTCTTCCTTAATGATAGTTTCAAGCATTTTCCCCACTACAGATGTTAAACTAACCGGCCTATAGTTACCTGCCTTTTGCCTGCCCCCTTTTTTAAACAGAGGCGTTATATTAGCTGCTCTCCAATCCGCTGGTACCTCCCCAGAGTCCAGAGAATTTTGGTAGATTATAACTAATGTATCTGCTATAACTTCTATAACAAATGGAATGTTGGCCTTTATTGCAAGGGGGATAGAGTATAAAAGCAGAGAAGTCCTGCTACAACTGTACAGGGTATTGGTGAGGCCACACCTGGAGTACTGCGTACAGTTTTGTTCTCTGTATTTAAGGAAGGATATACTTGCATTGGAGGCTGTTCAGAGAAGGTTCACTAGGTTGATTCCGGAGATGAGGGGGTTGACTTATGAAGAAAGGTTGGGCCTATACACATTGGAGTTCAGAAGAATGAGAGGTGATCTTATCGAAGCATATAAGATAATGAGGGGGCTCGACAAGGTGGATGCAAAGAGGATGTTTCCACTCATAAGGAAAACTAAAACTAGGGGACATAGTCTCAGAATAAGGGGCTGCCCATTTAAAACTGAGATGAGGAGGAATTTCTTCTCTCAGAGGGTTGTAAATCTGTGGAATTCTCTGCCCCAGAGAGCTGTGGAAGCTGGGTCATTGAATATATTTAAGGCAGAGATGGACAAATTTTTGAGCGATAAAGGGATGTGGGGAGCGTGCAGGGAAGTAGAGCTGAGTCCATGATTAGATCAGCCATGATCTTATTGAATGGTGGAGCAGGCTCGAGGGGCTGTGTGGCCTACTCCTGTTCCTATTTCTTATGTTCTTCCATTCCTTTCTTCCATTGTTTGGGGTGTGCGAACTCCTGTGTATACAGTACCTATTTTTCACTCTTGAGAAGTAATCATTGTTACTCCTTGGCTAAGTGCTCAAATTCTTGTATGATCCAGGTGCCAGTGGAGATCATGTTCATACACACATGTACCCAGCCGAGCAGGAGGATTTTGCTGCTGAAGATGCATCCAAGCTGGACACTTGGGTATTCAATGAAGTAAAGGTATCTGGAATGTACTACTTTTGGTTGGACACTTGTCAACATTAAATGGGGAATGCTGACTTTTTTCAAGGAGGTGTTAATTGCTCCCTATTCAGTGCAAATGCTCCTCTAATTCTGCCCTCTTGAGCATCTCTGATTTTAATCACTCCACCATTGTCGGCCGTGCCTTCGGCTGCATAGTTTCAGAATAAGGGGTCGTCCATTTAAAACGGAAATGAGGAGGAATTTCTTCTGAGGTTTGTAAATCTGTGGAATCCTCTGCCCCAGAGAGCTGTGGAGGCTGGGTCATTGAATATATTTAAGGCGGAGACAGACAGATTCTTGATCGATAAGGGAGTAAAGGGTTATGGGGAGCGGACAGGGAAGTGGAGCTGAGCCCATGGTCAGATCAGCCGTGATCTTATTGAATGGCAGAGCAAATGGCCGACTTCTGCTCCTATTTCTTATGTTCTGATTTCTTAATGCCTTTTTCTTCTATTCTTCAACAGGAATTTTTTGAATTTGCCAAAAGTAATGAAACACTCGCAAACAAAATGAGGGCCGATGAGGTTGTTTATTTCCTGCATCTACTTGGGCTGGACACAAATGGACATGCTCACCGGCCAATGTCAAGGTAGTTCTCTTTAAATTATTTTTAACTTGAATGGTTTTCCTGCACTTTGGGCCTTGCCTATTTATCTGTCAAAACTTGCTGGATTCTGCGATAGTTCCTGAAAGGCAGCAAACCTTAAATCATTGCTCAAAGACCATGGCAAGGACAAGCTAAGTACATGGAGGCTGAATTCGTGGCCCCCGACGAGGTGCGCCCACGCCCGTAGGGACCCCGCAAGTTCCGGGGTTTAGGTATGCGAAGCGCATGCGCGAAATCCCGGAAGAATCCTCTTGACCAATCAGACGCATCCAGAACTAAAGGGGCCTCCGCATGTGGAGAGTTGGGCTTATTTGCCCAACTTCTGCCCAGTGAATGCCCGTGACATTCTTACGCCTGATGAGACTTATGATGATTCCGTACTCATTACAAGTCTGAATGGGAATGATGAGAGAATGGGAATACCCCTACTTTGATTTTTGGGCCGGTCCACGTCGCATGCCAGACACAAGACTCCCAAAGCAAGCGCTCTACTCGGAACTCCTTCACGGCAAACGAGCCCCAGGTGGGCAGAGGAAACGTTATGGGGACACCCTCAAAGCCTCCCTGAAAAAGTGCAACATCCCCACCGACACCTGCGAGTCCTTGGCCAAAGACCGCCCTAAGTGGAGGAAATGCATCCAGGAGGGCGCTGAGCACCTCGAGTCTCGTCGCCGAGAGCATGCAGAAACCAAGCGCAGGCAGCGGAAGGAGCGTGCAGCAAACCAGACTCCCCACCCACCCTTTCCCTCATCCACTGTCTGTCCCACCTGTGACAGGGACTGTGGTTCCTGTATTGGACTGTTCAGCCACCTAAGGACTCATGTTAAGAGTGAAAGCAATTCTTCCTCGATTCCAAGGGACTGCCTATGATGATGATGATGACGGAATGGGAATACCCCTACTTTGATTGGTTGGGCCGGTCCACGTCTTGCGAAGCACCTGCACCTTCGGATACGTGGGCTTCTACGCAGGCCTATGCATAGAGGCCCACATTACACCAGTGACTACATTTCAAAAAGTACTTCATTGGTTGTAAAACGCTTTGGGACGTCTGGTGATCATGAAAGGTGCTATAGAAATGCAGTCTTTCTATTTCTTTTCTTCCTAAAGGAGGGAGTGAGAAAACTGAACTACAGACCAGTTAGCCTGACATCAGTAGTAGGGGAAATGCTAGAATCTATTATTAAGTACGTGGTAACAGGGCACTTAAAAAAAAAAAAAAAATAATAATAATAGGATTGGGCAGAGTCAACATGGATTTATGAAAGGAAATCATGTTTGACAAATCTGTTTTTTGAGGTTGTAAATAGTAGAATAGATAAGTGGGAACCAGTGGATGTGGTGTATTTGGATTTTCAGAAGGTATTCGATAAGGTGCCACAGAAGAGGTTATTTAACAAAATTAGGGCTCATGGGATTAGGGTTAATATTCTAGCATGGACTGAAGATTGGTTAACAGACAGAAAACAGAGTGGGAATAAACGGGTCATCTTCGGGTTGGCAGAATGTAACTAGTGGGGTGCCGCAAGGATCAGTGCTGGGGCCCCAGCTATTCACAATCTCGATCAATGATTTGGATGAGGGGACCAAATGTAATATATCCAAGTTTGCTGATGATACAAAGCTAGGTGGGAATGTAATTATGACTAGGACGCGAAGCGACTTCAAGGGGATATAGACAGGCTAAGTGAGTGGGCAAGAACGTGGCAATTAGAATACAATGTGGAGAAATATGAAGTTGTCCACTTTGGGAGGAAAAATAGAAAAGCAGAGTATTTTTAAAATGGTGAGAGATTGGGAAATGTTGGTGTTCAGAGGGACCTGGGTGTCCTTGTACACCAATCATTGAAAGTTAACATGCAGGTACAGCAAGCAATTAAGAAATCAAATGGTATATTGCCCTTTATTACCAGAGGATTTGAGTATAAGAGTAAAGACGTCTTACTGCAAATATACCTGGTGAGACCACACCTGGAATGTTGCGTATAGTTTGGGTCTCCTTACCGAAGGAAGGATATACTTGCCACAGAGGGAGTGCAGCGAAGGTTCACCAGACTGATTCCTGGGATGGGGGGATTGTCCTATGAGGAGAGATTGAGTAGACTAGGCCAATATTCTCTAGAGTTTAGAAGAATGTGAGGTGATCTTATTAAAACATATAAAATTCTTAAAGGGCTTGACAGGGTAGATGCAGGGAGGATATTTCCTCTGGCTGGGGAGTCTAGAACCAGGGGTCACAGTCTCAGGATAAGGGGTCGGCAATTTAGGACTGAGATGAGGAGAAACTTCTTCACTCAGAGGGCGGTGAATCTTTGGAATTCTTTGCCCCAGAGGGCTGTGGAGGCTCAGTCTTTGAGTATATTCAAGACAGAGATTGATAGATTTTTGGATATTCAGGAAATCAAGGGATAAGGGGATAATGTAGGAAAGTGGAGTTGAGGTCGAAGATCAGCCATGATATTGAATGGCGGAGAAGGCTCGAGGGGCCGAATGACCTACTCCTGCTCCTAATTGTTGTGTTCATGTGCTTACCGAGCTTGCCCTTAAATGCATCTATGTTACTCACCTCAACCACTCCCTGTGGCAGCGAGTTCCACATTCTAATCATTCTCTGGGTAAAGAGGTTTCTCTTGGATTTATTAGTGACGATCTCATATTTACATCTCTTATTGCAGGAACACAATAGTGTCACCATCTCCTTTTTCATTGATCGCCTGTTAATCAAGCAGTCTTTTATAGCCTGGTGTTTAAGCTGTGTCTCTTGTGACATATCTGAGAGGTTTGTACACAGGCAAGCTTCTGCTTTCATTTTAATGAGTTATTCAAGTCAAATTAATTATGAAGTGGCTATGAGTTTAAAATAAATCCAGTGAGGCTGATGTGATTTAAAAAAAAACCTGTTGCTTAATAGCGGAGGAATCAACAGTGCCTGTAAACCACTGCAAGTGTCTGATTCGGATTTTAATTTCTTCAGATCCCTGAGCAGTTAAAGTGGAATAGCCGAGATTTTTCATTTTAAATACCGTGAAACCCTCCTAAACAGACATCCGTACCCGCCTCTCTCTTTCCCCCCCCCCCCCCCCCCCCCCCCCCAAATGGACTCCTGCAAAAAAACAAACATTTATTGAGAGACCCAAATGACTCACACGATAAAATCTACAAGAGGCACTCTGAAACCACGGACACGAGCAAATTACGATCCACGGAGAGCCTTCACTGCACCAAGCACCTGTTACGCCTTACAGCTCGCGGCATGCAACAACAACTTGTATTTATATAGCGCCTTTAACGTAATGAAACGTCCCAAGGCGCTTCACAGGAGTATTATGCGAGAAAAATTTGACACCGAGCCACACAAGTAGAAATTAGTGCAGGTGACCAAAAGCTTGTTCAAAGAGGTAGGCTTGAAGAGAGGCGGAGAGGTTTAGGGAGGGAGTTCCAGAGCTTGGGGCCCAGGCAACAGAAGGCACGGCCACCGATGGTGGAACGATTATAATCAGGGATGCTCAGGAGGGCAGAATTAGAGGAGTGTAGGCATCTCGGGGGATGGGGTGGAGGGGGGAAGCAGGAGGAGAATACAAAGATAGGGAGGGGCGAGGCCATGGAGGGGTTTGAAAACGAGGATGAGAATTTTGAAATCGAGGCGTTGCTTAACCGGAAGCCAATGTAGGTCAGCGAGCACAGGGGATGATGGGTGAGCGGGACATAGTCAGCCGAGTTTTGGATCACCTCAAGTTTACGTCAGGTAGAATGTGGGAGGCCAGCCAGGAGTGCGTTGGAATAGTCAAGTCTCGAGGTAGCAAAGGCGTGGTAACAAACACAGATCAGCACGAGACGGCAACAGGTTTTGTGGAAGAGATGGCTTTGATGAAATGGGGGAACCTCTTTACCCAGCATCCACAGCGGCAGAGAAACCCCTCTGTCTCTGGGATTGAAGGCTTGCACTGCTCTATCCTAAGGATAGAGCTGTTTTTCTGCTGCGATGGATCCTGGGTAAAGGACTCTCCATTCTACAGAGTGTTTTTACAGTGCACACAATGACCATTTTGTACATACGGAAGCTACAAATAAAGAGCAGCTAAGGCCAGTCCCTGAAGGTTCCCTAATTTCACTGTATCTCTGCAATGTGGTTTATTGGAAAGATTTGAAAGAAAGGAAGACTTGTATTTATACTCTGAATGTCCTTTACAGCCAATGAAATACTTTGAGTGGAGTAAGTGTTATAAAGTAGGAAATGCGGCAGCCAATTTGCACACAGCAAGCTCCCACAAACAGCAATGTGATAATGACCAGATAATCTGTTTTAGTGATGTTGATTGAGGGATAAATATTGGCCAGGACACCAGGGATAACTCCCCTACTCTTCTTTGAAATAGTGCACTGGGATCTTTTACGTCTACCTGAGAGGGCAGACAGGGCCTTGGTTTGACATCTCATCTGAAAGATGGTACCTCTGACAGTACAGCACTGCCTCAGTACTGCTCTTTCGACAGTGCGGCACTCCCTCAGCACTGCACTGGGAGTGTCAGCCTAGATTTTATTTCTTATCGATTTTGTACAGCGAGTGAGATATCACTGTGATATCACTAGCATTTTTGTTCTCTTCATAAGCACACCCAGGTTTATTATATTCACAAAAACTGCTATGTATGCATATTAACATCTGTACTATAACACTAGACCACTGAATGTACCTTCACCCTGTATATACCATACCTGTACACCAGAGGGTGCTGCGGTAACCCAGTATAAAAGGGAGCTCACCTCTTGGTGTCCACACACTAGGAGCTGCAATAAAGGACTAAGGTGACTACAGTTCTCGTGCTGCAACCTTACCTCAGGGAGTCATTACTACAGAGCGCTTGCATACACAATAAAAACCACTCCAAGATCTGAGCTCACAGGAAGTTCCTTTTATTCCAGCAGTGTGGCATTCAACTGTGCATCTTCTACATCAAGTCACATCCTGCCTATTTGACGGATTGCTCAATTAATCAGATTTTCGGCTGCAAATAAAAATACAGTTGTTAAGGGGGTTGCCAGGGTAGATGTTGAGAGATCGGTGCTCCTGGCTGGAGAGTCTTGTACTTGGCGGGTGTACTGTATGCACCTGTGGGATGCTCACAGGTTTGTAGAGCCATTGAAGCCTATGGCCGCACTAGTCTGAAAACGCCTGATCTCATATGATCTCGGAAGCTAAGCAGAGTCAAACCTGGGTAATAACTTCCACCGGTACGCTCGCAGTCTTCCATGAGAGGTGGGCGCCGGAGGGACTGGAGTGCATCATTTCAACAGGGAACAAAATTTTAATTTAATTTGATTTGACAAGGTTCCCTTTAATGTTTATTTGTTAATTTGTGGGTTTTGGTGCCCTCAAAATAAGAGGAATTTGATTTAAAGGTTTTACTAAAATAGTTGTAGAGCTGTTAAGTTGGGAGTGGCTTAGCCAGTCACGTGATGTTCACAAGGCTCAATAAAACCCCAGCCAGTTGAGTTCGGGGGATCCACAATGGTGGTTGTGAGCCTGGTGGATGAACTGGTAATGTGCAGTGTGACTGTTAAACCTTTGCTAATAAACCAACTAGTTCTTAATAGCAATGTGTTGCTATGAAAATTAAGCAAAGGACCCATGAAGCAAAAACATTACGGGGGGCACAGTCTCCGGATAAGAGAGTTGTGAATCTTTGGAATTCTCTACCCCAGAGGGCTGTGGATGTTGAGCCGTTATATTCGAGACTGAGATCGATAGAATTTTGGACTCTCGGGGAATCGAGGGATATGGAGATCGGGCGGGAAATTAGAGTTGAGGTCGAAGGTCAGCCCATGATCTTATTGAATGGCGGAACAGGCTCGAGGGGCTATGTGGCCGACTCCTGTTCCTATTTATTCTGTTCTTATGAACTGGTTTGAGGTTGTCCAGATTCATTTCACGTTGGGCAGTTGATGCTTCACTCCAACTGGACTGAATCTCGGGTTACCAGGTTTGAAAAGCCAGTATTCCACCTGCCTGTATCATCTAGTCCCTGTACTCAAGCATTTAAACTCCTTTATTCCAGCAGTGTGACATTCAACTATGTATATTCTATATCAAGATCGTAGCCTCTGCGTCCCACCCCCCTCCGTTCTATAACTTGCAGAATATCACATTGTCCTTGTGTCTATTTAGATAATAATTCTTCAATTGTATTTTTTGGATTTCTAATTAACTGGAATATATTGGTAAGGGACCAGTACTTCACTACTGTAACTTACCAACATTCGAACAATGATGGACATGTAAAGACCCTCTAGCCCATCGAGCTTGTCCCACATAATTGTGATACCTTTTGTATCACAATATATCCACTCCCCACCCCACCCGAAAATATGCAATCACCTAGGAGAGCCAAAAAAAACAGATTAAAAAAAACCCTAGAAAATTTGGGGGTTACATTCGGGGAAATTCCTCTCCGATCCATCTCGACAATGGAAACTAGTCCAAGAGATCACTCTGGCCTTGAACTCCCTGCCGTACCTACCCTTCTATAAGAGGTGATCTCCGCCCCAGTCAAACATGTCCAGCTCTCTCTTGAACATGAGAACATAAGAAATAGGAGCAGGAGTAGACTATTTGGCCCCTCGAGCCTGCTCCGCCATTCAATAAGATCATGGCTGGTCTGATCATAGGCTCAGTTCCACGTTCCTGCCCTCTCCCCATAATCCTTTACTCCCTTATCGCTCAAAAATCTGTCTATCTCCGCCTTAAATATATTCAATGACCCAGCCTCCACAGCTCTCTGGGGCAGAGAATTCCACAGATTTACAACCCTCTGTGAGAAGAAATTCCTCCTCATCTCAGTTTTAAATGGGCGGCCCCTTATTCAAAGATTATGGCCCCTTGTTCTAGTCTCCCCTATGAGTGGAAACATTCTCTCTGCATCCACCTTGTCAAGCTCCCTGATAATCTTATAAGTTTCAATAAGATCACCTCTCATTCTTCTGAACTCCAATGTGTAGAGGCCCAACCTACTCAGCCTTTCTTCATAAGTCAATCCCCTCATCTCCGGAATCAACCTAGTGAACCTTCTCTGAACAGCCGTCAATGCAAGTATATCCTTCCTTAAATACGGAGACCAAAACTGTACGCAGTACTCCAGGTGTGGCCTCACCAATACCCTGTACAGTTGTAGCAGGACATCTCTGCTTTTATACTCCATCCCCCTTACAATAAAGGCCAAGATTCCATTTGCGTTCCTGATGTACCAGCATACTAACTTTTTGTGTTTCATGCACAAAGACCCCCAGGTCCCTCTGTACTACAGCACTTTGCAATTTTTCTCCATTTAAATTATAATTTAAATTACAATTAAAGGAATTCAGCGAATCAGCATCCACTGCACGAGACGGCAGCCTTTTGCAGAGACCCAGTGTTCTCTGGGGAAATCATGAGTAAATTTACTATTCTAACTTGTGTATGGAGAAAGAGTCAGACTGAACACTGTGAGCTCAAAGTAAAGTGTGACCCAAGTCTTTTATTGCAGGTCTCCAGAGTGCCTCTACAACCTGTGAAGCCTCCTTAAATACCTGTGCTCCCAAGGGATTATGCGATCCCTTGGGACTCCGGGGAATGAGCCCTCTGGTGGCTGTAAAGAGTAAATACAAGACCATATATGTAACACTAACAATTGTATCTGAACATTTATCATACAGAGAGTACAAGGAAAATGTCCGAACAGTGGATAAAGGAATCCAAGAAGTTGTGTCTGTCATTGAAGACTTCTACAGGAATGATGAGAGAACCGCCTTCATCTACACTTCTGATCATGGGATGACCGAGTGGGGTAAGAGCATTGCAGCGCATTGATATCTCACCATCATAGGCCGTCCCTCGGAATCGAGGAAGACTTGCTTCCACTCCAAAAGTGAGATCTCAGGTGACTGAACAGTCCAATACGGGAATTACAGTCTCTGTCACAGGTGGGACAGACAGTGGTTGAGGGAAAGGGTGGGTGGGGAGTCTGGTTTGCCGCACACTCCTTCCGCTGCCTGCGCTTGATTTCTGCATGCTCTCGGCGACGAGACTCGAGGTGCTCAGCGCCCTCCCGGATGCACTTCCTCCACTTAGGGTGGTCTTTGGCCGGGGACTCCCAGGTGTCGGTGGGGATGTTGCACTTTATCAGGGAGGCTTTGAGGGTGTCCTTGTAACGTTTCCTCTGCCCACCTGGGGCTCCCTTGCCGTATAGGAGTTCCGAGTAGAGCGCTTGCTTGCTTGCTTGGGAGTCTCATGTCGGGCATGCGAACAATGTGGCCCACCTATCTAGTGTTTAATTAATAAAGGTTGAGTCGCATCACGTTTACAAAGTTACTGCGCCTGTAGGTGACGCGAGCAGCGTGACGTTACGTCACACTTTGCGTATTGTGGCTTCGCGTCGACCATGCCAGCTGTGGCTCAGTGGGCAGCACCCTCGCCTCTGAGTCGGAAGGTTGTGGGTTCAAGTCCCACTCCAGGGACTTCAGCACAGAAATCCAGGCTGACACTCTCAGTGCAGTACTGAGGGCGCGCTGCACTGTCAGAAGTGTCTTCTTTCAGATGAGACGTCAAACCGAGGCCCCGTATGCTCTCTCGGGTGGAAGTAAAAGATCCCACGTCACTATTTCAATGAAGAGCAGGGGAATTATCCCTGATGTCCTGGGGCCAAAATTTATCACTCGATCAACATGACAAAAACAGTTTATCTGGTCATTATCACAGTGCTGTTTGTGGGAGTTTGCTGTGCGCAAATTGGTTGCCCATATTATAACCGTGACTACATTCCAAAAGTACTTAATTGGATGTAAAGTGCTTTGAGATGTCCGGTGGTTGTGAAAGGCGCTATATAAATGCAAGTCATAAGAACATAAGAAATAAGAGCAGGAGTAAGCCATTTGGCTCCTCGAGACTGCTCCGCCATTCAATAAGATCATGGCTGATCCGATCTTGACCTCATCTCTACTTCCCTGCCTATTCACCATAACCCTTGACTCCCTTTATGGTTCAAATATCTGTCTATCTCCACCTTAAATATATTTAATGACTCAGACTCCACATATCTCTGGGGCAGAGAATTCCACAGATTCAGGACCCTGAGAGAAGAAATTCCTCCTAATCTCCATTTTAAATAGGCAACCCCTTATTCTGTGCCAATGCCCTCTAGTTCTATATTCCACCACGAGGGGAAACATCCTCTCTGCATCAACCCTGTCGAGCCCCCTTAGTGTCTCATTCGTTTCAATAAGATCACCTCTCATTCTTCTAAACTCCAATGAGTATAGGCCCAACCTGCTCAACCTTTCTTCATAAGACAACCCCTTCATCTCCAGAATTGACCTCGTGAACCTTCTCTGAACAGCCTCCAATGCAAGTGTATCCACCTTTGAATAAGGACACTAAAACTGTACGCAGTACTCCAGGTGTGGTCTCGCCAACGCTTTGTACAGTCTTTTTTTCTCTCTTTAACGTTATATGTTGGTCGAGGAGGCGGGAGCTCGGAGCAGCGCGAGTCCAGGGTCGGCGAGAGGCCTATAAAGGCCAGCGGGAGTCGGGCAGTTCAAGCAATCAGTCGAGGAGGCGGGAGCTTGGAGCAGCGCGAGTCCGGGGTCGGCGAGAGGCCTATAAAGGCCAGCGGGAGTCGGGCAGTTCAAGCAATCAGTCGAGGAGGCGGGAGCTCGGAGCAGCGCGAGTCCAGGGTCAGCGAGAGGCCTATAAAGGCCAGCGGGAGTCGGGCAGTTCAAGCAATCAGTCGAGGAGGCGGGAGCTCGGAGCAGCGCGAGTCCGGGGTCGGCGAGAGGCCTCTCAAGGCCAGCGGGAGTCGGGAAGTTCGAGCAGTCGGTCGAGGAGGCGGGAGCTCGGAGCAGCGCGAGTCCGGGGTCGGCGAGAGGCGTACCGGTGCAGCTGCAGTGGGGACAGAAGGCAAAAAAGTAAAAGAAATCGAAAGGTGACGTCACAGCCAAGCGGGTAAGTGATTGGTGAGTAGTTTTTCTTTTTCTTTTCTATATCAGTGAGTAACCTTTAGCATTGTTGTTGCCAAATTAAGTTAATCTAGGGGTTAAGTCATGGCAGGACAGCTCGGACACGTGTTATACTCCTCCTGTACTATGCGGGAAATCAGGGATGCTTCCGGTGTCCCTGACGACTACGGGTGCGGGAAGTGTGTCCACCTCCAGCTCCTGACGGACCGCATTGCGGCACTGGAGCTGCGGGTGGATTCACTCTGGATCATCCACGATGCTGAGAATGACGTGAATAGCACGTTTAGCGAGTTGGTCTTACCGCAGGTAAAGGGTACACTGCCAGATAGGGAATGGAAGACCAACAGGAAGAGCAGTGCAAGGAAGGTAGTGCAGGGGTCCCCTGCGGTCATCCCCCTGCAAAACAGATACACTGCTTTGGGTACTGTTGAGGGGGATGACTCATCAGGGGAGGGCAGCAGTAGCCAGGTTCATGGCACCGTAGAGCAATAGTGATAGGGGATTCGATTGTAAGGGGAATAGGTAGGCGTTTCTGTGGCCGCAACCGAGACTCCAGGATGGTATGTTGTCTCCCTGGTGCAAGGGTCAAGAATGTCTCGGAGCGAGTGCAGGACATTCTGAAAAGGGAGGGTGAACAGCCAGTTGTCGTGGTGCACATTGGTACCAACGATATAGGTAAAAAACGGGATGAGGTCCTCCGAGACGAATTTAAGGAGCGAGGAGCTAAATTAAAAAGTAGGACCTCAAAAGTAGTAATCTCAGGATTGCTACCAGTGCCACGTGCTAGTCAGAGTAGGAATCACAGGATAGCTCAGATGAATACGTGGCTTGAGCAGTGGTGCAGCAGGGTGGGATTCAAATTCCTGGGGCATTGGAACTGGTTCTGGGGGAGGTGGGACCAGTACCAACCGGACGGTCTGCACCTGGGCAGGACAGGAACCAATGTCCTAGGGGAAGTGTTTGCTAGTGCTGTTGGGGAGGAGTTAAACTAATAGGGCAGAGGGATGGGAACCAATGCAGGGGGGTAAACAAAATGGAGACAGAAGCAAAAGACAGAAAGAAGATGAGTAAAAATGGAGGGCAGAGAAACCCAAGGCAAAAAACAAAAAGGGCCACTGTACAGCAAAATTCTAAAGGGTCAAAGTGTAATAAAGCCTGAAAGCTCTGTGCCTCAATGCGAGGAGTATTCGGAACCCAGGAGAGGGCTCTGAGCTAGTTAGAGTGGGTGAGAGCTCAGATGAACAGGACCCCAAGAAAGAATGCAAAAGGCAGGAGGCAACAGAGCAGAGTAGCACTGGGGTAAGGGTAAACCACAAGGTGATAGGAAGGGACAATATGTATGAATATAAGGGGGCTGCAGGAGGGGTCAAAACTAAAAATCATCATTTAAAATCTAGTATTAAAACACTCTACCTAAACGCATGCAGCATTCGAAATAAAGTAAATGAGTTGACGGCACAAATCATTACAAATGGGTATGATTTGGTGGCCATTACAGAAACGTGGTTGCAGGGTGGCCAAGACTGGGAATTAAACATACAGGGGTATCTGACAATTCGGAAGGATAGACAAGAAGGGAAAGGAGGTGGGGTAGCTCTGTTAATAAAGGATGATATCAGGGCAGTTGTGAGAGATGATACTGGCTCTAATGAACAAAATCTTGAATCATTGTGGGTGGAGATTAGAGATAGTAAGGGGAAAAAGTCACTGGTGGGCATAGTTTATAGGCCCCCAAATAATAACTTCACAGTGGGGCGGACAATAATCAAGGGAATAATGGAGGCATGTGAAAAAGGACCGGCAGTAATCATGGGGGATTTTAACCTACATATCGATTGGTCAAATCAAATCGCACGGGGTAGCCTGGAGGAGGAATTCATAGAATGCATATGGGATTGTTTCTTAGAACAATATGTTACAGAACCTACAAGGGAGCAAGCTATCTTAGATCTAGTCCTGTGTAATGAGTCAGGAATAATAAACGATCTCCGAGTAAAAGATCCTCTCGGAATGAGTGATCACCGTATGGTTGAATTTGTAATACAGATTGAGGGTGAGAAAGTAGTGTCTCAAATGAGCGTACCATGCTTAAACAAAGGGGACTACAGTGGGATGAGGGCAGAGTTGGCTAAAGTAGACTGGGAACACAGACTAAACGGTGGCACAATTGAGGAACAGTGGAGGATTTTTAAGCAGCTCTTTCATAATGCTCAACAAAAATATATTCCAGTGAAAAAGAAGGGCGGTAAGAGAAGGGATAACCAGCCGTGGATAACCAAGGAAATAAAGGAGAGTATCAAATTAAAAACCAATGCGTATAAGGTGGCCAAGGTTAGTGGGAAACGAGAAGATTGGGAAAATTTTAAACGACAGCAAAGAATGACTAAGAAAGCAATAAAAAAAGGAAAGATGGATTATGAAAGTAAACTTGCGCAAAACATAAAAACAGGCAGTAAAAGCTTTTACCGATATATAAAACGGAAGAGAGTGACTAAAGTAAATGTTGGTCCCTTAGAAGATGAGAAGGGGGATTTAATAATGGGAAATGTGGAAATGGCTGGAGACCTTAAACAATTATTTTGCTTCGGTCTTCACAGTGGAAGACACAAAAACCATGCCAAAAATTGCTGGTCATGGGAATATGGGAAGGGAGGACCTTGAGACTATCACTAGGGGGGTAGTGCTGGACAGGCTAATGGGACTCAAGGTAGACAAGTCCCCTGGTCCTGATGAAATGCATCCCAGGGCATTAAAAGAGATGGCGGAAGTTATAGCAGATGCATTCGTTATAATCTACCAAAATTCTCTGGACTCTGGGGAGGTACCAGCAGATTGGAAAACAGCTAATGTAACGCCCCTGTTTAAAAAAGGGGGCAGACAAAAGGCAGGTAACTATACGCCGGTTAGTTTAACATCTGTAGTGGGGAAAATACTTGAAGCTATCATTAAGGAAGAAATAGCGGGACATCTAGATAGGAATAGTGCAATCAAGCAGACGCAACATGGATTCATGAAGGGGAAATCATGTTTATCTAATTTACTGGAATTCTTTGAGGATATAACGAGCATGGTGGATAGAGGTGTACCGATGTATGTGATGTATTTAGATTTCCAAAAGGCATTCGATACGGTGCCACACAAAAGGTTACTGCAGAAGATAAAGGTACGCGGAGTCAGAGGAAATGTATTAGCATGGATCGAGAATTGGCTGGCTATCAGAAAGCAGAGAGTCGGGATAAATGGGTCTTTTTCGGGTTGGAAATCGGTGGTTAGTGGTGTGCCACAGGGATCGGTGCTGGGACCACAACTGTTTACAATATGCATAGATGACCTGGAAGAGGGGACAGAGTGTAGTGTAACAAAATTTGCAGATGACATAAAGATTAGTGGGAAAGCGGGTTGTGTAGAGGACACAGAGAGGCTGCAAAGAGATTTGGATAGGTTAAGCGAATGGGCTAAGGTTTGGCAGATGGAATACAATGTCGGAAAATGTGAGGTCATCCACCTTGGGGGAAAAAAAACAGTAAAAGGGAATATTATTTGAATGGGGAGAAATTACAACATGCTGCGGTGCAGAGGGACCTGGGGAATCCCAAAAAGTTAGTTTGCAGGTGCAGCAGGTAATCAGGAAGGCGAATGGAATGTTGGCCTTCATTGCGAGAGGGATGGAGTACAAAAGCAGGGAGGTCCTGCTGCAACTGTATAGGGTATTGGTGAGGCCGCACCTGGATTATTGCGTGCAGTTTTGGTCACCTTACTTAAGGAAGGATATACTAGCTTTGGAGGGGGTACAGAGACTATTCACTCGGCTGATTCCGGAGATGAGGGGGTTACCTTCTGATAATAGATTGAGTAGACTGGGTCTTTACTCGTTGGAGTTCAGAAGGATGAGGGGTGATCTTATAGAAACATTTAAAATAATGAAAGGGATAGACAAGATAGAGGCAGAGAGGTTGTTTCCACTGGTCGGGGAGACTAGAACTAGGGGGCACAACCTCAAAATACGGGGGAGCCAATTTAAAACCGAGTTGAGAAGGAATTTCTTCTCCCAGGGGGTTGTGAATCTGTGGAATTCTCTGCCCAAGGAAGCAGTTGAGGCTAGCTCATTGAATGTATTCAAATCACAGATAGATAGATTTTTAACCAATAAGGGAATTAAGGGTTATGGGGAGCGGGCGGGTAAGTGGAGCTGAGTCCACGGCCAGATCAGCCATGATCTTGTTGAATGGCGGAGCAGGCTCGAGGGGCTAGATGGCCTACTCCTGTTCCTAATTCTTATGTTCTTATGTTATCAATCAGCTGATGTTGAGCCGTTTCATCTGACTTCTTGGTGCAGTAGCTCAGATATGCCACCAGGTGGTGCTGCACCAACATATTTGCTGGGCAACGGAGGTGAAGTTTGTAAAGGTCAGTGAAGGATGAGGAACTCGCAATAACTGATGGGACAAAATGTCCTTCCTGGCAGATAATGAAATCCAAAGAGCCCATATTACCAGCAAAAAACTAACCGAACCGAACGGCACCTGAAACCAAGGTGCAAAGCCACCAGAAATGGCACACACCTTGCCGATTGTGAATGTGGGACTCGTGGTTTGTGGGCAGGTTGAGGAAGTAGTGTTGGCGAGTCAACTTGAGACAGAAGTGGCACTGGACGTCCCACCAATATCAGTTGTCCTCTATGGCATGCAGGTATAGCAGGCGGTGAAGAAGGCAAATGGCATGTTGGCCTTCATGGCGAGGGTTTTTGAGTATAGGAGCAGGGGAGGTCTTACTGCAGTTGTACAGGGCCTTGGTGAGGCCTCACCTGGAATATTGTGTTCAGTTTTGGTCTCCTAATCTGAGGAAGGACATTCTTGCTATTGAGGGAGTGCAGCGAAGGTTCACCAGACTGATTCCAGGGATGGCAGGACTGACATATGAAGAAAGACTGGATCGACTAGGCTTATATTCACTGGAATTTAGAAGAATGAGAGGGAATCTCATGGAAACATATAACATTCTGACGGGATTGGACAGGTTAGATGCAGGATGTTCCCAATGTTGGGGAAGTCCAGAACCAGGGACCACAGTCTAAGGATAAGGGGTAAGCCATTTAGGACCGAGATGAGGAGAAACGTCTTCACTCAGAGAATTGTGAAACTGTGGAATTCTCTACCACAGAAAGTTGTTGAGGCCAGTTAATTAGATATATTCAAAAGGGAGTTAAATGTGGCACTTACAGCTGAAGGGATCGAGGGATATGGAGAGAAAGCAGGAATGGGGTACTGAAGTTGCATGATCAGCCATGATCTTATTGAATGGCGGTGCAGGCTCAAAGGGCTGAATGGCCTACACCTGCACCTATTTTCTATGTTTCTATGTCCACGTATATTTATTACTCTCCCGCTTGTATTCCAACGGGAATACTGACTGCCTAAATCGAGCTCCGCCCTAAATATCAGAATCCGCGAAACTTCGAGCGGTTAAGCCCCGTTTCTGTGGCTGCAATATTCGTCCCGCTAGTGCCTCGTTTACGGGCGGAAAGCAGGAGGTACATAACAACAACAACTTATATTTATATAGCGCCATCAACATAGGTATAACACTTCGCAAGGGGCGTTCTAAAACAAAATTTGACACCGAGCCACATAACAAGACATTAGGGCAGATGACAAAAAACTTGGTCTAAGAGGTAGGTTTATAATGAGTGTCTTAAAGCAGGAAAGAGAGGCGGTGAGGATTAGGGAGGGAATTCCAGGGCTTGGGGCCCAGGCAGCAGAAAATCAAGATGAAAATTGGGACCCGACTTCCCGTGTGAGATTTTTCTGTAAAATTCTCTAAAGGATACAGTTCGAAAGGGGGTGCATGAACCGAGAGACCTAGGGGCATATGAGCACAAATCGTTGAAGGTGGCAGGGCAGGTTGAGAAAGCGTTTTTGTCATACGGGATCTTGGGCTTCATAAACAGAGGCAGAGAGTACAAAAGCAAGGAAGTTATGATGGACCTGTAGAAAACACTGGTTCGGCCTCAACTGGAGTCTCGTGTCCAGGACACCGCACTTCAGGAAGGCTTTGAAGGCCTGAGAGAGGGTGCACAACAGATTGACGAGAACGGTTCCAGGAATGAGCGACTTCAGGTACGTGGATAGACTGGAGAAGCTGGGGTTGTTCTCCTTGGAGCAGAGAAGGTCGAGAGGAGATTTGATCGAGGTGTTCAAAATCATGATCGGTCTGGACAGAGTAGAATAATAATTTTTATTTATATAGCGCCTTTAATGTAGTAAAACATCCCGAGGCGCTTCACAGGAGTGTTACAAAACAAAACGGATAAATTTGACACCGAGCCACTAAAGAAGAAATTAAGGCAGATGACGCAAAGCTTGGTTTAAAGAGGTCTTGAGGGAGTAAATGAGCACAAATCGTTGAAGGTGGCAGGGCAGCACGAGAAAGCATCTTAAAGGAGGAAAGAGAGGTGGAGAGGTTTAGGGAGGAGTTCCCAGAGCTTGGGGCCCAGGCTGCTGAAGGCACGGCCACCGATGGTTGAGCTGTTCAAGAGGCCAGAATTAGAGAAGCGCAGACATCTTGTGGGGCTGAAAAAGATTACAGAGGTCGGAAGGGGCAAGGCCTTGGAGTGATTTGTAAACCAGGATGAGAATTTTGAAATCGAGGCATTGCTTAACTGGGAGCCAATGTAGATCAGAAAGCAAACCGATGATGGGTGATCGTGACCCGGTGCAAGTTAGGACTTTTGCTGCTGAGTTTTGGATGAACTCAAGATTATGTAGTGTAGGCTAGCCAGGAGTGCGTTAAGAGGTAATAAAGGCTTGAATGAGGGTTTCAGCAGCAGAAAAGCAGAGGCAGGGGTGGAGACGGGCCATGTTACAGAGGTGGAAAAAGGCGGTTTTAGTTATGACACTGATGGAGTGTAACTGTTCCCATTGGTGGAAGGGTCGGGAACCAGAGGACACAGATTTAAGGCGATTGGCAGAAGAACCAAAGGCGACATGAGAAAAAACCTTTTTTGAGCAGTGAGTGGTTAGGATCTGGAATGCGCTGCCTGAGAGGGTGGTGGAGGCAGACTCAATCGTGGCTTTCAAAAGGGAATTGGATGAGTACCCGAAGGAAACAAATGTGCGGGGCTACGGGGAAATGGCGAGTGCAGGGGGGTTGCGGAACTAGCTGAAGTGCTCTTGCAGAGAGCCGGCACGGGCTCGACGGGCCGAATGGCCTCCTGTGCTGTAACCATTCTATGAAAGTAACCATTCCCCTCAGCTGATGAACGATGTCTGTATGGAGGGCGCGTGGGCGTGAGACCACGTGCAAAAATCCTGAAAACCATAAAGCAAAAGTTCAATTTCCTCAGTGTTTTTGTCTTTTTAGTCAAGCCCTGTTTGCAGCAATGCATCTTAGCTCATCGCAATTGTATGTAATTCCTGAATTCTTTTGCTGATACAGGTTCCCACGGTGCGGGCCACCCCTCAGAAACCCTAACGCCGTTGGTCGCATGGGGAGCTGGAATAAATGGGCCACAGCCAGGCTCAAACCAATGGTTTCCAGATGATTTTCTGCATGGTATAGTGAGCTGCATTTAATGTTCGTGTTTAACAGTCGTGTTCTAATATAAGTGAAAGACTTGAGTTTATATAGCGCCTTTCACAACCTTCAAGATATCCCAAAGTGCTTTACACTCACTCATTTACACTTGGAGTACAGTTCTGGTCGCCACATTATAAAAAGGATATAGAGGCACCGGAGAGGGTGCGGAGAAGATTTACAAGGATACCAGAAAAGCGAGGGTATACTTATCTGGAAAGGATGTACAGGATAGAAGGCTGATGGTTGACCTAAAAGAGGGCTTAAAAAATTCTGAAAGGTTTCGATAGATTAGACTGAGAGAGAGTGTTTCCACTTCGAGGGAAGAACAAAACTAGAAGTCATCAATATAAGATAGTCACCAAGAAATCCAATGGGGAATTCAGGAGAAACTCCTTTACCCAGAGAGTGGCAAGAATGTGGAACTCGCTGCCACAGGGAGGGGTTGAGGCGAATCGTTTTGATGCATTTAAGGGGAGGCTGGACAAGCATATGAGGGAGAAAGGAATAGAGGGTTAAGCCGATAGATTTAGATGAGGAAAAAATGGAGGAGACTCGAGTGGAGCATAAACGCCGGCATGGACTGGTTGGGCCGAATGGCCTGTTTCTGGGCCGTATATTCTATGTAACTTACTTTTGGAGTGTCGTCATCATCATAGGCCGTCCCTCGGAATCGAGGAAGACTTGCTTCCACTCTAAAAGTGAGTTCTCAGGTGACTGAACTGTCCAATACAGGAATTACAGTCTCTGTCACAGGTGGGACAGACAGTGGTTGAAGGAAAGGGTGGGTCACTGTTGTAATGTAGTAAGTTCTTCTGAATACAAAGCGTAAGCATTAGCATTAATTCTTTTATCCAAAATCCTTCCTGTGGGGGAAAAAATGGTCGCAAATCGTGAAACATGACTGGCAATTGAAATAAAGTTAAATTAAAAGTTTTTAAAAAATGAAAGAAAGATGTTCACCATCACCGGATGTCCCAAAGTGCTTTACAGCCAGTGAAACACTTTGAGTGTAATCACTGTTGTAATGGGAGAGAAGAGATGGATAGGTGTAAAATGTTAAAAGTTAGGAATATTTTCAGGGTTTAATTTAATACGGTTAATAGTGCGGCAATGTTCCCTGTAAGCTGCATGGCCACGCACTGCTTCTGGGACCCCGCATAGCCGGCTGTTAAACGGCAAAACTGCGCACGCGCGTTGTTGGATGGGCTTCGCTAAAGGGGCCGAGTGGCACCCAGAACAATTGCAGGGAACGTTGTTCTACAGCGATGAAGCTAAAATTGAAAACTTTATTACATTGTGTGATGTGAACTGAAAACTTTTTTTAAAGGCGATAGCGATCTGATTTGAAGTGAAGAAAGATAGTTTTTTTTTCCTGCTTGTGCTTTGTGCTCAATGGCACCATGTTGGAGACAGACATTTCATATTGAACTTGGCAGTAAGCACCTCTGGGTCATGCAGTTCAGGAGGCTACTTTAATTGCTCAAAATTAATTACTTAAGTTTAAATATGTCTCCTTTCGAAAGCATCACTTTATGGCAGCAGTGTAAAGGCATTGCACTGCGAGGGGGAGAAATTCATTATCGGCCCGTTTAACACCTCCTCCTTCTCCTTCGCTAGAGCTTAGAAGAATGAGAGGTGATCTCATACAACATTCTTACTGTGCTTGACAGGGTCGATGCAGAGAGGATGTTTCCCCCGGGCTGGGGAGTCTAGAACCAGGGGTCACAGTCTCAAAATAAGGGGTCGCCCATTTAGGACTGAAATGAGGAGAAACTTCTTCACTCGGAGGGCAGTGAATCTTTGGAATTCTCTGCCCCAGAGGGCTGTGGAGGCTCAGTCGCTGAGTATATTCAGGACGGAGATTGATAGATTTTTGAAAATTAAGAGAATCCAGGGATATGGGGATAGTGCAGGAAAGTGGAGTTGAGGTCGATGATCAGCCGTGATCTCATTGAATGGCGGAGCAGGCTCGAGGGGCCAAATGGCCGACTCCTGCTCCTAATTCTTATGTTCTTATGCCTCGTGTGCAGGGCCACCCTTCTCTGGTCCCCTCTGCTCCTCCTTCCTCATCGAGGAAGGCCAGATCCAGAGGCAGTGGTATTTTTCCTTAGAGGTTGTGGAGAAACCTTTTAAAACTCGCCCTCAGTTACTTACTGGAGCCCCGAATGGTTTACTTGTGTCATGAAGGCAAAGTAATCTCACCTTGTACAAATGCAGTGTCTGCTGTGGTTCAGTGGTAGCCCACTTGTCTCTGAGTCAGAAGTCTCATTCCAGGAACTTGAGCACATAAATCTAGGCTGACACTCCAGTGCAGTGCTGAGGGAGCGCTGCACTGTCGGAGGTGCCGTCTTTCGGATGAGACGTTAAACATCTGCCCTCTCGGGTGGATGTAAAAGATCCCACGGCCACTATTTCGAAGAAGAGCAGGGGAGTTCTCCCCGGTGTCCTGGGGCTAATATTTACCCCTCAAACAACATCACAAAAACTGGTTATCTGGTCATCATCACATTGCTGCTTGTGGGAGCTTGCTGTGCGCAAATTGGATGCTGCGTTTCCCACATTACAACAGTGACTGCACTTCAAAAAGTACTTCATTGGCTGTAAAGCGCTTTGGGACGTCCGGTGGTTGTGAAATGCGCTACAGAAATGCGGGTCTTTCTTGCAAACTTTGGCACCAGAACTTTGCCTCCGCTGGGCCCTCCTATTCATTACTGACCTTGTAATTCACATTGGGGAGGGCGGGTTGATGGAAATGCAACCTTTGACACCATTCCATCATCCTGTCCTCATTTACATGCAGCCACAGACTTGATGGCAGCTGCTGGGTGTGCACATTCAACTTCAAGGTGGAGGCACAGTGGAGTGAGTTCCCAAGGCACTTTCCAACTTCACGCGCTAGTAATACGTGAACATTTTGAGGGGCGGTGAGTGGTGGGGAGGCTGGCGGGGGGGGGGGCGGTTGCGCAGGGATTATTATTACATGTTCAAAATTTGTTTCGCTGTTTTTTTTTCCAGAATGGAAACTAAATGACTGGAAGAGATTAGATGTAAACCAGGTAAAACGCTTCACTTGTTCAAAGTCAAATATTTTTTACCTTCATTTATTTGTGCCGCATGTCCTTCTTCCTTATTATCAAACCTGGAGGGCCAGCGCTTCACATCTTATTGGTCACAATCCACAATTTCACTGTTCGAGTTTGAGAAACATAATTTAGAAACAAATTGCACGTCCTTGCATAATTAATCATTGAATCTTGTTACAACTCAATAACCACACCATAACGAATCTCTCCGTTTCAAATGAACAATACTGTTGACGATCGTAGAAGATCTTTAGAAAATGTAATGGTGAGCACAGCGATTTATGTATGTGGAGTTAGGTCGCAGATCAGCCCTGATCTCATTGAATGGCGGAGCGGGCTCGAGGGGCTAAATGGCCGCCTCCTGCTCCTGTTTATCATGCAGGAAAACTAATTGTGTGATTGATTTTTATTGCGGAGTGACTCCTGCCTACGAAACGGAAGCTGCATTAATGCATTTTGCACATCGCCGGCGAGTCCCAAATCTGAAAATGTAACAGTCACCACAGAAGACGGAGGATCTGATAAATGCTGAAGCATATCACTAATAAAGTTTCATTACTGTTACTGGGTTGGGCCAACGTTACTGGTGAATTTGTCTGTTTAAGAACCGCCATCTTGAAGAACAAACAACAAATTTTTAAAATAAACTCACAGAACCATTAATTTTAAATAAAATTCGAACTAACAGAATTCTCTAAATCCGCTTCTTCATTCCTCATTTTGGGAAGTCCGTCAACAACAAATAAATAACAACACTGTAAATGAGCATACACAACTATTTCCAGTGCATTGGCAGCAGTCGCGTCCTTTTTAGAGAATTCCAAAGATTCACCACCCTCTGAGTGAAGAACTTCCTCCTCATCTCCGTCTTAAATGGCCGAGCCCTTATCCTGAGACTGTGACCCCTGGTTCTAGACTCTCCAGCCCGGGGGAAATAACCTCTCCGCATCTACCCTGTCAATCCCCCTCAGAATCTTGAATGTTTCAATGAGATCACCTCTCATTCTTCTAAAGAGAACCTATGCAGGGAGACACAAGGAAATAAAATGGGGACAGAAGCAAAAGATAGAAAGGAGAATAGTAAAAGTGGAGGGCAGAGAAACCCAAGGCAAAAATCAAAAAGAGCCACATTACAGCAAAATTCTAAAGGGACAAAGAGTGCTAAAAAGACAAGCCTGAAGGCTCTGTGCCTCAATGCAAGGAGTATTCGTAATAAGGCGAATGAATTAACTGCGCAGGCAGCTATTAATGATTATAATATAATTGGGATTACGGAGACATGGCTCCAGGGTGATCAAGGCTGGGAACTCAACATCCAAGGATATTCAACATTCAGAAAGGATAGACAGAAAGGAAAAGAAGGTGGGATAGCATTGCTGGTTAAAGAGGAAATTAATGCAATAGTGAGGAAGGACATTAGCTTGGATGATGTGGAATCTGTATGGGTAGAGCTGCGAAATACCAAAGGGCAGAAAGCGCTAGTGGGAGTTGTGTACAGACCACCAAACAGTAGCAGTGAGGTCGGGGATGGCATCAAACAGGAAATTAGGGATGCGTGCAATAAAGGTACAGCAGTTATCATGGGAGAATTTAATCTATATATAGATTGGGCTAACCAAACTGGTAGCAATGCAGTGGAGAAGGATTTCCTGCAGTGTATTAGGGATGGCTTTCTCGACCAATATGTCGAAGAACCAACTAGAGAGCTGGCCATCCTAGACTGGGTGTTGTGTAATGAGAAAGGACTAATTAGCAATCTTGTTGTGCGAGGCCCCCTGGGGAAGAGTGACCGTAATACGGTAGAATTCTTTATTAAGGTGGAGAGTGACAGTGTTAATTCAGAGACTAGGGTCCTGAACTTAAGGAAAGGTAACTTCGATGGTATGAGACGTGAATTGGCTAGAATAGACTGGCAAATGATACTTACAGGGTTGACAGTGGATAGGTAATGGCAGACATTTATAGATTACATGGATGAACTTCAACAATTGTACATCCCTGTCTGGAGTAAAAATAAAACGGAAGGTAGTTCAACCGTGACTAACAAGGGAAATTAAGGATGGTGTTAAATCCAAGGAAGAGGCATATAAATTGGCCAGAAAAAGCAGCAAACCTGAGGACTGAGAGAAATTTAGAATTCAGCAGAGGAGGACAAAGGGTTTAATCAGGAGGGGGAAAATAGAGTATGAGAGGAAGCTTGCAAGGAACATAAAAACTGACTGCAAAAGCTTCTATAGATATGTGAAGAGAAAAAGATTAGTGAAGACAAACGAGGGCCCTTTGCAGTCAGAATCAGGGGAATTTATAATGGGGAACAAAGAAATGGCAGACCAATTGAACAAATACTTTGGATCTGTCTTCACTAAGGAAGATACAAATAATCTTCCGGAAATACTCAGAGACCGAGGGTCTAGCGAAAAGGAGGAACTGAAAGAAATCCTTATTAGTTAGGAAATTGTGTTGGGGAAATTGATGGGATTGAAGGCCGATAAATCCCCAAGGCCTGATAGTCTGCATCCCAGAGTACTTAAGGAAGTGGCCCGAGAAATAGTGGATGCATTGGTGGTCATTTTCCAACAGTCTATTGACTCTGGATCAGTTCCTATGGAGTGGAGGGTAGCTAATGTAACACCACTTTTTTTAAAAAAAGGAGGGAGAGAGAAAACAGGGAATTATACACCGATTGATGGGGAAAATGTTGGAATCAATTATTAAAGGTGAAATAGCAGCGCATTTGGAAAGCAGTGACAGAATCGGTCTAAGGAAGCATGGATTTAAGAAAGGGAAATCAAGCTTGACAAATATTCTAGAATTTTTTGAGGATGTAACTAGTAGAATGGACAAGGGAGAACCAGTGGATGTGGTGTATTTGGACTTTCAAAAGGCTTTTGACAAGGTCCCACATAAGAGATTAGTGTGCAAAATTAAAGCACATGGTATTGGGGGTAATATACTGATGTGGATAGAGAACTGGTTGGCAGACAGGAAGCAGAGAGTCGGGATAAACATGTCCTTTTCAGAATGGCAGGCAGTGACTAGTGGGGTGCCGCAGGGTTCAGTGCTGGGACCCCAGCTATTTACAATATACATCAATGATTTAGATGAAGGAATTGAGTGTAATATCTCCAAGTTTGCAGATAACACTACACTGGGTGGTGGTGTGAGCTGTGAGGAGGATGCTAAGAGGCTGCAGGGTGACTTGGACAGGTTAGGTGAGTGGGCAAATGCATGGCAAATGCAGTATAATGTGGATAAATGTGAGGTTATCCACTTTGGGGGCAAAAACAGGAAGACAGAATATTATCTGAATGGTGACAGATTAGTAAAAGGGGAGGTGCAACGAGACCTGGGTGTCATGGTACATCAGTCATTGAAGTTTGGCATGCAGGTACAGCAGGCGGTGAAGAAGGCAAATGGCATGTTGGATTCATAGCTAGAGGATTTGAGTATAGGAGCAGGGAGGTCTTACTGCAGTTGGACAGGGCCTTAGTGAGGCCTCACCTGGAATATTGTGTTCAGTTTTGGTCGTCTAATCTGAGGAAGGACGTTCTTGCTATTGAGGGAGTACAACGAAGGTTCACCAGATTGATTCCCGGGATGGCAGGACTGTCATATGAGGAGAGACTGGATCAACCAGGCTTGTAGCCACTGGAGTTTAGAAAAATGAGAGGGGATGTCATAGAAACATATAAAATTCTGACAGGATTGGACAGGTTAGAGGCAGGAAGAATGTTCCCGTTGCTGGGGCGTTCAAGAACCAGGGGCCCCAGTCTAAGAACAAGAGGTAAGCCATTTAGGACCGAGATGAGGAGAAACTTCTTCACTCAGAGTTGTTAACCTGTGGAATTCTCTACTACAGTAAGTTGTTGAGGCCAGTTCGTTAGATATATTCAGAAGGGAGTTAGATATGGTCCTTATGGCCAAAGGGATCAAGGGCTATGGAGAGAAAGCAGGAAAGGAGTACTGAGATTGAATGATCAGCCATGATCTTATTGAATGGCGGTGCAGGCTCGAAGAGCCGAATGGCCTGCTCCTGCACCTAATTTCTATGTTTCTGTGTTAAACTCCAGAGAGTATAGGCCCATTCTACACAATCTCTCATCATAAGGCAGCCCTCTCATCCCAGGAATCAATCTAGTGAAACATTAGGGATGTGGATGATGTTCCCACTAAGCTGCGCGGAGGTTTGGAGGTCCCTGGCAGGCTTTGTCAGCTGTGGCTCAGTGGGTAGCACCCTTGCAGAAGGTTATGGGTTCAAGTTCCACTCCAGACTTGAGTGCATAAATCTAGGCTGACACTCCCAGTGCATTGCCGAGGGAGCGCCGTGCAGTCGGAGGGGCAGTACCGCAGGAGCGCCGCGCAGTCGGAGGTGCCATCTTTCGGATGTGACATTAAACCAAGGCCCCATCTGCGCTCTCGGGTGGATGCAAAAGATCCCACGGCAATATTTTGAAGAAGAGCAGGTGAGTTCTCCCCGGAGTCTTGGGGCCAATATTTATCTCTCAACCAACATCACTAAAAGTACAGATGATCTGATCATTATCACATTGCTGTTTGTGGGAGCTTGCTGTGTGCAATTGGCTGCTGCGTTTCCTACATTACAACAGTAACTACATCAAAAATACTTAATTGGCTGTAAGGCATTTTGGGATGTCCGTTGTTCGTGAAAGGCACTATATAAATGGAAGTGTTTTTCTTTAAATCAGGGAAACTGACAAAATCTTTGTCTCTTCCGCAACAAGTACGCCGTTAAATACTGCACTAAAAGTTAGATCCACAGGGATTAGGTGTAACTGGGGCATTAACAGCATTATTACTTCCAAACTAAGGTTAAGGGAGTGAAAAACTAATTTTAAGTTTGTGCAGTGTGAAATTTAAAAATTAAAATTTCAAGAAACTTAAAAAAAAAGTAATGTTTTTTTTAATGCTTGTCCATCTTTATTTTAGGTTTGCCTTTTCTCGATGTGAGAGCCCCAATCTTTGTTTTGCTCTCAACATTTTTTAAAAAGTTAGAGTTTTAAGAGCTTACTCACTTCCTGGTTCGCTGTCTGAGAGAATTCTGTATTTTGATTGGCTGCTTAGATGGCTTGTTGTCCTCACAGCAGCGCACGTTCGGGATTCCCCATTATACTCTGTTGAATTGAATAGAATGCCGGAAAACCTGAGGTGTGTAGTGTACTTCGGGGCCAGTGGGGAGTGCCTTTGCTTCGTCGCTGACCGCAAATTCTTGTATCTACCTTTTGCCATGATTCTCTCTCAAACGTTCCGCTACGCATTACACAAGCAGAGGACGCCCAGTGTTTGAGATGTTCTTGGAGTGTTGGTTTTTATCTGCTGAGAACTGTTAAGTACAAGTTGAATTGTTTCTGAAACTAAATTTAGCAAATTGTGTGACAGAGGTCTCCTTATTTTCAACTGAATAGAAACATAGAAAATAGGTGCAGGAGTAGGCCATTTGGCCCTCTGAGCCTGCACCACCATTCAATATGATCATGGCTGATCATGCAACTTCAGTACCCCACTCCTGCTCTCTCTCTATACCCCTTGATCCCTTTAGCCGTAAGGGCCACATCTAGCTCCCATTTGAATATATCTAACGAACTGGCCTCAACAACTTTCTGTGGTAGAGAATTCCACAGGTTCACAATTCTCTGAGTGAAGAGGATTCTCCTCATCTCGGTCCTAAATGGCTTACCCCTTATCCTTAGACTGTGTCCCCTGGTTCTGGTCTTCCCCAACATCGGGAACATTCTTCCAGCATCTAACTTGTCCAATCCCGTCAGAATTGTATATGTTTCTATAAGATCACCTCTCATTCTTCTAAATTCCATTGAATATAAGCCTAGTCGATCCAGTCTTTCTTCATATGTCAGTCCTGCCATTCCGGGAATCAGTCTGGTGAACCTTCACTGCACGCCATCAATAACAAGAATGTCCTTCCTCAGATTAGGAGACCAAGACTGTACACAATATTCAAGGTGTGGCCTCACCAAGACCCTGTACAACTGCAGTAAGACCTCCCTGCTCCTATACTCAAATCTTCGCGCTATGAAGGCCAACATGCCATTTGCCTTCTTCACTGCCTGCTGTAACTGCATGCCAACTTTCATTGACTGATGTACCATGACATCCAGGTCTCGTTGCACCTCCCCTTTTACTAATCTGTCACCATTCAGATAATATTCTGCCTTCCTGTTTTTGCCACCAAAGTAGATAATCTCACATTTATCTACATTATACTGCATCTGAATAAACAAGAATACCCTGTGCCTTGCACAGAAAGGCTGTGAATAACTTTTACACGTTAAATCCTGAAATACTGCTGCTTTTCGTAAAGCAATAATTTTCAAATTTGCTACAGAACCTCAAAGAAACTCACTGTACTGCAATGCAATTACTTTCTTAAAGTGCAACTTTTTTGGAGTGTTTACTAAGTAAACCTCTAATATCAATACAAGTTTTCAAAATCTCGATAATTAATGGAGCTCTTGTGAATATAATAGAGCTTGAATATTTAAAACCCTTTTTATAATTTGCCCTATCTTTTCTTCTGCCTGGTATTTTTGTATGTCATTTTCTCTCTATCGAAGGCACCGATGTCGCTGGTTTTGTGACCACCTTTATAGCACTGGAGCGCAATAAAGAAAAAGCAGGACTTGCATTTATATAGCAGCTTTCACGACCACCAGCTGTCTCAAAGCACTTTACAGCCAATGGAACTTTTGGGGTGTAATCATTGTTGTAAGTTAGGAAATGCGGCAACAAACCTGCGCACAGCATGCTCCCACAAACAGCAATGTGATCAAGACCAGATAATCTGCTTTGTTTTGTTGACTGAGGGATAAATATTGGCCAGGACACCAGGGATAACTCCCCTACTCTTCAAAATAGTGCTATGGGCTCTTTCACTTCCACCTGAGAGGGCAGATGGCGCCTCGGTTTAACGTGTCATCTGAAAGACGGCACCTCTGACAGTGCAGCACTCCCTCAGCACTGCACTGAGTCAAAGCCAAGATTTATGTGCTCAAGTCCCTGGAGTGGGACTTGAACCCACAACCTTTTGACTCGGAGGCAAGTGTGCTGCCCACTGAGCCGCAGCTGATACTGAAATGGCAATGGCAGACAAGTGTTATTAAGTCAACGTAAATGCTGCTCTTGGCCTCATTGCTGGGTGTAATGTATTAGCTTCACGGGTTATTTGCTTAAGAATTCATAGCAACACGTTACTATTAAGGACTAGTTTGTTTATTAACAAAGGTTTAACAATCACACTACACATTACCAGTTCATCCACCAACCTCACAACTGCATACTTCATCATGGATGACCTAGACCCAACTGGCTGGGGTTTTATTGAGTCTTGTGAACATCACGTGACTGGCTGAGCCACTCACAATGCAACAGCTCTACCAAAGTGTGAGCATACTCACCGGTGCATACGTTACAATCACCGTAACTTCAACTGGCAAAGCATTACAAGCACTGGTCCCTCTCCCACACCATCATGTTGAGAGATCCTCACGTCCCACACGCAGCATCCTGAGCTGCCAGGTGATGCCGAATAAGGAAGTAGTAGCGGGATATTTGGAAAAGCATGATTCAATCAAGCAGAGTCAGCATAGTTTTGTAAAGGGGAAATCATGTTTGACAAATTTGCTGGAGTTCTTTGAGGAGGTAATGAGCAGGGTGGATAGTGGGGATCCAGTGGATGTGGTGTATTTGGATTTCCAGAAGGCATCAATAAGGTGCCACATAAAAGGTTACTGCACAAGATAAAAGCTCACGGGGCTGGGGGTAATATATTAGCATGGATAGAGGATTCTCTAACTAACAGAAAACAGGGAATCGGGATAAATGGGCCCATTTTCCGGTTGGCAAACGGTAGCTAGTGGAGTGCAGCAGGGATCGGTGCTGGGTCCTCAACTATTTACAATTTATATTAATGACTTGGATGAAGGGACTGAGTGTAATAAAGACAAGTTTGCTGATGATACAAAGATGGGTGGGAGAGTAAATTGTGAGGAGGACACACAAAATCTGCAAAGGGATATAGACAGGCTCAGTGAGTGGGCAAAAAATTGACAGATGGAGTATAATGTGGGAAAATATGAGGTTATCCACTTTGGCAGAAAAAAATAGAAAAGCAAATTATAATTTAAATGGAGAAAAATTGAAAAGTGATGTAGTACAGAGGGACCTTAGGGGTCCTTGTGCATGAAGCACAAAAAGGCAAATGGAATGTTGACCTTTATTGCAAGGGGGAAAGAGTATAAAAGCAGAGAAGTCCTGCTACAACTGTACAGGGTATTGGTGAGGCCACACCTGGAGTATTGCGTGCAGTTTTGTCCTCCGTATTTAAGGAAGGATATACTTGCATTGGAGGTTGTTCAGAGAAGATTCACTAGGTTGATTCCAAAGCTGAGGTGGTTGACTTATGACGATAGGTTGAGTAGGTTGGGCCTATGCACTTTGGAGCTCAGAAGAATGAGAGGTGATCTTATCGAAACATATAAGATAATGAGGAGGCTCAACAAGGTGGATGCAGAGAGGATCTTTCCACTCATCGGGGAAACTAAAACTAGGGGCATAGTCTCAGAATAAGGGGCTGCCCATTTAAAACTGAGATAAGGAGGAATTTCTTCTGAGGGTTGTAAATCTGTGGTAGCCTCTGCCCCAGAGAGCTATGGAGCCTGGGTCATTGAATATATTTAAAGCGGAGATGGACAGAATTTTGAGCGATAAGGGAGTCCAGGATTATGGGGAGCGGGTAGGGAAGTGGAGCTGAGTCCATGATCAGATCAGCCATGCTCTTACTGAATCGCGGAGCAGGCTCAAGGGGCTGAATGGCCGACTCCTGCTCCAATTTCTTATGTCCTTATGACAGTGCCAGCATGCTAAATCTTCGTGCAAACATGCAATTAAAATCTGCTATCAATGTTCCGAGCGAGTGCAGCAGGGATTTGACAGCACTGCGCGGCCTCTCCCAGCGAGGCACTGATTTCACGCTTACCTGCGGCAGGCGTGTGAATACACGGCCAGGAACAACCAATCCATCACTACACTGCTCAGAAACAGCGTCATCACTGTAGCCACAGATATTTTATTGCATACATGTCAATCAAAATCAAAGAACGAGTCTGATGAATAAGAAAATATGAGGTAGACATTCCTAATTGCTTTCAAAAACGAATGAACTGTTTGGTTTCTGGTTAATGAGAGCAGACTTTCTGTTAGTGTGTGCCAGCAGCAGTGTGCATGCACTGTACATATACATTGACAATGTGCCAGCTCTGTGGGTCACACACTCTGCTCTGAATTGGCAGGTGGTGAGTTCAATTCCCATTCCAGAGACTTGAGCACAAAAATCTAGGCTGACACTCCCAGTGCAGTACTGAGGAAGCGTCGCACTGTTGGGTGGGCAGTGCTGAGGGAGTGCTGCACTGTTGGAGGGGCAGTATTGAGGGAGCGCTGCACTGTTGGAGGGGCGGTACTGAAGGAGTGCTGCACTGTCGGAGGGGTAGTACTGAGGTTGAGACGTTAAACCGGGGTCATCCTCCGACAGTGCGGCGCTTCCTCAGTACTGCCCCTCCGACAGTGCGGCGCTCCCTCAGTACTGCCCCTCCGACAATGCGGCTCTCCCTCAGTACTGCCCCTCCGACAGTGCGGCGCTCCCTCAGTACTGCCCCTCCGACAGTGCGGCGCTCCCTCAGTACTGCCCCTCCGACAGTGCGGCGCTCCCTCAGTACTGCCCCTCCGACAGTGCGGCGCTCCCTCAGTACTGCCCCTCCGACAGTGCGGCACTCCCTCAGTGTTGCCCCTCCGACAGTGCGGCGCTCCCACAATACTGCCCCTCCGATGCCCAGGAGCAGTCCTACGAAGAGGCCTTCCGACCTGCCCGCTCCCTTCTACACTAGGTGCCCAAAGATCAGGAGCATGGGACTGAAGTGTAGCCAAAAATCGAGGAGCAGCCCCTTCAAATAATGGAAGAGGGGTTGCAACCTCACACATTCGACATATACATGGAGCACGAACTCCTCCAGATCGCATAAAATGCTGGTGGCCTGGGAGCCCGTGAACCGACTTATAAACTTATTGCACGGGACTGCCCCGTGCAACACCCTCCAGGCCAAGTCCCCAATAAATAAAGGGAGGGCTCCCGCGTAAAGAGCACTCCATTTGGGACCCCCGCCTTCTCTGGACGGCAAGATGGTGCACCATGACGTGTCCTTACGGCAGACGAGGGTGGCCAAATGGAGGGTGTGCAAGAGCAGCCCGCAACAGCTGTACAAACCTGTGAGTATGCTCACCGGTGCATGTATTACACCGGGTACACATACTGCCTGGTAGTGCTGGGCTTTGCACCAACCGGTTGGCTGCAAGATTCACGGCGACGAATGCCCACAGGATCTGTTCCGATCTAAGGTGGGGTACCCTTGGAGCGGCAAAATGCTTCCCAAGGAAGGGCTGAAAAGCCGGCGGGCACCATTCCGTGCTGCTAATGACTGGTGAAAACGGATGATTTCAAACAGATCTATCCTTTATTCTCTTGATTGACAAGTTGGGGAAAGTAAAACAGTGACAATCCTTCAATTTTGATAATCTGATTTGTGTTGTACTTCTGCTGAAGGATGATGACAACTTTGGCCACTGTCAATTTTAACAGGACCATTTAATTGTTGGATATGAAACAAATATGGGCGTTTACGTTAGTTTTTGATTTCCGGTCACCATGAATGTTTGCTATTAGGAATCATAGAAATTTACGGCACAGAAGGAGGCCATTCGGCCCATCGTGTCCACGCCGGCCGACAAAGAGCTATCCAGCCTAATCCCACTTTCCAGCACTTGGTCCATAGTCCTGCAGGTTACAGCACTTCAGGTGCACATCCAAGTACTTTTTAAATGTGGTGAGGGTTTCTGCCTCTACCACCCTTTCAGGCAGTGAGTTCCAGACCCCCACCACCCTCTGGGTGAAAAAAAAGTTCTCCTCAACTCCCCTCTAATCCTATTAATTTTTTCTGTTTTGCATTTCACAGGCTGATATAGCTCCACTGATGGCTGCTCTAATAGGAGTCCCCTTTCCTCTCAATTCTGTGGTAAGCTAAGATTTTGTGTTCTCGTTCTTTAATTAGAGAGGCAGTCAATACATAATTGGACTTAATGATAAGCGTGAAACCTTTGTGACTTGCTTCTGTGTTTTGTGATGAATTTTAATTGCGATAATGAGGCTTTGTCAGCAGTGCAGAAACTTACTGATGACCGCTGTAATGTATTTGCTTCTTGGGTTCTTTGGTTAAGAATTCATAGCAACACATTGTTATTAAGAACTAGTTGGTTTATCAGCAATGGTTTAACAATCACACAACACATTACCAGTTCATCCATCAAGCTCACGACCACCTGCCTCATCGTGGATCCCCCGAACCCAACTGGCTGGGGTTTTACATAGAAACATAGAAAATAGGTGCAGGAGTAGGCCATTCGGCTACCACCATTCAATAAAATCATGGCTGATCATGCAACTTCAGTACCCCATTCCCGCTTTCTCTCCATCCCCCTTGATCCTTTTAGCCGTAGGAGGGGGAAAATAGAGTATGAGAGTAAGCATGCAGGAAACATAAAAACTGATTGCAAAAGCTTCTATAGATATGTGAAGAGAAAAAGATTAGTGAAGACTAATGTAGGTCCCTTGTAGTCAGAATCAGGGGAATTCATAATGGGGAACAAGGAAATGGCAGACCATTGAACAAATACTTTGGTTCTGTCTTCACTAAGGAATACACGAATAACCTCCCGAAAATACTAGGGGACCGAGGGTCTAGTGAGGAGGAATTGAGGGAAATCCTTATTAGTCGGAAATGGTGTTAAGAGAAATTGAAGGGACTGAAGGTCGATAAATCCCCAGGGCCTGATAGTCTGCATCCCAGAGTACTTAAAGAAGTGGCCCTAGAAATAGTGGATGCATTGGTGGTCATTTTCCAACATTCCATGGACTCTGGTTCAGTTCCTATGCATTGGAAGGTAGCTAATGTAACCCCACTTTTTAATAAAAAAAGAGAGAGAAAAAAGGGAATTATAGACCGGTTAGCTTGACATCGGTGGTGGGGAAAATGCTGGAATCAATTATTAAAGATGTAATAGCAGCGCATTTAGAAAGCTGTGACAGGATCGGTCCAAGTCAGCATGGATTTATGAAAGGGAAATCATGCTGGACAAATCTTCTAGAGTTTTTTGAGGATGTAACTAGTGGATAAGGGAGAACCAGTGAATGTGGTGTATTTGGACTTTCAAAAGGCTTTTGACGAGGTCCCACACAAGAGATTGGTGTGCAAAATTAAGGCACATAGTATTGAGGGTTATGTATTGACATGGACAGAGAACTGGTTGGCAGACAGGAAGCCAAGAGTGGGAATAAACGGGTCCTTTTCAGAATGGCAGGCAGTGACTAATGGGGTACCGCAGGGCTCAGTGCTGGGACCCCAGCTATTTACAATATACATTAATGATTCAGACGCAGGAATTGAATGTAATATCTCCAGGTTTGCAGATGACACTAAGCTGGGTGGCAGTGTGAGCTGTGAGGAGGATGCTAGGAGGCTGCAGAGTGACTTGGGCAGGTTAGGTGAATGGGCAAATGCATGGCAGATGCAGTATAATGTGGATAAATGTGAGGTTATCCACTTTGGTGGCAAAAGCAGGAACAGATTATTATCTGAATGGTGACAGATTAGTAAAAGGGGAGGTGCAGCGAGACCTGGGTGTCATGGTACATCAGTCATTGAAGGTTGGCATGCAGGTACAGCAGGCAGTAAAGAAAGCAAATGGCATGCTGGCCTTCATAGCGAGGGGTTTTGAGTACAGGAGCAGGGAGGTTACTGCAGTTGTACAGGTCCTTGGTGAGACCACACCTGGAGTATTGTGTACAGTTTTGGTCTCCTAATCTGAGGAAGGACGTGCTTGCTATTGAGGGAGTGCAGCGAAGGTTCACCAGACTGATTCCCGGGATGGCACAACTGACATATGAAGAAAGAATGGATCGACTAGGCTTATACTCACTGGAATTTAGAAGAATGAGAGGGGATCTCATAGAAATGTATAAAATTCTGACGGGACTGGACAGGTTAGATGCAGGAAGAATGTTCCCGATGTTGGGGAAGTCCAGAACCAGAGGACACAGTCTAAGGATAAGGGGTAAGCCACTTAGGACCGAGTTGAGGAGAAACTTCTTCACTCAGAGAATTGTGAACCTGTGGAATTTTGTACCACAGAAAGTTGTTGAGTCACAGTTCGTTGGACATATTCAAAAGGGAGTTAGATGTGGCCCTTACGGCTCAAGGGATCAAGGGTTATGGAGAGAAAGCAGGAACGGGGGCTGATCATTCAACCTCAGTACATGATATTGAATGGTGGTGCAGGCTCGAAGGGCCGAATGGCCTACTCCTGCACCTGTTTTCTACGTTTCTATAAGACATCTCATCCTCATCTCAGAAATCAATCTTGGATGTAACTCTGCCCCTTTCTCCCCCCCCCCCCCCCCCTCCCGCAAGAGGATAGTCCACGAGCTGGCCATGAGAGCACAGAAAAGCCGAGGATTGAGTCCTCGGTAGGCGAACAGCAGAGCAAAAGGAATTTGTCATGCGTGGCACAATAAGCAACAAAACTTATCTTCAAATGTACAAATCAAAAGAAAGATACTGTAAGTATTGGGAATCTGGAGGGGAGCCCTCACCACCCCCAGAACATGCTGGTTGTACACAGCAGGTCTGTCAGCATGTGTGTAACCAGAAAAGTTAAGGTAATGTTTTGTTCGCAGCCACGAAGGGAAAAGATGGCAATGGTCCAGGTGCACACCTCACCTGTGCTGTATTCTGCAGGGCTCCATAGCAACCGCTTGACTTTCTGCAACCCAGTCAATAAGGATAGACACCAAACCCAAGATATATAAGCCTGTGGTCTATTACTCAGCCTTCAGGTAATACTTTCTCGTACATCTCCTGCCATTAATCAGGATTTCCTCATCAGCCACACAATAGATATCTACCTTCAGCAGAATTGCTTTTTTTGCGAAGTAGTCAACAAAGGTTGGCACCACACCCTGGATATATAAGCCTGTGGTATCATTCTCAACCTCCAAATAACATTTTCCAACCCAAGTCTCGTGAGAATTTCCCCGTCAGCTGCACAATGGGGGCCCGGAATTGATGCACTGCTGCCTCCTCGGGTCCCGCCCAGTGCCAGTTTCGATCTGGTGTGGGGCGGGCGGGGGAGGGGAGTGCCACCGGGAACTGCCCGCTGACATCAGCGGACGGCCGAGTGGCGTAGTGTGGCCTCCCGCCCGCCGAGATGCCAGATTGGTGCGGGCGGCAGAACGGGGAGTGGACCGCTGTGAGGAGGCCGGTCTGTCCCCGCCGGTAAGTGTGAGGAGCTGAAAAAAAGGTGAATGAACATTTTTTAATTTTTATCTTCACAGGGACTTACCTGAAGGTGTTCCGATGGTTTTTTTTTAAATGCTTTTTCTTTGCAGGCCTTCGACCCTCCGTGGGTCCGACTCCATCCTCGGCAGCACTTGGGCGACAAGCACCTCTGCGGCCGAGACTGGGAGCTCCCGCCCCCTGCCGCCCAGATTGGCGGCGTAAGCCCTTCATTGGCCGCCCGCCGACTTTCGATGGACCTTGTTGATGAAAACACCTCCCAAAATACCGTTGGGTAGCTCGGCGGTCCTTTGGGTGGGTGGAGGCCTTCACCAATTTCGTGCCCTGGATATTTGCCTTTTATAGGGTGGAAGGCGGTAGTCGGAGCAACTTTCCTCACTTTTGCATTCCAGCCCCTTGAGATAAAGACTGACATTCCGTTAGCCTTTTCTATTAATGTTTGTACCTGTGCACTAGCTTTTGATTGGTGCACACGGACTTCTAAATCTCTTGGCTCCTCCACAGCTCCTAGCTTCTCACCATTAAACAAATATTCTGATTCATCTCTCTCCGATCCAAAGTGGGATGACCTGCTACTTCTCCACGTTGGCCTCCATTTTGCCATAGTTTTGCCCACTCACTTAGTTTTTCTATGTCGCTTTGTAAGTTCCTGCTTTCACCTGCACTGTGCCTCTGAACTTTAGTGTTGTCTGCAAACTCTCTTGCTCCACCCAGGTCATTTATATACAAGAACATAAGAATTAGGAGCAGGAGTAGGCCATTCGGCTCCTCGAGCCTGCTCCGCCATTCAGTGATGGCTGATCTTCTACCTCAACTCCACTTTCCTGCCCGATCCCTTGATTCCCTTAATATCCAAAAATCTATCGATCTCCGTCTGGAATATACTCAACGACTGAGCCTCCACAGCCCTCTGGGGCAGAGAATTCCAAAGATTCACCACCCTCTGAGTGAAGAAATTCCTCCTCATCTCAGTCCTAAAATCCCTTATCCTGAGACTGTGCCCCCTGGTGCTAGACACCCCAGCCAAGGGGAAACATCTTCCCTGCATCTACTCTGTCAAACCTTGTAAGAATTTTGTATATTTCAATGAGATTACCTCTCATTCTTCTAATCTCTAGAGAATATAAGCCTAGTCTACTCCATCTCTCCTCATGGGACAATTCCCCCATCCCAGCGATCAGGTTGGTGAACTTTCGTTGCACTCCCTCTATGGCAAGTATATGTGTGGTGACATATACTCAGTCAGTAGAGCATGAGACTCTGAATCTCCGGTTTGTGGGTCAGCACGGGCCCAGCCCACACTGTGCGATATGTGAGCGCACTAGGTCCGTGCAGCAGAGCTGGTCTCCAGTCGTCCTGGTTAACCCTTGCCACTGGACCAAGACCTCGCTCTGTCAAGCCCCGTGTGGTGGCTGGTGTGCAACGGTCACCCCACGTTAAAAAAATCCACGCACAGGCATCTTCCACCCTTCAGGATTTAGTTCGGACCGAGAATTTTAGGTCCATCATTGAAACACCTGTGAACTTTTTGACGTGGAAGCAAGTCATCCTCGATTTGAGGGACTGCCTATGATGATGATGATGATGATGATGATGGTATGTAACGTCTGCTGCCACTCGTGCTAGTAATCTCCTGGAAAAAAAATGATCTGGATTAGTTCAACATGACCCATCTATCACAAATCCATGCTGATTCTCTTTGATCAGCTGACACTTTTAATCTATCACCAGAGAAAGTAATTTACCCACAATTGATGTTAACCTGATGGATCTGTATTTCCCTGATTTCTTCCTCTCTTCCTAAATAATGCAGTAACACCTACTGTTTCTCCAATCCAAAGGCTTTATGTCCCATTATTGTTTCCATATCTTTTTTTTTTACTTCTATTAAAGCCACTAAGTTCCTCCCCTTGACTTTGGGTTAAACTTTCACCTTCATTTTTGGCGAGTTCCCCGCGGTTAGCTCGGCGGTACAGCTGTTTTTGGGAGAGAAACCGCCTGGCGAACATTTCCCCCTTTAGTTTTTCAATGGTACCGCCCAAATCTGAAAACGCCCGCTGGGACCAACCCGCTGACGTGCACCGGCGAGAAAATCGCCACGGCGTAAGTTTTGTCTCAACGGAAGTCCGTCCAGATTGCTGAAGAAACCGGCCTGTGAAAGCTGCTGAAACAGGGCAGTAAGTGAGTGAGTACTCTGCAAAGGAAAGGTAAGTTGAAGGTTCTTTATTTTTTTTTTTAAACGACGATTTGATGTAGAAGTGTCTTGGGAATGTTTTTTTAACTTAAAAAAATGTTTTTTTGTGACTTTTTTAAAAAAAAACGTTCCCCCCTCCCTCGGCCCAACCGCAGCCTCGGACTAAATTTTTAAAAAATGCCCGTTTTACTTAGTTTCCCCTTAAACGCTGAGAAAACCGCTGAGAATGATGGTGCAAGATCCATTTTCTCGCTGGGGGATTAGTTTTAACTTAAAAGTGGAAATTTTCACCAGCGTTACTTACCAAACGTTGGCCTTTTTTTCTGGGCGGGCAATCGAGCGTTGAGGGGCTCTCGGGAAAGTCTAGCCCTTAACTTTAGGTTGCCTGGTACCTCTGATATTTTGTCGTCTTTCTCCCAAATGGATACAAAGTGCTCATTTAACAAGTCTGCCATTTCCTTATTGTCCACTATAGTCTCGCCTGCCTCCATCTTTAATGAACTTGAACGCTCCTTTTCCAGTCTCTCCATCTCAATATATTTGCTGTTAGCTTTGATACCCTTGCAAGTTTTTTTTATGTTCCCCTTTTGCATCATTATTACATTCCTTTGTGTCCTTTTGTTGCTTTTTATAGTGTCAGCTGTGGCTCAGTGGGCAGCACTCTCGCTTCTGAGTCAGAAGGTTGTGGGTTCGAGTCCCACTCCACAGACTTGAGCACAAAAATCTAGGCTGACCCTCCAGTGTGGTGCTGAGGGAGCGCTGCACTGTCGGAGGTGCCGTCTTTTGGATGAGGAGTTAAACTTGGGTCCCGTCTGCTCTCTCAGGTGGATGTAAAAGATCCCATGGCACTATTTTGAAGAACAGCAAAGGAGTTATCCCGGTGTCCTGGTCCAATATTTAACCCTCAATCAACATCACTAAAACAGATTATATCTGGTCATTATCATATTGCTGTTTGTGGGAGCTTGCTGTGTGCAAATTGCCTGCCGTGTTTCCTACACTGCAACAGTGACTACACTTTAAAAAAGTACTTCATGAGAACATAAGAACATAAGAAATAGGAACAGGAGTAGACCATACGGCCCCTCAAGCCTGCTCCGCCATTCAATAAGATCATGGCTGATCTGATCTTGGCCTCAACTCCACTTTTCTGTCTGTTCCCCATAACCCTTCACTTCCCCCAAAGTTCAAGAATCTGTCTACCTCCGCCTTGAATATACTCACTGACTCGGCCTCCACAGCTCTCTGGGGCAGAGAATGCCATAGATTCACGACTCTCTGAGAGAAGATATTGGCCCAGCCTGCTCAACCTTCCCTCATAAGACAACCCTTTCATCCCAGGAGTCAACCTTGTGAAACTTCATTGGCTGTAAAGAGCTTCGTGACGTCCGGTGATCATGAAAGGCGCTCCAGAAATGCAAGTGTTTTTGCATTCCAGTCCACTAGAATTCTGCTTTTTCTTGTATTTGTGCAAATCTTCTTGTCGTTTGATACTGTCTCTTACCTCCTCTTTCACCATGGCTTCTTAGCTCCACGAGTGCTGCCTTTGCCTTTTAAAGATGTGCACTGGTTGTGTATTGTACCAAATACTTCTTTGATTACCTCCTGCTGTTTGTAGATTTCCCCATCGACTGTTCAGCCCAGTTGACTGTTGGCAGTTCACTTCTCCTCCCTAGTATGCCTAGTTTCAGCCTTTGTTTGAAACTAGCTTCTCCCTCTCGAGCCTAATTTCAAATTCAATCACAGCAAGATGTTCCCTTGGAGAATACAATCCAGCCAGTTCATTCCTGATTATTCTCTCGTCCTCCAAAGCATTTGATACACTCGCTCTAACAATCTCAAAAACTACCGCAAGAGCCAGTGATATCAGCATGATTTCTTGATTGTTTTCAGTTTTGTTAGAATTCCTGCTGCTTAATAGTAACCACAATGGGCAAACTCACAAACCACAAGTGCAGTATATTTTACGTTATTTTTATATTTGGATGCTACCCACATGATTATTTATTTTGTGCCATATATACGAACAATGACCAACTTCTTCCGCCTATTTCCACCTCCGTAACATCACCCGTCTCCGCCCTTGCCTCAGCTCATCCGCTGCTGAAGCCCTCATCCATGCCTTTGTTGCCTCTAGACTTGACTATTCCAGCGTACTCCTGGCCGGCCTCCCACATGCTACCCTACGTAAACTAGAGGTGATCCAAAACTCAGCTGCCCGTGTCCTAGCTCGCACCAAGACCCGCTCACCCATCACCCCCTGTGCTCGCTGACCTACATTGGCTTCCGGTTAAACAACGCCTTGATTTCAAAATTGTCATCCTCGTTTTCAAATCCCTCCATGGCCCTCGCCCCTCCCTATCTCTGTAATCTCCTCCAGCCCCACAACCACCCCCCTGAGATGTCTGCGCTCCTCTAATTCGCTCACCATTGGTGGCCGTGCCTTCTGTTGCCCAGGCCCCAAGCTCTGGAACTCCCTGCCTAAACCTCTCCGCCTCTCCACCTCCCTTTCCTCTTTCAAGACGCTCCTTAAAACCTACCTCTTTGACCAAGCCAGCACTAATTTCTCCTTATGTGGCTCGGTGTCAAATGTTTATCTTATAATACGCCTGTGAAGCACCTTGGGACATTTCACTACGTTAAAGGCGCTATATAAATATAGGTTGTTGTAAAAACCATTTAGGGGCTGAGCAGATCATTCAAAATGCCGCACCTGTGTAGTTTTTGTATTGAAAAGCAGGCTGCACAGGTTCCCTGGAGTGTTGCATGGCCTTGCAGCTTACAGGGAACATCGGTAAGGATCCTCTGGTTCATCCAGCCTGCCACACACAATCGCGATACGTTGTGCATCACAATATATACACTCCCCACCCCATGCGATCTCCTGGGAGAGGCAAAAATCCCAGGACAATGTAGGGTGGGGTTGGAAATCAGCGACATTCCTCTCCGAACCATCTAGACGATCAAAACTAGTCTGGGAGATCACTCTAGCCCTGAATTTCCTGAAGTACCTGCATTCTGTAACAGAAAGAAAGACCGCATTTCTATAATGCGTTTCACAACCACCGGACATCTCAAGGCACTTTACAGCCAATGAAGTCCTTTTCAAAGTGTAGTCACTGTTGTAATGTGGGAATAGCAGCAGCCAATTTGCGCACAGCAAGCTCCCACAAACAGCAATGTGATAATGACCAGATAATCTGTTTTTTTTGTTATGTTGATTGAGTGATAAATATTGGCCTCTGGACACCGGGGATAACTCCCCTGCTCTTCTTCAAAATAGTGCCGTGGGATCTTTTATGTCCACCTGAGAGAGCAGACGGGGCCTCGGTTTAACGGCCCCTCCGACAGTGCAGCGCTCCCTCGGTACTGCCCCTCCGACAGCGTCACCCTAGATTTTTGTGCTCAAGTCCCTGGAGTGGGACTCGAACCCACAACCGCCTGACTCCGAGGCGAGTGTGCTGCCCACTGAGCCATGGCTGACAGTAAGAGATCATCTCCACCCCAGACAGAAACAGGTCAAGCTCTCGCTAATAGGAACCTCCCCCATCTGCTTCACACAGCAACAGCTTTAAAGTTGTACTTCTGTTGCAATGTCTAGTTTGTGATGATTGATCACTGTAAGCTTGAAGGCTTTTGGCTTGAAACATTGTGCGTGATTCAATAAGACTTTCTGTGCAGCCGTCAGCCACATCAAATGTCTAGGCTGCCGCTTAAAGCACGGCATAAACCCCTTCTAAACATGATTAGAGCTCTGAACTGGGGTCAGGAGCATCTGTGTGCACACATCCTCATGAAGAGGCAAGTCCAAGAAAACCTTGGGCGGCACCTGACCAGAGGTCTGGTCACTTGCAAAAATAATACACTCGACAAGAGTCAATTTATGCCATGCTGCAAAACTGGATCATGCTTTGGCTGGAGCACTGGTCCATGCTGCTCGAAGGGTTAGTTAAGTTTCAGCCAGTACAGAATATTATGCCTATTATTCATTCACAGGATGTGAGCATCGCTGGCAAGGCCAGCATTTATTGCCCATCCCTAATTGGTGGTGAGCCACCTTCTTGAACCGCTGAAGTCAGTGTGCTTGCAGGCGTTGCGGTTTGGTACAACCGAGTGTCTGGCTGGGCCATTTCGGGGGGCAGCTAAGAGTCGACCCACATTGTTGTGGCTCTGGAATCACTTACAGGCCAGACAGGGTAAGGGCGGCAGCTTTATTTCCTTCCCGAAAGGACATTAGTGAACTAGATGGGTTTTTAACGACAATCTGGTAGTTTCACAGGGCTAGAATTTGAAGTGGTTCACCACCCGGTTTCTCGGCGGTATTGGTCGTTTTGGGCGAGAACCGGGTCGGCGAGAAATTCCCCAGCTGAGGCACGCCGGCGGTTTCAGAGTCCCGCTGGGGAGCGGCCCGCCGGTGTGCAACGTCCACAGACCGCCCTGGCGCGATTTGTGGCTGAGCGGGGACCCGTAGGTAAGTATGAACAAACCGCTCCCTCGAGGATCAGCGGAGCTGGGCCGTAGGTGAGTAGGTCGGCAAGAAAAAGGTAAGTGATTGGTCTTGTACGGTTTATTTACAAAATCTGTTGGGGTGATTTAAATTAAAAGTGTATTGGGAATGTTCTTTGGATTTTTTAGTTAGGTTTTTTTTAAAAATTCTTTTTATTCTTTTTTTGGTGTTAAGCCCAACCCGCAGCCTCGGGGTAAACTTTTATAGATTTATTTTTCTTTTTCGCCCATTTTCTTTCGGCACCGCCCAATCTACCCTAAATTGCACTTTTTCGCCCAGATTAGGGGTGCAAGACCCATGTTTTTCGCTGGGCAGATTTAAAAAAAAAAAAATTTGGGGAAGTTTTCACCGGCGATAATCTTCCCAGCCTTTGCGGCTTTTTGGGCGGCAATCGGGCTCTGGCGGGCTTTGGGGAAATTCTAGCCCCAGGTCACCATTACTGATGGCAGATTTATTTATTTAACTCAATTTAAATTCCCCAGCTGCCATGGTGAGATTTGACCTTGTGTCTCGGGATCATTAATCTGGATCACTCGACCAGTAAAATCATCAGTCATAGGCAGTCCCTCGGAATCGAGGAAGACTTGCTCCCACTCCAAAAATGAGTTCTCAGGTGACTGAACAGTCCAATACGGGAATTACAGTCTCTGTCACAGGTGGGACAGACAGTGGTTGAGGGAAAGGGTGGGTGGGACTGGTTTGCCGCACGCTCCTTCCGCTGCCTGCGCTTGTTTTCTGCATGCTCTCGGCGACGAGACTCAAGGTGCTCAGCGCCCCCCCCCCACCGGATGCTCTTCCTCCACCGAGGACGGTCTTTGGCCAGGGACTCCCAGGTGTCGGTGGGGATGTTGCACTTTATCAGGGAGGCTTTGAGGGTGTCCTTGAAACGTTTCCTCTGCCACCTTGGGCCCGCCTGTCGTGTAGGAGTTCCCAGTAAACGCTTGCTTTGGGAGTCTTGTGTCAGGCATGCGACCAATGTGGCCCGCCCAACGGAGCTGGTCGAGTGTGGTCAGTGCTTCGATGCTGGGGATGTTGGCCTGGTCGAGGACGCGAACGTTGATGCATCTGTCCTCCCAGGGGATTTGTAGGATCTTGCAGAGACATCGTTGCTGGTATTTCTCCAGCGATTTGAGGTGTCTACTGTATAAGGTCCACGTCTCTGAGCCATACAGGAGGGCGGGTATTACTACAGCCCTGTAGACCATGAGCTTGGTGGCAGTTTTGAGGTCCTGATCTTCGAACATTTATTGTTACCGTTCCCATTTTGTCCAGTCCCCTCTATATGTGCTGATTTGGAATTAACTTTGTGGAATCCCTCCATGGAGTGAAGCGATGCGCTGGTAACATTTGTTCAGGCAACGTTTGCCGCCAAAGAAGAAAAAACAAAATATCCTCAGCATTTCATCATGGGCAGTCCCTCGGGGTAAATACTGATTTAAAAAGAAAGAAAAGTCCATTAATAGTCGGGCAGAGACTTATTTTCCATGTCATCAACCTGGACTTGCTGCTTCAGCATGTAGAGGGTGCAGCCATTCAAAGACCTTGGAGGGAAGGCCGTGTGACATTTAGTTGTGTAAGACTGTGTCAAATGAAGTTTGTACGAAATTGACGAATGTACGAAATTGACAACCAGGAAAAGACCAGCTGGTCTGTCAAGCCTGCTCCAAATTTAGTAAGCTGCATATCTTTACTTCCCAAAATGAAGGATAAAATTGGAATGTTTTTTAGGTGGATTATCAACATTGAATTATGGAACGGTTCCAGCACAGAAGGAGGTCATTTGGCCCGTCGAGCCCGTGCTGGCTCTCTGCAAGAGCACCTCAGCCAGTCCCACTCCCCCCGCCCTTTCCCCGTAGCCCCTCACATTTATTCCCTCCAGGTACTTGCCCAACTCCCTTTTGAAAACCGCGATTGAGTCTGCCTCCACTACCCTCTCAGGCAGCGCATTCCAGATCCTAACCACTCGCTGCGTAAAAATGTTTTTTCTTGTGTTGCCTTTGGTTCTTCTGCCAATCACCTTAAATCTGTGTCCTTTGGTTCTCCACCCTTCCACCAATGAGAACAGTTTCTCTCTATCTACTCTGTCCAGACCCCTCATGTTTTTGAACACCTCGATCAAATCTCCTCTCAATCTACTCTGCTCCAAGGTGAACAATCCCAGTTTATCCAGTCTATCCACGTCACTGAAGTCCCTCATCCCTGGAACCATTCTCGTCAATCTTTTCTGTGCCCTCTCTAAGGCCTTCACATCCTTCCTAAAGTGTGGTGCCCAGAATCCAACACTTTTCTTTGTTCATTCTCCCAGAAAGAACTTCTGTTATTTTTGATCAGTTGTACTCCAGCAACGCTATAAACTCACCACGTCCCATTGCAATGGGAGTCCAAATCCTATTGTTCGATTATACAATATGTTATGTGAAATCTGACTATAGTCTTAGGCAATCTAGCTAATTTCTTTATTTGGTCCATAATTCTATTAACTATGTTTTATGCAAAACTCTATAAACGGCAAGGCACTTGGACATTTTATTAATCACTCTTCATAATGCAGCCTGAAAGTTTTCTCAAGAAACTTAAAACAACTGTTTCAAATATTCTGGGTCTCGTGCATCAATTTGTTCTACATTTTTTTTTGACAGGGCATTTTACCTTTGGAATACTTAAACCACAGTGACCATTTTAAAGCTGAATGCATGCTAACAAACGCCATGCAAATATTGGAACAATTTACGGTATGGAATTCATTCTTTTTAAGTGTCAGTTTTCAACAAAAAAAATGGTTAAATCATGCCAAGCAAACTAGTTTTGCTTTTGATGTGTATCTTAATCACCCTTCTAATCTTTCTGGATATTTTCAATCATGTTCATGGGCTGAAATGTCTCATTAAATAATTCAAAATCACATAATTAAATTTTCATAGAACCTTATTAAGTGGCCAGTCAATTGATTCTGGGTGAAGTTAAATTGAGGCATAAATCAAAATTGAGTGGCAGAACATCGTGCATTACATTTTATTGGGCACAGTCGTTCAAAAAGCGCTCAAGCTTTTAGGATCGTGTCAGTACCTTTTTTATAAAGTAAGGTTTATGGCTACTTGGTGTCAGCCGTGGCTCAGTGGGCAGCACCCTCGCCTCTGAGTCAGAAGGTTGTGGGTTCAAGTCCCACTCCAGAGACTTGAGTGCAAAAATCTAGGCTGACACTCCCAGTGCAGTGCTGAGGGAGCGCCGCACTGTCGGCGGGGCAGTGCTAAGGGAGCGCCGCACTGTCGGAGGGGCAGTGCTGAGGGAGCGCCGCACTATCGGAGGGGCAGTGCTGAGGGAGCGCTGCACTGTCGGCGGGGCAGTGCTGAGGGAGCGCCGCACTGTCGGAGGGGCAGTGCTGAGGGAGCGCCGCACTGTCGGCGGGGCAGTGCTAAGGGAGCGCCGCACTGTCGGCGGGGCAGTGCTGAGGGAGCACTGCATTGTCAGAGGGGCAGTGCTGAGGGAGCACTGTGCTGTCGGAGGGGCGGTGCTGAGGGAGCACTGCGCTGTCGGAGGGGCGGTGCTGAGGGAGCGCTGCGCTGTCGGAGGGGCAGTGCTGAGGGAGCACTGCGCTGTCGGAGGGGCGGTGCTGAGGGAGCGCTGCACTGTCGGAGGTGCCGTCTTTCAGCTTGAGATGTCAAACCGAGGCCCTGTCTGCTCTTTCAGGTGGATGTAAAAGATCCCATGGCACTATTTTGAAGAAGAGCAGTGGAGTTCTCCCCAGTGTCCTGGGGCCAATACTTATCCCTCAAAAAACAGATTATCTGGACATTATCACATTGCTGTGTGTGGAAGCTTGCTGTGTGCAAATTGGCTGCCGTGTTTCCCACATTACAACAGTGACTACACTCCAAAAGTACTTAATTGGCTATAAAGCGCTTTGAGATGTCCGATGGTCGTGAAAGGCGCTATATAAATGCAAGTCTTTTTTTCTCTTTGGGCTGGAATCTCCTCTGCTATCTCGTTCTGCATCGGGTGGGATAGTGTTGGGGAGGCATGGTAGACATGGATTTCACTCCTCACGCCCTTGCTTGAATTGCTGCTAACCACCCCTAACCATTCACGCGAATGCTGGTGGTGGTCATGGTTTGGTCTTCTCGCTTTTCCCTCTTTCCGCTTCTGCCCGGATAGACGGTGATGGTTGGCCCACTGTAGCGGCAGTAGTTTTAAAAACATTAAAAAACATTTTTTTTTTAAAATTTGTTCATGGGATGTGGGTGTCGCTGGCAAGGCCAGCATCTATTGCCCATGAGAAGGTGGTGGTGAGCCGCCGCCTTGAACCGCTGCAGTCCATGTGATGAAGTGCTCCCACAGTGGTAGAATAGTTAGCAAGGCAGAGAGGTTCAAGAAGAAAATTGCACAGTGCAAGCTACCACCGGTGGGAGAATGCGGCAAGGATAAACAGTAGAATTATTACTGTAATTGTTATATATGTAAACTTGTATATACTCTGTACAGCCACCAGAGGGCTCATCTCCTGGAGTCCCAAGCGATCCCATAATCCCTTGGGAGCACAGGTACTTAAGGAGGCCTCACAGGTTGGAGAGGCACTCTGGAGACCTGCAATAAAAGACTACGGTCATACTTTACTTTGAGCTCACAGCATCCAGTCAGACTCTTTATTCATACATAACAGTAATATTAATGGGATCTCTCAGCCCTGCAGTGTGTGAATGCCAGAAAACGTGAATGTGGAACTATCGATACTTTATTTATGTTTTTTTTCAGGTGAAGATGATTCACAAGAAAGAAACCACACTGTCCTTTATGTTTAGCCCCTTTAAGTAAGTACATTTTGACCTTTTTTCAAGCGCGAATCTAAATCTATTTTTCTGTTGCATTAATAATGAGTATGAGCCATTTATGTGGTTTTTCAGGGACACAGTGCATACATGCCAAGCAAAAGTGTTTCATGCTGACGTCTTTGTGTCAGCGTTTGGTGGCTAAGATCAGTGCCACTCTGCCATCCCCCCCACCCCCAACTAGCTCTCAGCTCCACTCCCCCTGAGTACGGTGGCTAATACACAGGACAGGTCCCGCTCCTCATCTTGGTGCCCTCCCAGTGCTGATGGCCAGCGTTGCTGCCTCTGTACACTTCAGATGGGAGCTTTCTCCAGCGTTCCTATTACGCTCATAATAAAGGATGAAACTAAATACTGTATGCAATGAGTAAGTGTGACCTTAGCTCCTTTAATTGAACTCCAGAGTGCTGGTACAGTGTGGGAAGCCTGCTTATATACCGTGCTCCCAAGGGACGCTGGGATCCCTTGGGACTCCAACAGGTAGGCCCTCTGGTGGTGGTGTGATGCAGGTTGCCAAGGGTTACATACATAACAGTTCCCACTTGCAGTATACAATAGGTGGCTAAACCGACCATCAGCGGGGGAGCAGAGCGGGACCTACCCTGTGCCTTTCGACACTGGATCCGAGCGGGGGGGTGGATGGGGTAGGGGCGGGGGGGTGGCGGGAGATGCAAGGGGAGGGGGTGTGAAGAATGTTCAAGGGGAGGGAGAAGATTGGATAGCAGTTGGGAGGAGTGGCTGGCAGCGAAAGGGGAAGTGGGCAGCAGCGAGATGGGGAATGATGGCGGGGGAAAAGGGAAAAGTGAAGGGAAGGAGGAAATATATGGCTATGAAGAGGGAAATAAGAAAGAAAGAAAAAGAAAGACAGACTTGCATTTATATAGCGCCTTTCATGACCACCGGATGTCTCAAAGTGCTTTACAGCCAATGAAGTACTTTTGGAGTGTAGTCACTGTTGAAATGTAGGAAACGTGGTAGCCAATCTGCGCAAGGCAAGCTCCCACAAACAGCAACGTGACAATGACCAGATAATCTGATTTTGTTATGTTGATTGAGGGATAAATATTGGCCAGGGCACCGGGGATAACTCCCCTGCTTTTCTTCGAAAAAATGTCGTGATCTTTTACATCCACTTTGAGAGGGCACACAGGACCTCGGTCTGGCGTCTCATGCAAAAGATGGCACCTGCGACAGTACGGCACTCCCTCAGCACTGCACTGGGAGTGTCAGCCTAGATTTTTGTGCTCAAGTCCCTGGAGTGGGACTTGAACCCACAGCCTTTTGATTCAGAGGTGTGAGTGCTGCCCACTGAGCCACAGCTGACATCGCAAGAGGGAAATAGAGACAGGAGAGAGAACTGGGAGGTAATGAAGGCTTAAAGGTAAGAGGATCGCAACTGCGAACACCACATGGTGGGAAAGGAGAGAAGCCAAGAGCGGTGGGGGAAGGAAGCAGGCATTCACTGAGTGGGTGCGGGCAGAGCGAGGGTCAGCATTAAGTTGTGGGGGAGGTGGGTGGTGAGAACTCTGGGGGCAATGAAAGATTACCAGGTTGAATTGGGATGGGGAATCGATAAAGAATAGCGACTTAGAAATATAGAAACATAGAAAATAGGTGCAGGAGTAGGCCATTCGGCCCTTCGAGCCTGCACCACCATTCAATAAGATCATGGCTGATCATGCAACTTCAGTACCCCATTCCTGCTTTCTCTCCATACCCCTTGATCCCTTTAGCTGTAAGGGCCACATCCAACTCCCTTTTGAATATATCTAACGAACTGACCTCAACAACTTTCTGTGGTAGAGAATTCCACAGGTTCACAATTCTCTGAGTGAAGACGTTTCTCCTCATCTCAGTTCAAAATGGCTTACCCCTTATCCTTAGACTGTGTCCCCTGGTTCTGGACTTCCCCAACATCGGGAACATTCGTCCTGCATCTAACCTGTCCAGTCCAGTCAGAATTTTATATGTTTCTATGAGATCCCCTCTCATTCTTCTAAAATCCAGTGAATAAAGGCCTAGTCGATCCAGTCTTTCTTCATATGTCAGTCCTGTCATCCCGGGAATCAGTCTGGTGAACCTTCGCTGCACTCCCTCAATAGCAAGAATGTCCTTCCTCAGATTAGGAGACCAAAACTGAACACAATATTCAAGGTGTGGCCTCTTCAAGGCCCTGTACAACTGTAGTAAGACCTCCCTGCTCCTATACTCAAATCCTCTTGCTATGAAGACCAACATGCCATTTGCCGCCTTCACCGCCTGCTGTACCTGCATGCCAACTTTCAATGACTCGGGTACAATTACTTTGAGTTGGAGGGGAAGAAGAGTGCTAGGTTGTGATTTACGAGGTCGAGCACCTGTATTAACTGGGAGGGTTCCGGGGGCGGGAGAGAGACTGCGTTTCTCTGAAAGGGTGGGGCATTAGGTGGGATGCAGTGCCTTTGAACTGGAGGGGTGAGGAGTGCCTTTGTGAACTGCGACCGTGAGGAGGGGAGGTGCTTGGATATGGGAGAGTGACAATTGAGAGAACATTTGGCAAGTGATGATCTAGTTGGGTCTGCTAAATGCAAATGTCACTTTCATTTTTGCTATTTTAAAAAAAAAAGAAATGTTTTAATGAGAAGACGACGACTTGCATTTATATAGCGCCTTTCACGACCACCGAACGTCTCAAAGCACTTTACAGCCAGTGAAGTACTTTTCAAAGTGTAGTCACTGTTGTAATGTAGGTAACGTGGCAGCCAATTTGCGCACAGCAAGCTCCCACACACAGCAATGTGATAATGACCAGGTAATCTGTTTTCGTGATGTTGGTTGAGGGATAAATATTGGCCCCAGGTTAACCCTTGCCACTGGATCAAGGCCTCGCTCTGTCAAGCCCGTGTGGTGGCTGGTGTGCAACGGTCACCACACGTTAAAAAAATCCACGCACAGGCATCTTCCACCCTTCAATTGTTGTTCAGGATCTGGAACATTGGGTCCTTCATTGAAACATCTGTGAACTCTTGTGGAAGCAAGTCATCCTCGTTCGAGGGACGGCCTGCGATGATGATGATTGGCCCCAGGACACAGGGAGAACTCCCCAGCTCTTAGTCAAAATAGTGCCGTGGGATCTTTTACGTCCACCTGAGAGAGAGGACAGGGCCTTGGTTTAACTTCCCATCCGAAAGGAAGTATAAAGGTTCTTAAAGTGAGCAAGAATGTATCATTTTTAATGCAGTTCTTTTCCAGAGGAGCATAATCAGGAGCTTAACCACAGACCCTCCATCCAAACTGTAGCAATGCACAGCCAATTTTATACCTTCAACACATAGATTTCCCCCTTCTTACTTTCATATTTAACTTTTCGTTTTCTCCAACACAAGTGAAGGAATGTTGTGCATATCCACCAGTTAGGTTTCCAAGCCCGTTTAACTACTTGTTTTCATGTATCGGGGCTGATCTTGAACAGTCAGCTTTTTGGGTGCTGTGTCAAGTGGTTTTTGGAGCTAGTTTTCCAGCTTGGCATGACAGCAATGTTAATAAGTAAGGTGGAAATTAGTTTAACCCTTTCAGTACTGAGGCATTTTAGGGTTTCAAAATATCAACACTTCCCCCACCCCACTCCTGTGGCTCAGTGGGCAGCACTCTCGCCTCTGAGTCAGAAGGTTGTGGGTTCGAGTCCCGCGCCAGGGACTTGAGCACAAAAATCTAGGCTGACACTCCCAGTGCAGTGCTGAGGGAGTGCCGCACTGTCGGAGGGTCAGTACCGAGGGAGTGCTGCACTGTCAGAGGGGCAGTGCTGAGGGAGTGCCGCACTGTCGGAGAGGCAGCACTGAGTGGGCAATGTCGGAGGGGCAGTACTGAGGGAGCACTGCAATGTCGGAGAGGCAGCGCTGAGGGAGCGCCGCACTGTCGGAGGGGCAGTGCTGAGGGAGCGCCGCACTGTCGGAGGGGCAGTGCTGAGGGAGCGCCGCAGTGTCGGAGAGGCAGCGCTGAGGGAGCGCAGCACTGTCGGAGGTGCCGTCTTTCGGATGAGATGTTAAACCAAGGCCCCGTCTGAAGTCGGAGCTGGGCGTACAAGTTCCCATGCACTGTTTCAAAGAAGAGCAGGGGAGTTATCCCCGGTGTCCTGGGGTCAATATTTACCCCCAAGCAACATCATTAAAAAAGATTATCTGGTCATTATCACATTGCTGTTTGTGGGAGCTTGCTGTGTGCAAATTGGCTGCCGTGTTTCCTACATTACAACAGTGACTACATTTCAAAAAGTACTTCATTGGCTGTAAAGTGCTTTGGGATGTCTGGTGGTTGTGAAAGGCGCTATATAAATACAAGTCTCTGTTTTCCCTACATTTCACCATATCTAATAATGTGTAGAGTCTTCTAATGATAAAAATGACAAAGTAGTATAGTAAATTGTGGCATACATAACTTGAGGGTATGTCATCATTCATGTAAACAGACATATTGAAATCTTGTTGGATTGTGACAGAAATCTGTTGTCACTAAGGGCGAATCTCCGGCACTCTCCATAGGAGAGTATTCTGGCAGAGATTGCTGTGAAGGGCCAGGGAGTGTAGGGACCCTCCCCAGAAACACAAAAGGAATTGCCTTCATTTGTACCATATTTATTAATAATAACCCGGCTCCCCTTTGGTATCCCGGACCATTATCCCGGCCTGGAATCCCAAGTGGGCCCCATTCCTGCCCACAATCAGCATGTTCCGCCTGATCTCACTCGGCCTGTACCTGTGCCAGGTCCCGTTTGGAGATGGGCAGTGGGAACTCCTAATGTAGCTCATCTCCGCCACTTTCCCCTGCACCAATAAAGAATGAACTTGCAAGTATATTGCGCTTTCCACAACCTCAGGATGTCACAAAGCACTTTACAGCCAATTACATACTCTTGAAGTGTACTCACTGTTGTAATGTAGGAAACGCGGCAGCCAATTTGCGCACAGCAAACTCCCACACACAACAATGTGCTAATGACCAGATAATCTGTTTTAGTGATGTTGGTTGAGGGTTAAATATTTGCCCCAGGACACCGGGGATAACTCCCCTGCTCTTCTTAAAAATTTCCATGGGATCTTTTTCATCCACCTGAGAGCAAACTGGGCCTCGGTTTAACGTCTCATCTGAAAGACGGCCCCTCCGACAGTGCGGCGCTCCCTCAGCACTGCCCCTCCGACAGTGCGGCGCTCCCTCAGCACTGCCCCTCCGACAGTGCGGCGCTCCCTCAGCACTGCCCCTCCGACAGTGTGACGCTCCCTCAGCACTGCCCCTCCGACAGTGCGGCGCTCCCTCAGCACTGCCCCTCCGACAGTGCGGCGCTCCCTCAGCACTGCCCCTCCGACAGTGCGGCGCTCCCTCAGCACTGCCCCTCCGACAGTGCGGCGCTCCCTCAGCACTGCCCCTCCGACAGTGCGGCGCTCCCTCAGCACTGCCCCTCCGACAGTGCGGCGCTCCCTCAGCACTGCCCCTCCGACAGTGCGGCGCTCCCTCAGCACTGCCCCTCCGACAGTGCGGCGCTCCCTCAGCACTGCCCCTCCGACAGTGCGGCGCTCCCTCAGCACTGCCCCTCCGACAGTGCGGCGCTCCCTCAGCACTGGCTCTCCGACAGTGCGGCACTCCCAATGCAGTGCTGAGGGAGTGTTAGCCTAGAATTTTAGTACTCAAGTCCCGGGAGTGGGACTTGAACCCACAACCTTCTGACTCCGAGACGAGAGTGCCACCCACTGAGCCACTGCTGACAAGTCAAACGTTTACATTTGAAAAGGTTAATATAATTTGTTTTCTCCCCTCCTTTCACTTGAATCGTGAAATGTAACGCAATTTGTCATTTTAACTGGAGAGGACACATTTAAATCAATTGAAAAGCCAATGAACGAAGTGGCAGATGGCAAGCTGTTATGTCGCCTCTTGTTTTTGTTAAACACAAGCCAGGACCATAACCCTATTAGCACAGTGGGTCATGTGGCTGCGAGTTCGCTTCGAGGAAAACAAAATCCGCGTTGGTGCTGTCAGAGCTTGAGGCTAACTTGTGAAATGAAGACTTCATTAAACAGATGGTGCTGCTGAAAGCAGGGAACACTGTCACCATCGGGAGCGTATGCTTCTTGTTGCCAAGGTTTTCACATTCTCTGCCTTTTGTTGTGACTTGCCCACTGATGAAGGCCTTTGGTTAAGATTAGAACTAAAAAAAAAATATATATATATATATATATAATGTATACTGTGAAAACAAAATTATTAAGCGTATTGAAGGATTTTTCATTCTGGACACCTGCCCTTCCCCTTTCCCACTACATATGTGAATACAAACAGGAATATTGAGATTTGTAGTTTAGTGTCCTGACTGTTTCTTCGTCTGTTCGTGTTACAGTGTCAGACAGGGCAGTATTTCCTTGCAATATTGAAGTACGTTTTCCACGTTATAAAGTAGTTGCTTCATGGGTTCTTTGTTTAACAATTCATAGCAACGCATTGCTATTAAGAACTATTTAGTTTATTGGCAAAAGGTTTAACAATCACACTACACATTACCAGTTCATCCACCAGGCTCACAACCACCTGCCCCATCGTGGATCCCCCGAGTCCAACTGGCTGGGGTTTTATTGAGTCTTGCGAACATCACGTGACTGGCTAAGCCACTCACAACTCAACAGCTCTACAAACCTGTGAGCGTACTCACCTGTGCATACATTACAGGGTTTCGATAGAGTAAATAAAGGGAAACTGTTCCCAATGGCTGAAGGGTCGATAACCAGAGGGCACAGATTTAAGGTGACTGGCAAAAGAGCCAGAGGCGACAAGAGGATAAACTTTTTTTACGCAGCGAGTGGTTAGGATTTGGAATGCGCTGCCTGACAGGGCGGTGGATACAGATTCAATCGTAGCCTTCAAAAGGAAATTGGGTAAATACTTGAAAGGAGAAAAAATTTCAGGGATATGGGGAAAGAGCGGGGGAGGGGGACTAACTGGATTGCTCTTCGAAAGAGCCGGCGCAGACTCGATGGGCCGAATGGCCTCCTGTGCTGTACTGTTCTATGATTCTATAAAATAGCAGATCGGGTCCTGTTGACATCATCTGCATATTTAAAGAAGACCCTGCTGGCTTCTGGTGGATGTCCTTGCTGCCTGCAAATTTTTTTTTTATTGTTGTCGGCCAGATCGGTGGAGGGAAGAAGTTTGTAAGTCGCCCCGCACCATTTTAGCTGCCCCTGCCCACCTTCTGACGCACGGCAGGTGAGGTAAAGTTCCCCTTAGTGTGTTGCCACGCCAACATCGTGTACCACTGGGCCACTAAGAATTATCGGGCTTTAATTTGTGGCCCTTACGGGCGCATACAAGGTGTGCACGCGCCCATAGGGGCTGTGCAAGTTCCGGATTTAGGCTCGCGCTGCGCATGTGCTAAAACCCGGAATTCTCTTGAATGATCGCACGCGTCCCCGGGAGATGGGCCTTTGTGGGCAAGGAGTTGGGGCTATTTGCCCAACTTCGGCCCAGCGAATGCCTGTAAAATTCTTAGGCCTGGTAAAAGCAGGTGTCAGGCCTACATTTACCAGCTTAAGAGTTTAAAAAAAAAATCATTTATACATTCAAAACCCTGGGCAATAAAGTACGTTTATTTTTAGCCCCTTTAACACATGTAAATTTATTTTTCAAAAAACTGAATTTTTGTTTTAACTATTTAATTTAATTTTAAATATGTAATTTTTTTTTATTGATTTGATGTCTCAAGATGTTTTTTATGTGATCCCCATTCATACATAAGGGAGTTCCATAGATACAGAATCCCCATAAACGTGGATGGGGATCCCCCTTCTATGATTGGTTGGGCCGGCCCACGTGATCCCAGGGGCGCTTGCGAACCGCCTGCATCCCTGGAATACGTGCGCCTCTCCGCAGGCCTACGCACAGTCGAGGCCCCGGACGTGAGTCTCCGTGGATCCTGAAGCAGAAGGTATGTGCGTAGTGCGACTTTATTTTTCGCTGGTCGAAGGCATCCGCCCGCGGGAAGCCTCCGACCACAATTTCAGCCCCATCATTTTATTCCAGCGCTCGTTTTCCACGCTGTAATGTATGCACACTGTGAGTATGCTCACAGGTTTGTAGAGCTGTTGCATTGTGAGTGGTTTAACCAGTCACCAGCTGTGCACAAGACTCAATAAAACCCTAGCCAGTTGGGTCTAGGTCATCCATGATGAGGTATGCAGTTGTGATGAACTGGTAATGTGAAGTGTGATAAATTTTTGTTAATAAACCAACTAGTTCTTAATTGCAATGTGTTGCTATGAATTCTTAAGCAAAGAGCCCATGAAGCAAATACATTACATGCTCCCCAGATAAGTATTATAGGGCCCAAATTTCCCCAGGAGTTGCTCTATTTTTTTTTTGGATCAACTTGATTTTTCTGGATTTTTCTTTTTAGTTGCAATTCTGGCCATTTAATTTGCGCCAGTGTAAATGGTTAGTTAGTTTTTTTTTAGTTTAGTTTTTTTTTTCAAAGGGGACGTTACCGGCCACTTACGCCTGTTTTGGCCATTTAAGCAAGTATAGTCAGCTAAAAGTTACTCCAAACGAACTTAGGCCAGCGTAAGTGGGCACTCTTGTACATTCAGAAAAACCCTCCGGTGACTTAAGAAATCAGCGCATGCAGCCAGAGATCGTGGGGGGGGGAGTGGTGGGGAGGGGACCTTGGAAAGCACTAAACACCTTCAAAACAACATTAAAGAGGCATAAATACATTTAAAGCACCAAGCACGAAAGCACAAAAAGTAATAAGCAATTAATTAACAAATAAAAAATAGAAGGAACCCTGCACCTAAAGCACCAAGATCAAAATAATAAGCAATCAATCAATCAGTAAATAACACACAAAAAATAGAAGTCCTACCTTCGGGAAAGCAGCGGGCTGCCGATGAGGGAGCCCATTCGGCTAGGACCAGGGACGGTGTGCTTCGGGCCCCTCCCACACAGCCTGCAGCGCACTCAGATTCGGCCTGCCAGGAGCTACTGCACATGCGCGCAGACTCTAGCGCGCATGTGCAGAGGTCCCGGCACTGTTTTCAGTGCTGGGACCTGGCTCCGCCCCCAATCCACTGGGCCACGCTGCACCACCTCGGGTGAGGGCGCTAGAAAAAGGGTTTGGGGAAATTTGAGCCCACTACCAGAACAATCTAAACTCAATTCTGTTTTACAAGTTCACTTCCACTGACATCCGACTGTAACCGCAACACTACCTGAGGTGTGGTGCAAAGCTTCCTTCTTGATGTATTGCAAATGTTTTCAGGTACTAATGGCTGTTGCTAAATTTTTTAGGTGTTGCTTCTCGGTTTATGGTCCTGAAATTCCGGTTGGCGGCTTCTTTTGAATGAACGCCTCTGACTGGAGAATTTTAATGAATTTGCCTGGTTGTCCCGGGAGGAGTGCGAGATTCCGGTGCGGGGGGCCTTCTCTCCCCGCGCTGCGGAGCACGCTCCCGTCCTCCAGGTTCCCACGGAGACGGTGCAGTCACGTGTGGCTGCTCAACCAATCAGGTTCAGCATTCCACAGCTTTCTCATTAATAGCAATGGGAGCTCCGTCTCTACCAGTTCTCATTGCTATTAATTGAGAAAAAAACAAACACACTAAACACCATAATAAAAAATAAAAAAACACACCTCACATAATTAAAATTAATTGAAATTAAAGTTAATAAGTGTCTTAGGAAAAAAAATATATTTTTACGATTTAAAAAAAAAAAAAGTTTTATTAGGATTAAAAATAAACTTGCCTTAGTGGGCACGGTTTTAAACATTAAAATGTGTTTTAAAAATTTTATTTTTATAGGTTTTAAAACCCTTACATGGTAAAAGTTGGCTATGTGCCTGCTTTTACCAGGCGCAAGAGTTTTCAGGACATCCGCTGGACAAGATATGGGTAAATACCACAATCTTGCCCATCTAGCCAGAGCTTGACGGATTGGAAAATCGGCTTTTGCGATGCCTTCCCGGGTTCGTACACACTCCATATGCACCCGGGGAGGCCGGAATGTCTTCCCCGATATGTATTTAGTCTTGGTCTTGGGACTTGAAACTCTGGTTAATTTTATACCCTGTCTCTCTTGTAATTTGCATCCCTGAGAGCATTATGCTAAAATGACTTCCATTTGACTTTCTCCCATCTTTTATTAATCACTCTTGATTAATTGCAGGCTGGTTTGTGAAGCGGTGACCCATGCTTCTGTGGCTGCACACAACCTCTCGACATTATGACACACAGATCGTGCTGGGAACTAAGGCAGGAATGCCTTTATTGGCTGTTCCACAAATAGGGGTCACAGAGCTGAGAGATTCATGTCATGAGACAAGTGCAAATCTTGATATGCTCAGCGGGTGTGAGAATCTGCACAGAGCTGGCTGGCTCTGAGCGGCAGAATACATGCGTATCACCGCTGCATTACTTTGCACAACAGTGTAAGTGTGCGTGCTGACTGAACCGGCTCAGGACACTTGGCTGGCCAGGGGGGAGAAAGAAAAGAAAGACTTGCACTTCCATAGCGCCTTTCACGAACTTAGGACGTCCCAAAGCGCTTTACAGCCAATGAAGTACTTTTTAAAGTGTTGTCACTGTTGTAATGGTTTCAGGTGGGGTGGAGTGTATATGTTGTGATACACAAGGTATCGCAATTGTGTGGGACAGGCTCTCTGGACCAGGTAATCTTTACCTGTCCATCATTGTTCATATGTTCGTAATGTAGGAAACCCGGCAGCCAATTTGTGCACAGCAAGCTCCCACAAACAGCAATGTGATAATGACCAGATAATCTTTCTCAGTGATGTTGATTGAAGGATACAAATTGGCCCCAGGACACTGGGGATAGCTCCTCTGCTCTTCTTCAAAATAGTGCCATAGGTTCATTTAAATCTACTCGAGAGTAGACGCAGTCTTGATTTAACTTCTTATCTGAAAGACTGCCCCTCCGGCAGTGCAGCGCTCCCTCAGCACTGCCCCTCCGGTAGTGCAAATGCTCCCTCAGTACTGCCCCTCCGACAGTACGGCTCTCCCTCAGTACTGCCCCTCCGACAGTGCAGAGCTCCCTCAGTACTGCCACTCCGACAGAGCAGCCCTCCCTCAGTACTGCCCCTCCGACAGTACGGCGCTCCCTCAGTACTGCCCCTCCGACAGTGCAGAGCTCCCTCAGTACTGCCACTCCGACAGAGCAGCCCTCCCTCAGTACTGCCCCTCCGACAGTACGGCGCTCCCTCAGTACTGCCCCTCCGACAGAGCAGCGCTCCCTCAGTACTGCCCCTCCGACAGTGCGGCGCTCCCTCAGTACTGCCCCTCCGACAGTGCAGAGCTCCCTCAGTACTGCCACTCCGACAGAGCAGCCCTCCCTCAGTACTGCCCCTCCGACAGTACGGCGCTCCCTCAGTACTGCCCCTCCGACAGAGCAGCGCTCCCTCAGTACTGCCCCTCCGACAGTGCGGCGCTCCCTCAGTACTGCACTGGAGTGTCAGCCTGGATTATGTGCTCAAGTCTCTGGATTGGGATTTGAAGCCACAACCCTCTGACTCAGAGGCTATGCTACCCACTGAGCCACGGCTGACACTGGCAGCAGTTAATTTCACAGCAGATTGCAAGAGCCACAAACATCAGTGTCTCTACTGTTGTCATTGCTTCTGAGGTTCGGGCATTTATCTTCCAGACTTCCAGTAATAACAGGAGAACCATGTGTCTGCACGGTTAGCATTCCATCAAAGTGAAAGCACCTTATTATTCTATTTACAAATGGTGATATTAACTGGTGCCTCTGCTTAAGGTTGGCCTGGAGAGTGAGAAGTTGGGGTCACAAGGTTCAATTTTCCCCAAAGCTGTTTTTTGGAGTATTTGAAGAGTTATGCCCATTTTTTGGGGGCCCAAGTACGCCAAAAAAAATCTTCCAATGAATTCTTCATTTTAGAAATATAGAAACATAGAAAATAGGTGCAGGAGTAGGCCATTCGGCCCTTCGAGCCTGCACCGCCATTCAATGAGTTCATGGCTGAACATGCAACTTCAGTACCCCATTCCTGCTTTCTCGCCATACCCCTTGATCCCCCGAGTAGTAAGGACTACATCTAACTCCTTTTGGTGCCGCCTCGCCTGTCATTTAGTTTTGGGGCTGGAGCCTTGATCTGCGCCAAAAAGATCGGGTCGCCGCGGTAACCAGGGACACAATGCGAGCTGAGGCTAGAAAGTGAAACATACAGCCAGCTGACAGCAACCTGCACAAGCACATTACACATTACAGCAACTTACCTCCATTAAATTATTAAAGTCCTCACCCCCGCCAATCCCGATCCCCGCACCTATCCCAGGCCGAAGGGCCGCCTCCCTCCCGGTCCCCGCACCTAACTATACCCGAAAGGCTCCCCCCCCCCCGCCCTCTTCCCTCTCCTGCTGTTGCTGTCCGGACATCTGCTGCACTGATTTACTTACCTGCGCCAAATTACTTAACTCACCAGAGGTTTTTGTACAGAGGCCACATACGCCATCCTTAGAAGAACTGGAGTAATTCTCAGCTGGCCAAACTTGCCTAACTGGCCAGAATTGGCGCGAGTGGCAGGTTACGCCCACTTTGGCTGAAAAAAAAACTTACCTTAAAAAAAAATTGTAACTGAGTTACGCTTGTTTAAATTGGGGAAACTTGTATTTTTTAACTTGGGCCAAAAAAAGCGGCCTGCTCCAAAAAAAAGGCCGCAAATTACGGGAAAATTGAGCCCACAGTCTCAGAATAAGGCTTTTGGCCATTTAAGACTGAGATGAGGAGGAATTTCTTCACTCGGAGGGTTGTGAATCTTTGGAATTCTCTGCCCCAGAGGGCTGTGGATAGAGTCGTTGAGTATATTCAAGGCTGAGATAGCTAGTTAGATTTTTGGACTCTAGGGGAATCCAGGGATATGGAAATCAGTGGAGTTGAGGTCGAAGATCAGCCATGATCATATTGAATGGCGCAGCAGACTCGAGGGGCCGTGTGGTCGACTCCTGCTGCTAATTCTTGTATTCTTATGTTGCTCGTTAATATCAATCCATTTTCTCCTTGTGTGGACTTCCCTGTCTTAACCCCTCCGTCTCTGTACACCTTTCCTCCTTCAAGACGCTTCTTAAAACCTACCTCTTTGATCAAGTTTTTGGTCACCGACCTTAATTTCTCCTTACATGGCTCGGTGTCAAATTTTTTGTCTCATAATACTCCTGTGAAGTGCCTTGGGACGTCTCACTGCGTTAAAGGCGCTATATCAATACAACTTGTTGTTGTGGTCGCCTGTAACATGCTAAATTCTGGCATCCGTCGACTTTGCAAGTATGCGACATGAAAATACAGGCAACTCTCGATTATCTGGGGCCCTCGGGGATCGGGCTATTCCGGGTAAACGATTTTGCCGTTAGGGCAAGTGCACGTACTTGCCGAGAATGCTTGTGTCTCAAATTTATACTTTAATGCTTTTCTGCTTCTGTGCACTCCAGGATGTGATTGTCCACCTATTCATTTAAATATAAAGTGACAGTCTTCTGATCTGATTGCCTATAAATAGAGTTGCAGAGGTGTCAGAAAACAGAAAGACTGCAGGGAAGGGAGGAAGAGTTGGATAAATCTTTTGCCCCTCTGAACTTGCTTCCAGCGCGATGATCGGGACAGTGCCCTAAAAGAGTGGGGCTGGGAGCTAGGCCTTCGATCTGATAACGTGACGATGGGTCGCAGTATGACTGTCCAGTTCCGAGTTAATTTGATTGACGAGTTTGATTGGAAGTCCATGCTTAGCGCACAAGCTCAATAAATATTAATATAAAAATAATATCGGTCAAGGGAAAAAAATCAGAATATTCCTGGCTGTAAAAGCACATGTTTAAGTACTTACTTGAGATTTAACATTTCAGTGAAGTTCACAGAATAAGTACAAATGTTGCTCTACATGGGACAGAATCACAGTTTTTAAAAAGTGCCGTTACAGTGGATTCTCCATTAGATCCGTGTACGGATAATCGAGAGTTGCCTGTACCAGGTCATCACCAAACTTTTCGTTGAAGTGTCAGTTAAACGTTCCAGAGCGGCCCTGTGTAACTCAGTGGGAATGAAAACAAGCATGGCACGGTGAAGAAAAGCTGCTGACATCGAGTCTCTGTGCCAGCAGTATGGATGAAGTCATGCTATTTCACAACTGCTGAACAAATTACAATTTACATTACATGAAACTCCAACAGCACAGTCCAATAGAGGCAAGCCAGAAACTTGCGCAAGAATGTTGCATATTTTGTTGCACAGTTTTGCTGCAAACACTTGTAGAAATTACACGCAGTCTGCTGACAAACATAGAAACATAGAAAATAGGTGCAGGAGTAGGCCATTCGGCCCTTCGAGCCTGCACCACCATTCAATATAATCATGGCTGATCATGCAACTTCAGTTCCCCATTCCTGCTTTCTCTCCATACCCCCTGATCCCTTTAGCCGCAAGGGCCACATCTAACTCCCTTTTGAATATATCTAATGAACTGGCCGCAACAACTTACTGTGGTAGAGAATTCCACAGGTTCACAACTCTCTGAGTGAAGAAGCTTCATGTTAGGCTTTGAGACTTCACTAAAATTAGCAAGGGCTTTTTTTTGTGGGGGTTAATACAGTGCTTCTTCAGGAGCATAACAGACTGCTATAAGCTCTTGTACAAAAGCAAAATACTGCGGATGCTGGAATCTGAAATAAAAACACAAAATGCTGGAAATACTCAGCGGGTCAGGCAGCATCTGTGGGGAGAGAAACTGAGTTAACGGTTCAGGTCGATGACCCTTCGTCAGAACTGGAGAAAGTTTGAGATGTAACAGGTTTCTAAGCAAGTGTAGGGGCGGGGAACGGGGTGGGGGAAAGAACAAAAGGGAAGGTCTGTGATAGTGTGGAAGGCAGGAGAGATTAAGAGAGACAAAAGGGATGGTGGTGCGTGTTAAGTATGCAAGAACTCCACAAGACTGAGTACTGTGAGCTAAAACTGATGTGACCTTAGTCTCTTTAATACAACTCCAGAGTGCCTAAGCAGCATGGCAGACAACCTTTTATACTCCCTTGCACGAGGTGTGCAGGTGACCCTTGGGCCTCCAACAGTTGCGCCCTCTGGTGGCAAGTCTTACACAGTTACAATGTTTACATACATAAACAGTGCGCGGTAAAAGGAAATGGTAATGGGACAAGTTAAATGAAAGATGAGTCTAGATAGGGTGTAAATGGAGATGGCAGAATCATCACCAACTGCCGCGAGAAAAAGAAAAAAAAGTGGGGCAGGGGTTATGGTCTGCAATTGTTGAACTCGATGTTGAGTCCAGAAGGCTGTAAATGAAAGATAAGATGCTGTTCCTCGAGCTTGCGTTGAGCTTCAGTGTAGGAGGCCGAGGACGGAGAGGTCAGAGTGGGAGTGCAGCGGAGAATTAAAGTGACAGGCGACCGGAAGCTCGGGGTCACGCTTACGGACTGAACGGAGGTGTTCCGCAAAGCGGTCACCCAACCTGCGTTTGGTCTCCCCAATGTCCAGGAGACCACATCGTGAGCAGCGAATACAGTGTACTAAATTGCTATAAGCTCTTGCCTATACTCATTCCCGCTCTTTAAATCTCACAATGATGGAATTTCTCCTGGCAGTTTTGTAATTCAGTTTCCAAGTTGTCTGGACCTGCCCTGCTCGGGGAGAACCCTGCAGATTTGAACACTTGTGGAACAAAATTGCAGTTGAATATAAATTCTAAATGTTGAACACTGTTGGCAATATTTTCTCTCGTGTTTTGGTTCAGTGAAGGCACCGTGTGGATATCCAGACCATGCAGTGTTTGGGTGCAACATTTAAACCCAACTCGGGTATCTTGCAAGAGGAGATGGCAGACAGTGGAACAGGAGTAGCCTCTTTGACCCAACTGTGGCACATTTCTGCTCGCGTTATTTTTAATCCATGTTCCCTGCCCTTTCTCGATGATATGTTTTAATACTGTTACTTTGCAGTCAGATCACCCTTTCCCTTCTCATCCCCAATCTCATTATTGCTCAGTCTCTTCATACGATCAATATCTTCAGACTATCTTCATATTATCAATCCTCGGTATCGTAATAGTGATTCATCCTTGGACTTTGTCCAAGGCCAGTATATCGTTCCTAACTTGGGGTGCACCAAACTGATAGCAACATTTCAAATAAGGTCTCGCCAAGGCTCTGTACAACGGCACTGATTCCCGGTTGCTTCTTTATCCAAACTTTTGTGATCACTTTTTGGACTGGCAAGCTAGTTTTTAATGTCTTCTGGACCAGACTGTAGGGTAAATGATTGTGCTCTAATTTACAGCTGCTGTTATAAGTGGGACATCAGAGGTGTACACGAGAGCAGCATTTGTCGAGCAGTATTCAGATTTTTCCTCCTCTCTCCCTCCGTGGAATCACATCAGTGGCAATCAGTACCTTGTTATGTGACCCTACTGAGTTCAGAAACTTGGGGGTGGAGGGTGAATGCGGGTCGTTTGCCCCTCCCGTTAGTGCCCCCGGGGGGGAGGGGGTAAACGACTTTTAGCCCGGGTGTGGGGCCGCTACTGACGCCCGCGAAATTCCGCGCAACGTTGGAAAATTCGTGCCCCGCTGTACCCCCGCCCCCGACAGGAATTTTCAACCATTGCAGTCCTCGGATTTATGAGGATGAATTGGTGATCCACTGCTTCAGGGTGTAAATCATTTGCAAATATTGATTCTGTTTCCTGGGTTGTTGTGACTGTTTGAAAATCTGTTATATTATAATCTTGTGCATGAAACACAAAAAATGAGTATGCAGGTACAGCAAGTAATCAGGAAGGCAAATGGAATGTTGGCCTTTATTGCAAGGGGAATAGAGTACAAAAGCAGAGAACGTTCACTTGGTTGATTCCGGGGATGAGGGGGTTGACTTATGAGGAAAGGTTGAGTAGGTTGGGCCTCTACTCATTGGAGTTCAGAAGAATGAGAGGTGATCTTATCGAAACTTATAAGATAATGAGGGGGCTCGACAAGGTGGATGCAGAGAGAATATTTCCACTCCTAGGGGAAATTAAAACTAGGGACATAGTCTCAGAATAAGGGGCTGCCATTTAAAACTGAGATGAGAAATTTCTTCTCCCAGAGAGTTGTAAATCTGTGGAATTCTCTGCCCCAGAGAGCTGTGGAGGCTGGGTCATTGAATAGATTTAAGGTGGAGATAGACAGATCATTGAGCGATGAGGGAGTAATTGGGTCATTGGGGAACGGGCAGGGAAGTGGAGCTGAGTCCATGATCAGATCAGCCATGATCGTATTAAATGGCGGAGCAGGATCAAGGGGCCAAATGGCCGACTCCTGCTCCTATTTCTTATGTTCTTATTATACATGAAATATGTAGGTTTTTATTTAAATCACATCCTCCAAAACATTTTTTTTAAACCATCCCTAAATTCTTTTGTTCAACCTCCCTCACTCGAGAATCCCCATTTAGATTGTATTCCTATCCACCACTCTTAACTCCAAAATGTAGTCCTGCAGAATTTGTTACGTTGAGCTGCACCTATGATCATTTAATGTATCCATATCCTTTTGCAATTTTGTGTTTTATTGCTCATAGTTCACGGTACCTCTTGTATCATGGTGCAAACTTGGATATAATTCCCTCTATTCCCAAATCCACATAATTTGTAACTAGAGGAAAGGAAAGAAAGACTTGCATTTCTATAGCGCCTTTCACGACCACCGGACGTCTCAAAGCGTTTGACAGCCAATGAAGTACTTTTGAAGTGTAGTCGCTATTGTAATGTAGGAAACACGGCAGCCCATCTGCGCACAGCAAGCTCCCACACACAGCAATGTGATAATGACCAGATAATGTTTTCGTTATGTTGATTGAGGGATAAATATTGGCCCTAGGACACCAGCGATAGCTCCCCTGCTCTTCTTCAAAACAATGCCATGGGATCTTTTACGTCTACCTGAGAGGACAGACGGGGCCTCAGTTTAACGTCTCATCCGAAAGACGGCACCTCTGACAGTGCAGCACTCCCTCAGTTGGAGTGTCAGCCTAGACTTTTGCGTAGAATTACATTAAACTAGGAAACAGCTTGTCCCTTTATTCCAATCTGAAAATGCCGCTTTTATTCCAGCTCCCAGTTTCCTACCCATTGCTATTTCATGCACCTCAATGTTTAGGTGACAACCTCTTGTGTGGGACCTTATCAAATATTGACTCAAAATCCATGTATATATCATTCCAGCACAAGATACAGGAGTAGGCTATCCGGCTTTTCGAGCCTACTCCTCCATTCAATAAGATCTTCTCCCTCAACTCCACCTTCCTGCCTGATCCCCATTGTTACGTCCAGAATAAAGTAATGTGATTGAGATGTGAGTAAGTGTGACCTTAGTCTCTTTATTCTAACTCCAGAGTGTTGGTACAGCATGGGAGGCCTGCTTATATACAGTGCTCCCAAGGGATGCTGGGATCCCTTGTGACTCCATCAGATACGCCCTCTGGTGGCGGTAGAATGCTGGTTACATAGGGTTGCAAACATAACACTCATTTCCCTTGGTATCCAAAAATCTATCGATCTCTGTATTGAATATACTCAACAGCTGAGCCTCCACAGCCCTCTGGGGTAGAGAATTCCAAAGATTCATCACCCTCTGAGTGAAGAAATTTCTCCTTAGCTCAGCCCTAAACATCCATTGATCTTCCTCTACGCACATCTGTCAGAGTTGTGTTATTTAGACATGACCTACTTCTCACATGTCTTGCTGATGCTTCTGAATCATCTTGTATTTCCAAGTGCTCACGTATTCTGTCCTTGATGATTGATTTTCGCAATTTTCCAACGACCGAGATTCAGTGCAGTGTCCTGTAGTTTGTCTCTTCCTCGTTTTTTGAATAAGGGTATAATATTTGCTATCTTCCAGTCTATGGCTGTTATCCTTGAATCCAGCAAGCCTTGGAAGGTTATAAGTAATCTCGCCCCAATTTTATTGCCTGCTTATTTTAATTCCCTTGAATGAAAACCACCTAGACCTTTGTTCTGGCTTCAATCTCATTATTTTAGCCATTGGAGTTTTTGTGTTTGTATATAATTAGTGAGGTTAGGTAGGACCAGAGGTCATGTGTGTAAGTTACTCAAAGACAGGTTTAGGTTAGATGTCAGGAGGTTCTTCTTTTCCCAGAGGACAGTCGAAATATGGGTGGCAAGTGCTGACTCACTGCATACCTTCAAAAGAAAGCTGGACCAGTTCCTGATGAATATTACATCAGAACATAAGAAATAGGAGCAGGAGAAGGCCATTTGGCCCCTCGAGCCTGCTCTGCCATTCAATAAGATCATGGCAGACCTGATCCTGTCGTCAACTCCACTTCCCTGCCCGCTCCCCATAACCTTTGACTCCCTCATCGTTCAAAAGTCTGTCTATCTCCATCTTAAATATATTCAGTGACCCAGCCTCCACAGCGCTCTGGGGCAGAGAATTCAAAAGATTCACGACCCTCAGAAGAAATTCCTCCTCATTTCTGTTTTAAGTGGGCAGCCCCTTAATTCTGAAACTGAAAGTTATTGTCACTGTTCGTAAGATCTCCACCTATTACAGGTTCGTTGTTCATAACGTCCACCTGAGAGAGCAGACGGGGCCTCGGTTCAACGTCTCATCCGAAAGGCGGCACCTCCAACATTGTCACCTTTTGGATGAGACAGCTGTGGCTCAGTGGGCAGCACAATCATCTGAGTCATAAGGTCGTGAGTTCAAGTCCCACTCCAGGGACTTGAGCGCAAAAGTCTAGGCTGACATTCCAATGCAGTACTGAGGGAGTGCTGCACTGTCGGAGGGGCAGTACTGAGGGGGTGCCGCACTGTCAGAGGGGCAGTACTGAGGGAGTGCTGCACTGTCGGAGGGGCAGTACTGAGGGGGTGCCGCACTGTCGGAGGGGCAGTACTGAGGGAGTGCCGCACTGTCGGAGGGGCAGTACTGAGGGAGTGCTGCACTGTTGGAGGGGCAGTACTGAGGGGGTGCCGCACTGTCGGAGGGCCAGTACTGAGGGAGCGCTGCACTGTTGGAGGGGCAGTACTGAGGGAGCGCTGCACTGTCGGAGGCGCCGTCTTTCGGATGAGACGTTAAACCGAGGCCCCATCTTCTCTCTCAGGCGGTCGTAAAAGATTCCATGGCACTATTTCGACGAAGAGCAGGGGAGTTATCCCTTGTGTCCTGGGGCCAATATTTATCCCTCAATCAACATAACAAAAACAGATTATCTGGTCATTGTCACATTGCTGTGTGTGGGAGCTTGCTGAGCGCAAATAGACTGCAGCGTTTCCCACATTACAACAGTGATTACACTTCAAAAGTACTTCATTGACTGTAAAACACTTTGAGACGTCCGGTGGTCTTGAAAGGCGCTATATAAATGCAAGTCTTTCTTTTCTTTTTTCTTTTATAACTAAAGCAAATATTGCCTGCTCCCTTGTGAGATTGAAGACTTTATGCATTTATTAAAGAAAAGAAAGAATTAGCATTTATGTAGTGCCTTTCACAACCGCCAGACATCCCAAATAGAGCCAATGAAGCATTTTTTGAAGTGGAGTCACTGTTGCAATGTGGAAAACGCGGCAGCCAACATATGCACAGCAAGCTCCCACAAACAGCACTGTAATAACGACCTGAGGAAACTTATGTTGAATGAATTCAACAAACCTATTCCCTTCCCCTTCATACAATTCAGGAAATTTAGGACCGAGATGAGGAGAAATGTTTTCACTCAGAGGGTGATGAACCTGTGGAATTCTCTACCACAGAAGGCTGTGGAGGCCGAGTCACTGAATATATTTAAGAGGAAGATAGATAGATTTCTAGAAATAAAAGGCATCAAGGGGTATGGGGAGAAAGCGGGAATATGGTGTTGAGATAGAGGATCAGCCATGATCACATTGAATGGCGGTGCAGACTCGAGGGGCCGATTTTCTATGTTTCTATGTTTCACAAGGGACCAACAGAGAGACAGGCAGGTCCCGAGATGTGCAAGTATTGCAGTTTCAGGCTCCGTGTCGCCAGGGAGTCGGTGGGAGCGCTGCACAGAAGCTGCAAGGTGTGCAGAAGGCTCACTAATTGAATCTACAGCTGACCTCGCTTGAACATGCATCATTGTTAGGAGTCTGCGTTCTGCTGAAATTATTGCAGCCTCATTGCTTTGAGACAGTGCTGGCTTATGCAGATCTACCTGGTGGGACAGAACTGTCCAGTATCGTGCCAGATCCACTTCTGCACCACACTACTGCTGAAAGCAATTCTTCATAAGGACAGCTGATCTGCCTGAGCGTCGAACACTGGGCTCTGATGGCTCACATTTTGTAGCGTTCCAAGCAAATTAAAGCCAGCCATGCAATGTGAAATTCAGACCCCGTCCTCCACCATAGCAATATTTGAGAGAGATGCATCTCAAATCCCTACGGCCAGTATAACTAGCATCTCCATCGGAGAAGCCAGTGGTCGGTGTTATGTGGTCGGTGGGGCACTGTGGGACAGGCAATTATTCCTGTATTTTTATCAGCCACGTTTTTCATTCATGCCATGCGCTCCTTCTTTGAAGCAGTATTAGTGTTTTGCCTTTGTACTCCGTGCAGCTTCTGATGGACATGCTGTTGGGTCATCCGAGTTGTTCATCGCTCGTTCAGTCACGTAATGCTCCCCTCCATGTATCTGGGCCGGGTGAGGGCAGCATCCTCTCCCATCACAGATGTGTTCATAACAAGGTTTAGAAGAACATGCGTCGCAGTGGCTCAGTGGGCAGCACCCTCGCCAGGGGCTTGAGCACAAAAATCCAGGCTGACACTCCCAGTGCAGTGCTGAGGGACTGCCGCACTGTCGGAGGGGCAGTGCTGAGGGAGCGCCGCACTGTCGGAGGGGCAGTGCTGAGGGACTGCCGCACTGTCGGAGGGGCAGTGCTGAGGGAGCGCCGCACTGTCGGAGGGGCAGTGCTGAGGGAGTGCCGCACTGTCGGAGGGGCAGTGCTGAGGAAGTGCCGCACTGTCAGAGGGGCAGTGCTGAGGGAGCGCCGCACTGTCAGAGGGGCAGTGCTGAGGGAGCGCCGCACTGTCGGAGCGGCAGTGCTGAGGGAGTGCCGCACTGTCGGAGGGGCAATGCTGGGGGAGCGCCGCACTGTCGGAGGGGCAGTGCTGGGGGAGCGCCGCACTGTCGGAGGGGCAGTGCTGAGGGAGTGCCGCACTGTCGGAGGGGCAGTGCTGGGGGAGCGCCGCACTGTCGGAGGGGCAGTGCTGGGGGAGTGCCGCACTGTCGGAGGGGCAGTGCTGGGGGAGTGCCGCACTGTCGGAAGGGCAGTGCTGAGGGACTGCCGCACTGTCGGAGGGACAGTGCTGAGGGACTGCCGCACTGTCGGAGCGGCAGTGCTGAGGGAGTGCCGCACTGTCAGAGGTGCCATTTTTCGGATGAGACCGTTAACCGAGGCTCCGTCTGCTCTCTCGGGTAGATGAAAAAGATCCCATGGCACTATTTCGAAGAAGAGCAGGGGAGTTATCCCCGGTGTCCTGGGGTCAATATTTATCCCTCAACCAACATCACTAAAACAGATGATCTGGTCATTATCACATTGCTGTTTGTGGGAGCTTGCTGTGCACAAATTGGCTGCTGCATTTCCAACATTGCAACAGTGACTACACTCCAAAAAGTATTTCATTGGCTGTAATGCTCTTTGGGATGTCCAGTGGTCTTGAAAGGCACTATATAAATGCAAGTCTTCCTTCAAGGATTGGTCGGTAAAATGCTTTACCCTCCAATTTCATTGAACCTTTTTCCTCCAGAGTTTGTAGTTGGATTAATAAACTGACTATTTTACACTAGTTATATGTCTTGTTAGCTGCTTATAGGCATGGTTTGCATGGGCTACTATTTTTCATTATTGCTGCCTGAATTGATTCTCAGGATTTGTCTGTTTCAAAACCACATATTCTCATGATTTCATTAGGGACTTGTAAATTGTGACCCGAAATGTACAGTTCTCTTGGTTTTTCACTCTAAACAGACAAAAATATAACTTCATTATTTAAGGAGGGATATACTTGCATTGGAGGCAGTTCAGAAAAGGTTCATGAAGTTGATTCCTGAGATGAAGGGGTTGTCGTATGAAGAAAGGTTGAGCAGGTTGGGCCTATACGCATTGGAGCTTAGAAGAATGAGAGGTGATCTTATTGAAAAGTATAAGATACTGAGCGGGTTTGACAGAGTAGATGCAGAGAGGATGTTTCCCCTGGTGGGGGAATCTAGAACTAGGGGGCAGAGTTTCAGAATAAGGGGTCGTCTATTTAAGATGGAGATGAGGAAGAATTTTCTCAGGGTCATGGATCTTTGGAATTCTCTAGCCCAGAGAGCTGTGGAGGCTGGGTCATTGAATATATTTAAGGCGGAGATAGACAGATTTTTGAGCGATAAGGGAGTCGAGGGTTATGGGGAGCGGGCAGGGAAGTTGAGCTGAGCCCAAGATCAGATCAACCGTGATCTTATTGAATAGCAGAACAGGCTCGAGGGGCCAAATGGCCGACTCCTCCTATTGCATATTTTCTTATAGCAATGAGTTGAAAATATGACTCCATTGCTTATTAAAGATCAGTAAGAGGGTTTCGCGCCTCATGGGCTAGGAGGTCCTCAAATTTCATCAGCCTGTTTCTATATTCTACAAGTCTCATGATTCATTTTTTGTCTTTTTTAACCTCATTAATTTTGTTTAGATAAACTCCTGCATCAGTCTATGGGGAGTTAAATTTGTTATATATGCATACTATAGATATACTCTCTGTCACTGTATAGTTGCAAAAGATGGAGACTTGTTTACCGGAGGTATCATCAACAAGGTTCACACTGTATACACTATGCTGGCACCACAAGAGGGCGCAACTGGTGGAGGCCCAGGGGTCACCTGTACACCACAGGTACCCAGGTATAAAAGGGAGTCCACCATGTGGTATCCTCATTCTGGAGTTATATTAAATGGACTAAGATCACTACAGTTCAAGTACAATACTTTGCCTCGTGGAGTCATTATCAGAGCATCTAAAGACAAAACAGTCCTGTTCTGTCACGAAACATTATGTCGCGAAACATTGTCACGTCACATTACACTCACAGCACCATCTACTGATGCAGTGTCTTCAGATTATTGCAACCACACCATTTTTAATATCTAGTGATTGAGAATAGTCCGTTAGCGAAGCTAAATTTATGCAACCTCATTGGCGTATGTGTCAGTCCCGTTTTGGGCATTGATCTTGTTTGGTTCTGTTGGTTAACCAGGATCAGTAAGTCATTGTGCATATTTCCCTTGAGTGCTCACTTGTAGCTGGTTAAAGGTGGAATCATAGAATAGTACAGCACAGAAGGGGGCCGTTTGGCCCATCGAGTCTGTGCTGGCCCCTTCGAAGAGCAGTCCTGTTAGTCTCACTCTCCCACTCTTTCCCCATATCCCTGCAATTTTTTCTTCCTAACGTATTTATCCAATTCTCTTTTGAATCATTACCCACCACCCCATCAGGCAGGGCATTCTAAATCATAACCACTTGTTGCGTATAAATGTTTTTACTCCTATCACCTCTTGTTCTTTTGCAAATCACCTTAAATCTGTGCCCTTTGGTTATCGACCCTTCAGCCATTGAAAACAGTTTCTCTTTATTTACCCTCCATGATTTTAAACACCTCGATCAAATCTCCTCTTCGCCTTCTCTGCTCCAAGGAAAACAACCCCAGCTGTGTTACCGCCTTTTCGCTAAAAATTTATAATGATAAAATCTTGTTTGCACCATAATTGTTCATGGCATTGTGATTTAAGTCAGTAGTTGATTTGTATCATTGAATGGTTACAGCACAGAAGGAGGCCTTTTGGCCCGTCAAGCTGTGGAGGGTGAAATTTTTGGGGGGATTCAAAGTTTCAGGCGTTTATTTTCTTTCGGCAGACCTCTTCCGCTTTCCAAAGAGCAGGACATGCTTCGCACAGCACGGTTGTATATTCGACAGCAACGGTACGGTGACGCAGTAAGTATAACGTTGAGAGTGTTATTATTCAGGCTTGTTTTATTTGTTCATTCATGGGATGTGGGCGTCGCTGACGAGACCGGCATTTATTGGCCATCCCTAATTGCCCCTTGGGAAGGTGGTGGTGAGCCGCCTCATACAACTGATTGGCTTGCTAGGCCATTTCAGAGGGGCAGTTCAGAGTCAACCACATTCAAGTCACATATAGGCCAGGCCGGGTGAAGGCGGCAGATTTCCTTCCCCCAAAGAAAATGTGTTTTTTACGACAGTCCGGTAGTAACATGGGGGCCAAATTTCGGCCTGAGTTGCTCCTGTTTTTTTTTGGAGCAACTGGTTTAGAATGGAGTATCTTAGAAATTGCAATTCTCGGCATTTAGTTTGCTCCAGTTCTGGTCAGTTAGAACAGTTTCAGTTTGGAACAGATTTTTTTTTTCAAAAGGGGGCGTGTCCAGCCACTTACGCCCGTTTTGAAAGTTTAGGCAGTGAAAACTTACTCTAAACTAACTTAGAATGGAGTAAGTGTAGTTTTTTGTACGCTCAGAAAAACCTTGCCTACACTTAGAAAATCAGGTGTAGGTTACAAATCAGGCGTAGGGAATGGGGGGTGGGGGGGGTTTAAAGGGAAGTTTACAATCATTAAACACTTCAGTTTTACAAATAAAGAGCCATCATCAATAATAAATGATAAATACATCAATAAATCAACCACTAAATCAATCAAAAAAAATTAATAAAAAATAAAAAATCAATAAATAAAACATTTATTACTTACCGACTGCAGCACCGGGAGCCCTCCAACAGCGTGCTGGGACGCCCCCCACCCCCAAGTGTGTCTCTGTCAGTGCCTCTATCTCACTCTCTGTCTGTCAGTGTCTGTGTTTCTGACAGGGAGAAGGGAGAGAGAGGGGGAGAAGGGAGAGAGAGGGGGAGAAGGGAGAGAGAGGGGGAGAAGGGAGAGAGAGGGGGAGAAGGGAGAGAGAGGGGGAGAAGGGAGAGGGGGGGGAAGGGGGAGAAGGGAGAGGGGGGGGGAAGGGGGAGAGAGAGAGAGGGGGAGAAGGGAGAGAGAGAGAGAGGGGGGAGGATGGAGGGGGGATAAGGGAGAGAGAAGGGGGAGGGAGGGGAGAGAGAAGGGGGAGGGAGGGGAGAGAAGGGAGAGAGAGGGGGAGAGAGAGGGGGGGAGAAGGGAGAGAGAGGGGGGAGAAGGGAGAGAGAGGGGGGGAGAAGGGAGAGAGAGGGGGGGAGAAGGGAGAGAGAGGGGGGGAGAAGGGAGAGAGAGCGGGGGGAGGAGGGGGAAGAAGGGAGAGAGAGGGGGGGGAGGAGAAGGAAGAAGGGAGAGAGAGGGGGGGGGAGGAGAAGGAGGGGGGGAGGGGAGAAGGGAGGGGAGGGGAGAAGGGAGGGGAGGGGAGAAAGGAGAGGGAGGCTGAATGGGCCGGGCACAAGACTTCGGGCGGGGCCCGCCCCCAACACCGGATTTACAGGGTAGGTGGTCGGAGCGGGGGGGTGGGTCGGGTCCGGGGTCCGGTCCGGGGGTGGGGGTGGGGGAGCGAGGGTCTGGTCCTGGAGGGTGGTTGCGTGCGGGGCATGGGAGCGGGGGTCCGGGGGCGGGAGGGGGGGGAGCGGGGGTCGGGTCCAGTCCAGGGGCGGGGTCGTGTCCGGGGGCGAGGGGGCAGAGCAGGGTTGGGTCCTGGGGCGGAGGGGGTAGCGGGGGTCGGGTCCTGTCCGGGGGCGGGGGGGGTGTCTGGTCGGGTCCAGGGGCGGTGTGGGGGGGGGGGGGGCAGCGGGAGTTAAGTTGGTTGGGTCTGGTCCGGTCTGGTCCGGGGGTTGGGGGGCGGGCGGTGGGAGTGGGGTCGGGTCCGGCCCGGCCCAGGGAGTGGGAGCGGGGATAGGGGGAGTCGGGTCGGGTCGGGAGGAAGCAGGAGTTTGGTGTGGGAGGTGCAGCCTGATCCACGCAGCCCCAGTGAGCCCATTCGGCCAGGGCTAGGGAGCTGCGTACTTCGGGCCCCTCCCACTGTAGCCGCATGTGCAGAGGTCCCGGCACTGTTTTCAGCGCAGGGACCTGGCTCCGCCCTCCACAGCTCGTGCTGCGTCACGCCCAGCTCCAGAGGACCTGCAGGGAGCCAGAGAATCGGTAAGTATTTTTTAGGCGCACTTTGTGGCGTGAAAAACGGGCGTCCAGGTCAGGGCTGAGTCGTTCTAGGCATGGCCTGAAACTTGGGCCCATGGTCTCCATTACTGATACTAGCTTTAGTATCAGTTTGACTTATGAAGATAGGTTGAGTAGATTGGGCCTATACACATTGGAGCTCAGAAGAATGAGAGGTGATCTATCGAAACATATAAGATAATGAGGGGGCTCGACAAGGTGGATGCAGAGAGGATGTTTCCACTCATAGGGGAAACTAAAACTAGAGGACATAGTCTCAGAATAAGGGGCCGCCCATTTAAAACTGAGATGAGGAGGAATTTCTTCTCTCAGAGGGTTATAAATCTGTGGAATTCTCTGCCCCAGAGAGCTGTGGAGGCTGGGTCATTGAATATATTTAAGGTGGAGATAGACAGATTTTTGAGCGATGAGGGAATAAAGGGTTATGGAGAGCGGGCAGGGAAGTGGAGCTGAGTCCATGATCAGATCAGCCGTGATCTTATTGAATGGCGGAGCAGGGGCCAAATGGCCGACTCCTGCTCCTATTTCTTATGTTCGTCTGTTCTTTCTGTAAATTCTAGTTTTATTTAATTAACTGGTTAAATTCCCCAGCTGCCATGGTGGGATTATGGACCCATGTTTGCCGGTCATTACTCCAGGTCTCTGCATTACTAGTAAAATAACCACTATGTTGCCGTTCCCCGGTTTTAAGCTTCAGAAATTGATTACATACCACTTCAAATTTTAAATAAGAAGTAGACGGTTGATTTATTTTAAAAATTATGCCCTGTTTTCTGGATGGCTCTTAAATAACTGAATAACCCCAGCTATTTACAATATACATTCATGATTTAGATGAACGAATTGAGTGTAATATCTCCAAGTTTGCAGATGACATTAAACTGGGTGGCGGTGTGAGCTGTGAGGAGGACGCTAAGAGGCTGCAGGGTGACTTGGACAGGGTAGGTGAGTGGGCAAATGCATGGCAGATGCAGTATAATGTGGATAAATGTGAGGTTATCCACTTTGGTGGCAAAAACACGAAGGCAGAATATTATCTGAATGGCGGCAGATTAGGAAAAGGGGAGATGTAACGAGACCTGGGTGTCATGGTACATCAGTCATTGAAAGTTGGCATGCAGGTACAGCAGGTGGTGAAGAAGGCAAATGGTATGTTGGCCTTCATAGCTAGGGGTTTTGAGTATAGGAGCAGGGAGGTCTTACTGCAGTTGTACAGGGCCTTGGTGAGGTCTCACCTGGAATATTGTGTTCAGTTTTGGTCTCCTAATCTGAGGAAGGACGTTCTTGCTATTGAGGGAGTGCAGCGAAGGTTCACCAGACTGATTCCAGGGATGGCTGGACTGACCTATGAGGAGAGACTGGATCAACTGGGCCTTTATACATTGGAGTTTAGAAGGATGAGAGGGGATCTCATAGAAACGTATAAGATTCTGACGGGACTGGACAGGGTAGTTGCGGGAAGAATGTTCCCGATGTTGTGGAAGTCCAGAGCCAGGGACATAGTCTTAGGATAAGGGATAAGCCATTTAGGACTGAGATGAGGAGAAACTTCTTCAGTCAGAGTTGTTAACCTGTGGAATTCCCTACCGCAGAGAGTTGTTGAGGCCAGTTTGTTGGATATATTCAAGAGGGAGTTAGATGTGACCCTTACGGCTAAAGGGATCAAGTGGTATGGAGAGAAAGCAGGAAAGGGTACTGAGGTGAATGATCAACCATGATCTTATTGAATGGTGGTGCAGGCTCAAAGGGCCGAATGGCCTATTCCTGCACCTATTTTCTATGTTTCTATGTTTCTAAATACCTACCTGATGTGCCTCCCTCCAGATCTAATATCATAGAATCATGGAAAATGACAGCATGGAAGGAGACCATTCGGCCCATCGTGTCTGCACCGGCTGATAAAGAGCTACCCAGCCTAATCACACTTTCCAGCTCTTGGTCCATAATCCTGTAGGTTACGGCACTTCAAGTGCACATCCAAGTACTTTTTAAATGTGATGAGGGTTTCTGCCTCTACCACCCTTTCAGGCAGTGAGTTCCAGACCCCCACCACCCTCTGGGTGAAGAAATTTCCCCTCAAATCCCTTTTTAACCTTCTCCCAATTACTTTAAATCTATGCCCATTGGTTGTTGACCCCTCTGCTAATGGATATAGGTCCTTTCTATCCACTCTATCTCGGCCCCTCATAATTTTATACACCTCAATAAGGTCTCCCCTCAACCTCCTCTGTTCCAAAGAAAATAACACCAACCTATCCAATCTTTCCCCACAGCTAAAATTCTCCAGTCCAGGCAACATCCTCGTAAATCTCCTCTGTACCCTCTCTAGTGCAGTCATATCTTTCCTGTAATGTGGTGACCAGAACTGCACACAGGCCTCACCAGTGTTGTATACAGTTCAAGCATAAACTCGCTGCTTTTGTATTCTATGCATCGGCTAATAAAGGCAAGTATCCCGTATGCCTTCTTAAACACCAAAATATACAGCCTATTAATGCACCTTGGGATACCAGTACTTCAAAGACTACAATATATTTATCATTTAATTTGACTTTTCTCCAAAATTTATATTCTGGTAAGCAGCCTACCATAATTCCACTTTATCAAGAAATTGTTGATGTTTTCACTTGAGATGATCTACTCCGGAAACTGGCAGTCCAAGAAAGAAAAAAAGAAAGACTTGCATTTATATAGCGCCTTTCACGACTTCAGGACATGCCAAATCGCTTTACAGTCACTGAAGTAATTTTTGGTGTGTAGTCACTGTTGTAATGTGGGAAACGCGGCAGCCAACCTGCGCACATCAAGCTCCCACAAACAGCAATGTGATAATGACCAGAGAAACTGTTTGTGATGTTGATTGAGGGATAAATATTGGCCCCAGGACACCGGGGATAACTCCCCTACTCCTTTTCGAAATAGTGCCGTGGGATCTTTTACGTACACCTGAGAGGACGGACGAGGCCTCGGTTTAACATCTCATCTGAAAGACGGCACCTCCAACAGTGCAGGGCCCCCTCAGCACTGCCCCTCCGACAGTGCGGCGCTCCCTCAGTACTGCCCCTCCAACAGTGCAGCGCTCCCTCAGTACTGCCCCTCCGACAGTGCAGCGCTCCCTCAGTACTACACTGAAGTGCGTCAGCCTAGATGATTTTTGTGCTCAAGTCTGCGGAGTGGGACTTGAACCCACAACCTCCTGACTCGGGTGAGAGTGCTTCCCACTACCTGATCCTCTACCTCAACTCCACTTTCCCACCCTATCGCCATATCCCTTGATTTCATTAGTTTCCAGAAATATATTGATGAGAAATACAATTAATATAATGAAACAAATAACTTCAGCCGTGATGTGGTAATATTTCAAAAGTGAACCAGATTGATGATTTGGGATACCTGTACTTCAAAGACTACAATATATTTATCATTTAATTTTACTTTTCTCAAAAATTTATATTCTGGTAAGCAGCCTGCCATATTTCCACTTTAACCAAAAATTGTTTATGTTTTGACTGATCTCCAGTTTGATAATCCATGCTATTGTTTTATTGGTGAAATAATTTGTGGCCTTGTTTTCTCTTGCAGATCAGTCTTTGCAAATCATTAATAGACCTTGCTCTGGAAGGACTCTCTTATTATCATACCTATGATCGAGTGTTCTTGGGCATTAGTGTGGTGCTGGGATTTGTGGGTTGGACATCTTATGCTTTTGTGTTGATTGTGAAACTCCACACAAGACTCAGCAAACCAATCGCCAAGCTGAACGAGGTAGGTGGAAAGTACTCAACGAAGTATTTAAATAACGGCCCATCGCTTGCAGTAACCTCTGAGAGCTTCGACTTAAAAATAAAATGAACATTCTAGTTGAGTTGACTGTAAAATCGTGGATATAATTTTGGAGGCTACCAAAATGTCTCGCAACACTTAAAAGTTGTGGCAGTTTGAAATCATTAAAAATAATCACGGCAAACATTGTTTTTTTTAAAATCCTGAATTATGTGTGTGATTTCAGAGCCCGTTCTACCCCCATTGTAAATGCACGTTGTATTTCATGCGTTTTACAGCTGTCGTCCGGCGATTGCCTTCCTGCAGGATTCATTGGGGCTGGTGTGACGATAACGCTGTTTCTGCTGGTACAGAGCTGTCCATGGACCTATTATGTTTATTGCCTCCTACCAGTCCCAGTGTGGTTCGCAGTAATAAAGGAGTAAGTGGGAAATCATTTAGACCCCGGTTTTTAAACGGCAAGGGACAGATGCAAGAAAAAAAATATGTTGAAGACTGCAAACGGACTTTTTTTCAAATTTATTGTGCATTTATATATTTTTGTCTACTGATTGCAGATCAGATGGCTTGTTGATGCATACCGCTGTTGGTGCTGTGCAGACTGTGATTTAAAACATTTTGTTGCTGCTGTCTTTAACAGATAAATTCTCTGATACAAACTACATTTAAAGAATACGTGTAGAATATTTTTCTTTAAAGCGATAAGGTAAATTGGAGTACATGTTACTTGGGGCAGTTTTGAAGTGTGGAATCTACAGACATGCCTTTCAGTATGGTATGGAGCTTGCAACAGTTCAACAAACCATACCGTTTTTTAAAAAAAACATTGGAATATAGAAACAATGGGAGGCCATTTAGCCCCTCGAGCCTGTTCTGCCATTCAATGAGATCTTGGTTGATCTTGCCCTAACTCCATATACCTGCCCTTGTCCCATATCCCTCAATATCTTTGGTCATATCCATCTCAGATTTAAAGTTAACAACTGACTCAACCAATGGCTATTTTGAGGGAGAGAGTTCCAAATTTCTACCACCCTTTGGGCTCAGTTTTCCCCAGGTTGTCTTTTGGCGTACTTGAAGAGTTACTCCTGTGTTTTGGGGCCCAAGTACGCCCCCAAAAAATCCAAGTTTCCCCGTTTGTATTCTTTTTGACACCGCCTGGACTGTCGTCTAGTTTTGCGGATGGAGCCTTGATCTGCGCCAAAAAGATTGGGTTGCTGCGGTAACCAGGGACACGATGCAGGCTGAGGCTGGAAAGTGAAACATACAGCCAGCTCACAGCAACCTGCATAAGCACATTACACATTGCAGCAACTTAGCTCCATTAAATTATTAAAGCTCCCTCTCGATGCTCGTGCCGGTCCCAGCACCTATCCCTGGCTGAATGGCCTCCCGGTCCCAGCACCTATCCCTGGCTGAATGACCTCCCGGTCCCAGCACCTATCCCTGGCTGAATGGCCTCCCAGCCCCAGCACCTATCCCTGGCTTAATGGCCTCTCGGTCCCAGCACCTATCCCTGGCTTAATGGCCTCCCGGTCCCAGCACCTATCCCTGGCTTAATGGCCTCCCGGTCCCAGCACCTATCCCTGGCTGAATGGCCTCCCAGTCCCAGCACCTATCCCTGGCTTAATGGCCTCTCGGTCCCAGCACCTATCCCTGGCTGAATGGCCTCCCGGTCCCAGCACCTATCCCTGGCTGAATGGCCTCCCGGTCCCAGCACCTATCCCTGGCTGAATGGCCTCCCAGTCCCAGCACCTATCCCTGGCTTAATGGCCTCTCGGTCCCAGCACCTATCCCTGGCTGAATGGCCTCCCAGTCCCAGCACCTATCCCTGGCTGAATGGCCTCCCAGTCCCAGCACCTATCCCTGGCTCAATGGCCTCCCGGTCCCAACACCTATCCCTGGCTGAATGGCCTCCCGGTCCCAGCACCTATCCCTGGCTCAATGGCCTCCTCCCTCCCAATCCCTGCTCCTAACTATGCCCGAAAGACTTCCCCTCCCTTCTCTCCCACTCTCTCTCACCTCTCTGCTGCTGCTGTCCGGGCCCTGGAACTGCAGCTGCTGGGCTGATTTACTTATCTGCACCGATTTTCTTAACTGCTCAGAAGGTTTTTCGACAGAGGCCACATACGCGGCCCAAGAAGAGTTGGAGTAAATCGGAGCTGGCCAAACTTGCCTAAATGGGCATAATTGGCGCGGGTGGCAGGTTACGCACCCTACCACGACTCAAAAAAACACGAATGCAAAAAAAACTTAACTAACTGAGTTATGCTCGAGCACGTTGATTGGGGCAACTTGTATTTTTTAACTTGGGCCATAAAAAGCAGCGCGCCAAAAATAAAATGCAAATCACTGGGAAAATTGAGCCCTTTGTGTGTCAAGTTTCCAAACTTCATGCCTGAAAGGTCTGGCTCTAATTTTTAGACGATGCTCCAGAGTCTTGTATATAATCCCCAACCAGCGGAAATAGTTTCTCTCTGTCTACCCTGTCTGTTCCCCTTAATATCCTGAAAACTTGGATCAAATTACACCTTGACCTTCTAAGTTCGATGGAATACAACCTTAATTTGTGTAATCTCTCCTCGTAATTTAACCCTTGGAGTCTGGGTATCATTCTGGTAAAGCAACAAATTATTACAAAGTTACATGATTATAAAGGAAATTCCAGCCTTTTATTAGTGGTAGAGTGTGCTTTAATTAGCTCATGGTTTCCTATTCTAACATAGAATCAACTAGACCATTCATTATAATCTCCAATAGGTGAGAGAAAACCATATCAAAAGTAAGATTGAATAATATTAAAAATAATAAAGAGGATGTTGCCAGGATTGGAGAACTTTAATTATGAGGAAAGATTGGATAGGCTGGGGTTGTTTTCTTTGGAACAGAGGAGGCTGAGAGGAGATTTAATTGAGGTGTATAAAATTATGAGGAACCTAGATAGAGTAGATAGAAAGGACCTATTTCCCCTTAGCAGAGGGGTCAATAATCAGGGGGCATAGATTTAAAGTAATTGGTTGGAGCTTTAGAGGGAATTTGAGGAGAACTATTTTCACCCAGAGGGCAGTGAGGGAGGGCAGTGAGGGTCTGGAACTCACTGCCTGAAAGGGTGGTAGAGGCAGAAACTCTCACCGCATTTAAAAGGTACTTGGATGTGCACTTGAAGTGCTGTAACCCACAGGGCTACGGACCAAGAGCTGGAAAGTGGGATTAGGCTGGATAGCTCTTTGTTGGCCGGCGTGGACACAATGAGCCGAATGGCCTCCTTCTGTGACGTAAATTTCCATGATTCTATAATAGTCTTCAGCTTACGAACTTGGATAATGCTTCTTTTTCAGCTTTTTCTCCGCACACACTTTTAAACTTCCAAGAACCTGTAAGATGTGGAACATTAGGTGGCTGTTTCAAAACTTTGCATTTAGTTAAACGTCACATTCAGTTGAGTATGATGGTGCATTGGGATACATTTATCTCAACGTCACCACCACATACCAAAAAACTGCAGCTGCGATGCCCAGGGTTTCTGTCCATATGCTCGCTGGCAGCAGAATATACGGCACAGAAACAGGCCATTCGAACCAACCAGTCCGTGTTGGTGTTTATGCTCCACTCGAGCCTCCTCCCGTCTGTCCTCATCTAAATCTACCAGCTTACCCTTCTATTCCCTTCTCCCTCATGTTCTTACCGAGCCGCCCCTTAAATGCATGTCCCGACTGGCACGGACACAATTTAAACTATTCATAGAAGATAAAAATTACGACACAGGAGGAGTACATTTGGCCCATTGTGTCTGTGCTGATGGAGCTATGGGAGTTCGAATCTGCAGATATTCAGATAGTCCTAGATGTCACTATACTTGCTGCACTATTGGCATTTCAAGCCTGTATGTATAGTTTGCTATTTTTAGTAAATGTCACTTACAGCTTACTGTTACAGCGTTTATCTACTTTAAGGAACATTATTTTATGAATGTTACTTGTTGCTGGAAATGGAATTTGGGTTCTCCGAGATAAGACTGATCTGAAATAATAATTTATATATTTTTTTTTAACTTAATTTAACAGGTTTGGAGTTATTCAAAATGTAATCAATTCAGTTTCAACGCATCCTCCTGCAAAATCCATTGGCTATTTGCTGCTTTTTATTCTGGGCATTGAAACAATGGTAAGTGGTGCAAACTATTTTCCAATCCTGGCTAAAACAGAAGTATCCTAACTCTTTGGGCAATCCCAACTCGGGTAGATTTGAGTTCCCAGCACAACATTACCGCCAATTGGGCAAGGAATTTCACAGAAAACGGTGGTGTGAGGGGAAAAAAGTAAACTTAGTTTTAAAACTACCACAGGAAGTGGTTGAGGCGAATAACACAAAAAAGACTTACTTTTATATAATGGCTTTCGCGACCACTGGATGTCCCAAAGCGCATTACAGTTAATGAAGTACTTTTTAGAGTGTAATCACTGTTGTAATGTAGGAAACGCGGCAGCCAATAACAAGCAGCAATGTGATAATGACCAGATAAACTTTTTTAGTGATGTTGATTGAGGGATAAATTTTGGCCCCAGGACACCGGGGATAACTCCCCTGCTCTTCTTCGAAATAGTGCCATGGGATCTTTTATGTCCACCTGAGAGAGCAGACGGGGCCTTTGTTTAACGTCCCATCCGAAAGACGGCACCCCTGACATGGCAGCACTGGCGTGTCGGCCTAGACTTATGTGCTCAAGCCCCTGGAGTGGGATTTGAACCCACAGCCTTCTGATTCGGAGGTGAATGTGTTACCCACTGTGCCACAGGTGACATCATTTCAGGGGAGGCTAGATAAGCATGCGAGGGAGAAGGGAACAGAGGGCTATGTTGAAGAGAGTTAGGTAAGGAAGGATGGGAGCAGAAATGCCGGCATGGAATGTTTGGGCCGAACGGTCCCACGGCAAATGTGATGAATTACCAACGCCCAGTGCAACATTTGAAACAAATGAGCAGACTGTACGGCTTTAGGACAACCTCTTTGGCCCTAATTAATTTTACAGTTGTGGAGTCTCATTCCTTCAGAATTTAATTATTGTTGGAGATTTAAAAAAAAAATTAAATAAAAACTTTTTTTTGCTTTTTCTTTGTCTCTTTTATCACTCTCTCTCAATCCCCTCTCTTTTGCTTTCTGTACATGATTTTGCATTGAATTAAATATTCTAACTTGCACGTCCTGGACCGAGGGGCTGAAATTCAGGGGGTCAGAAAGCTGGGGCACTTACCATTTTTTTTGCTGTTTTTACCGTCGGGTCCGATGAGGAGGGAACTCGATCGATTTTCTCCTCTGACGTTTTTTTTCAGATCGGACCAGAAGCCGGTAATAATGGGAGCGGAAGTGCGACGGGAAGTGTTGGTGAGGGGCGGAAGTGGGAGCGGAACGGAATCTCTGCTGCTGTCACTCAGCAGCGGAGCAGTGGTGATGTCACTGTACGTGTACATCACCACGTGTCTCCCCTCATTTAAAGGGGAGAGAAGCAGCGATATATTTTTTTTTAAGTTTCAGCCACTGGTCCACCAGTGAGAGTTTCAGCCGGGCCAGCGGCCTGGCACCCAGGAGGGCGTGCCTGTTGGCGGCCTGGCCGAACCTGTGGCCAGAATTGTCCGGCCGATCGGGAAGTTGGCCCGCAAACAAAAAACATGGCTCATAGGAAAAAAATAAGATGCACTGACAGAAAAAGCTGTCGGGGCACACGCGGTGGATCATCGATTTTTTTTTTTACGGTAAATTCCACGCGGAGTGGGATGGAGGTGCAGTAGAGCGATGGTACGCGCTTTGATGACGCGCTTGGGGCAGCAGCGGGATGGAAGTGGGGACCGCCCGAAAAATCCCCAAGATGAATTTGGATCGTGGCGGCCAGTGGGCTGCAACGTGGCGGCTACTCGATTCTGCCGCATGGCCGCCGCAAAATGGCGGTAACGAGCCTTATCCGGACCCTGAATCTCAGCCCCTGCGTGTCTCTGAGGTGTCTTCAATCTGGTTGAAGAGCCTTGCTGTTGCTTGACCTGCTCACACACTCCACAAATCCCCTGTAGAGGGCGCCGCGCTGAAAAGGATCTCATTGAATGGTGGAGCAGGCTCGAGGGGCCGTATGGCCTACTCCTGCTCCTACTTCTTGTGTTCGACAACACTGCTTTACACCACTTAAATAGAAATAACGAGAGCACACTCTAAACTGCCTTTGCGGAAATAAGCTGCAGACATTTAGCCGTGCTGACACCTTAACAATTTATCTTCGGATGTTGCAATAAATACTGAGTGTTGCCAAACCATTGTGTTGTGGCACTAACACAGATTTCCATTTCCCTTAGCTGTGCTTTGTGTAATAGTGTTCCTGACTTTAAATTGTTTTGCATCCATGTCTGATGTCAGGATGTTAATTGTTTTTTTAGATTGCGAGTTTCTTCTACCGTGAAGTCCTCACAATTGGGCTGGTCGCATTTGCAGGTTGGCCACTGCTGTCAAAATTGTCTCATCGGAACAAGGTGCCCATCTGTTATTTCACTTATCCGGTATTATTAGATCCTAAAAATAACCTGTCTTTGCATGACACTGGCGTTTCGCTATCTATCTTTATAGCCTTACCTAAATATAAATCTCACTCTTTTTTTTATTAAATTGTGTTCAAAACAAATTTACAATGTGGAGACAGAGTAATGCAAGGATTTAGAACGCCAAGCTTTTCATCTCTGGGACCAGGTTTTAGTTGGAGTATCGCACTGTCTCTTCCTTCTATTTCAGGCATTGAAATCACAGTGAGTAGCAAAACATTTTTCTGTCACAGATACTGTGTCTCAGTGGGTAACACTCTCTCCTCTGAGCCAGAAGGTTGTGGGTTCAAGTCCCACTCCAGAGACTTGAGCACAAAAATCGAGGCTGACACTCCCAGTGCAGTGCTGAGGGAACGTCGCACTGTCGGAGGGACAGTACTGAGGGAGTGCCGCACTGTCGGAGGGGCAGTACTGAGGGAGTGCCGCACTGTCAGAGGTGCCGTCTTTTGGACGAGACGTTAAACCGAAGCCCTGTCTGCTCCCTCAGTTGCCCGATCTCCGTATCCCTTGATTCCCTTAGATTCCAAAAGTCTATCTATTGTGTTCCGAACACAGATGAGGCTGCACACACGGAGGTTAAAGTAACAGTGACCTCAGTCTTTAATAAGACACTCCAGAGTGAGAAACAGGCCTTAGGGGGCCGGCTTATATACAGTGCTCCCAAGGGATGCTGGGATCCCTTGGGACTTCAGGGGATGAGCTCCCTGGTGGCGGAACATGGGAGTGCATGCTTTACAGATACACAACACTATCGATCTCAGCCTTGAATATACTCAACGACTCAGCATCCACAGCCCTCTGGGGCAGAGAATTCAAAAGATTCACCACCCTCTGAGTGAAGCAATTTCTTCCCATCTCCGTCCTAAATGGCTGACCCCTTATCCTGAGACTGTGACCCCTGGTTCTAGACCCTCCAGCCCAGGGGAAACATCCTCCCTGCATCTACCCTGTCAATCCCCCTCAGAATCTTATATTATTTCAATGAGATCACCTTTCATTCTTCTTTCCCACGGCTGACAGGGAGCGAGTCATTTTGCTTTATATACAAGTATTCAGTATATCCAGAGATGGGAACTGTGATCTCTGTTCTTTAACAGTAATTATAGCAATTATTACCCCCACCCCCAGGAACTGGAACAAATGCTAAGGTTTTTGCGCATCTGTCAGTCTCCGCTGTAAACCCAGATATAAAAGGGTTGTCATCTACTGACTGTAATATTCACGCAATCTGGAAAATCTTATTTTACAGGCTAAAACTTGGTTGCCACATCAATACGATTTGTGTTAATCTTATTTTTTATTTCTGATACTTGGTTTTCTTCCACTTAGGTGTTGTCTTTAAGTTGGATTTTTTGCAGCTTCATCCTGGCTGTATTTCCATTGATGCCAGTTGTTGGAAGGAACCCCAATATTACACTTGTGTAAGTTTACACGCAATCACTTCTTCCTAAAAAAAATTAGTGTTTTATCTGGAAATTGGACAAATTTAGATCGAGGGATTTTAATCATTCAGTACGGTGGTAATGTGCAAAGTCAAATAAGTTACGCGTTTTTATGTTTTCAAACAATAATTGAGGAAGAAATCACTTTTAAATATTTTGAGACCCGATATGTGTCGTGTGCCGCATAGACCAGGAAGGTTCCATCTCTGGTCTCTTCTGAGCTTGACAAGCTGAGCCAGGGCAGTGGTTGAGGCGCTACAGTTAGCCTCAGTGCCCCTGGCTAGGCAGTGGACAAATCGAAGCGGGTTTCCGTTCCTGATGGCTATCAGGAGAGAGACAGAGAAAGATGGTGTCTTTCCTCATTCTAATTTGATTTAAAAAATAATAATTTTGAAAGCAAACAAAGCAACTTTGAGGGAGCAGATAAGAGAGGAGGAGAGAAAGTGAATTGTGAAAGAGCGGCAGGTTAAAAGAGAGGAGAAGGTTGAGAGGGGATAGAAACATAGAAAATAGGTGCAGGAGTAGGCCATTCAGCCCTTCGAGCCTGCACCACCATTCAATAAGATCATGGCTGATCATTCACCTCAGTACCCCTTTCCTGCTTTCCCTCCATACCCCTTGATCCCTTTAGCCGCAAGGACCATATCTAACTCGCTCTTGAATATATCCAATGAACGGGCATCAACAACTCTCTGTGGTAGGGAATTCCACAAGTTAACAACTCTCTGAGTGAAGAAGTTTCTCCTCATCTCAGTCCTAAATGGCTTACCCCTTATCCTTAGACTATGTCCCCTGGTTCTGGACTTCCCCAACATCAGGAACATTCTTCTTGCATCTAACCTGTCTAGTCCCGTCAGAATTTTATATGTTTGTATGAGATCCCCCTCATCCTTCTAAACTTCAGTGAATACAAGCCCAGTCGATCCAGTCTCTCCTCATATGTCAGTCCTGCCATCCTGGGAATCAGTCTGGTTAACCTTCGCTGCACTCCCTCAATAACAAGAACATCCTTCCTCAGATTAGGAGACCAAAACTGAACATAATATTCCAGGTGAGGCCTCACTAAGGCTGTGTACAACTGCAGTAAGCCCTCCCTGCTCCTATACTCAAATCCCCTAGCTATGAAGGCCAACATACCATTTGCCGCCTTCACCACCTGCTGTACCTGCATGCCAACTTTCAATGACTGATGTACCATGACACCCAGGTCTCGCTGCACTTCCCCTTTTCCTAATCTGCCGCCATTCAGATAATATTCTGCCTTCGTGTTTTTGGCACCAAATGGATAACCTCACATTTATCCACATTATACTGCATCTGCCATGCGCTTGCCCACTCACCTAACCTGTCCAAGTCACCCTGCAGCCTCTTAGCATCCTCCTCACAGCTCACACCGCCACCCAGCTTAGTGTCATCTGCAAACTTGGAGATATTACACTCAATTCCTTCATCTAAATCATTAATGTATATTGTAAATAGCTGGGGTCCCAGCACTGATCCCTGAGCCCTGCGGCACCCCACTAGTCACTGCCTGCCTTTCTGAAAAGGACCCGTTTATCCCGACTCTCTGCTTCCTGTCTGCCAACCAGTTCTCTATCCACGTCAGTACATTATCCCCAATACCATGTGCTTTAATTTTGTACACCAATCTCTTGTATGGGACCTTGTCAAAAGCCTTTTGAAAGTCCAAATACACCACATCCACTGGTTCTCCCTTGTCCACTCTACCAGTTACATCCTCAAAAAAAAATCTAGAAGATTTGTCAAGTCTGATTTCCCTTTCATAAATCCATGCTGACTTGGACCGATCCTGTCACTGCTTTCCAAATGTGCTGTTATTTCATCTTTAATAGTTGATTCCAATATTTTCCCCACTACTGATGTCAGGCTAAACGGTCTATAATTACCCATTTTCTCTCTCCCTCCTTTCTTAAAAAGTGGTGTTACATTAGCTACCCTCCAGTCCATAGGAACTGATCCAGAGTTGATAGACTGTTGGAAAATGATCCCCAATGCATCCACTATTTCTAGGGCCACTTCCTTCAGTACTCTGGGATGCAGACTATCAGGCCCTGGGGATTTATCGGCCTTCAATCCCATCAATTTCCCTAACACAATTTCCTGCTTAATAAGGATATACTTCAGTTCCTCCTTCTCACTGGACCCTCGGTCCCCTTGTATTTCTGGAAAGTTATTTGTGTCTTCCTTCATGAAGACAGTATTTGTTCAATTGGTCCGCCATTTCTTTGTTCCCCATTTATAAATTCACCTGATTCTGACTGCAAGGGATCTACGTTTGTCTTCACTAGTCTTTTTCTCTTCACATATCTATAGAAGCTTTTGCAGTCAGTTTTTATGTTCCTGGCAATCTTCCTCTCATACTCTATTTCCCCCCTCCTAATTAAACCCTTTGTCCTCTTCTGCTGAGTTATAAAATTCTCCCAGTCCTCCGGTTTGCTGCTTTTTTTGGCCAATTTATATGCCCCTTCCTTGGATTTAGCACTATCCTTAATTTCCCTTGTTAGCCACGGTTGAGCCACCTTCCCCGTTTTATTTTTACTCCAGACAGGGATGTACAATTGTTGAAGTTCATCCATGTGATCTTTAAATGTTTGCCATTGCCTATCCACCGTCAACCCTTTAAGTATCATTTGCCGGTCTATTCTAGCCAATTCACATCTCATACCATCAAAGTTACCTTTCCTTAAATTCAGGACCCTAGTCTCTGAACTAACTGTGTCACTCTCCATCTTAATAAAGAATTCTACCATATTATGGTCACTCTTCCCCAAGGGGCCTCGCACAACAAGATTGCTATTTAGTCCTTTCTCATTACACATCACCCAGTCTAGGATGGCCAGCTGTTGAGTTGGTTCCTCGACATATTGGTCTAGAAAACCATCCCTGATACACTGCAGGAAATCCTCCTCCACCGCATTGCTACCAGTTTGGTTAGTTCAATCTATATGTAGATTAAAGTCGCCCATGCTAACTGATGTACCTTTGTTGCATGCATCCCTAATTACTTGTTTGAAGCTGTCCCCAGCCTCATAGTACTGTTTGGTGGTCTGTACACAACTCCCATTAGCGTTTTCTGCCCTTTGGTATTCCGTAGCTCCACCCATACCGATTCCACATCATTCAAGCTAATGTCCGTCCTTACTATTGCATTAATTTCCTCTTTAACCAGCAACGCCACCCGGCCTCCTTTTCCTCTCTGTCTATCCTTCCTGAATGTTGAATACCCCTGGATGTTGAGTTCCCAGCCTTGGTCACCCTGGAGCCATGTCTCCGTGATCCCAATTATATCATATCCGTTAACTGCTATCTGCGCAGTTAATTCGTCGCATTGAGGCACAGAGCATTCAGGCTTGTCTTTTTAACACACTTTGCCCCTTTAGAATTTAGAATGAGTTGATTGAATGCGAGAGAAGGTAGTTGAGAACATATGGTGAGAGAGGAGGGGCGATTCAGAGGGAGAAAGGGTTGAAAGAGGGAGAGAGGATTCAGAGACAAGGATTCAATACCCCTCACTGGTTACTGGCGGATGGAGTTCAGTGTGGAGAAGTATGAAGTTATCCAAATTAAATCCAAGATATGCAAATCACAATATTCTCTTAATGGTGAGAGACGAGGGACTGTGGAGGAGCAAAAGGGATTTGTGCACAATAAACAGTCGAAGCGAGTGCACAGGTACAAAAGTTAACCAGAACGGATGGAATGTTGACCTTTATCTCAAGGCGACTGGAATGCGAAGGGGAGGAAGTTAATGTTTCAGTTGTACGGAGCTTTGATCAGATTGCATCCGGAGCACTGCATCCAGTTTTGGGCACCGCACCTCGGAGAAGTCTTGGAGTGGGTGCAGCGCGGTTTACCAGAATAAGGCTTAAAGGTTTAAATTCTGAGGACATGCTTGTACAAAGTTATCTTGTACTCCCTCGCGTCTAGAAGGTTGGGTGAGTGATCCAATCGAGGTGTTTAAAATGATCAAAGGAATTCGAGAGGGTAGAAATAGAGAAACTATTACTTCCAGTGGGGAGAAATCCAGACTCGGCTGGGAGGGGGGAGAAGGAGGGGGGGGTGCGGGTGGTGGGGGGTGGGGAGGGAAGGAGAAGCAGCAGTTGGGCACAATCTCAAAATTAGAACTAAACCATTTAGGAGTGAAATCAGGAAAGACCTTTTACACAAAGGGTGGTGGAAATCTGGAACTCGCTCCCCTAAAAAAAAAACTGTGGATGCTGGGGGTCAATTGACATTTTCAAGACTGAGATCTGAGATTAATCAACAACAACTTGTATTTATATAGTGCCTGTAACGTAATGCAACGTCCCAAGGCGCTTCACAGGAGCGTTATAAGACAAAACAAATAAATTTGATGCCGAGTCAGATAAGATGAAATTACGGCAGAAAGAGGTAGGAGTTAAGGAGCGTCTTGAAGGAGGAGAGAGGGGTCGGGAGGCGGAGAGGTTTAGGGATGGAGTTCCAGAGCTTGGGGTCCAGGCAACAGAAGGCACGGCCACCGATGGTGGAGCGATTATAATCAGGGATGGTCAAGAGGGCAGAATTAGAGGAGCGCAGACATCTTTGGGTGGGGGTGGGGGGGGCGGGGTGGGGTGGGGAGGCAGGGGGAGGGGGACTGGCTGGAGGAGATTACTGAGATAGGGAGGGGTGAGGGCCAAGGAGGGATTTGTAAAGAAGGATGGGAATTTTAAAATCGAGGCGTCGTTTAACCAGGAGCCAATGTAGGTCAGTGGGCACGGGGTGATGGGTGAGCGGGACTTGGTGCGAGTTAGGACACAGACAGCCGAGTTTTGGATCACCTCAAGTTTACATAGGGTAGAATGTGGGAGGCCAGCTAGACGTGTGTTGGAATGGTCAAGTCTAGAGGTAACAAAGGCACGGATGAGGGCGTCAAGGAATATAGAGTTGAGGTATAGATCACCGTGGTCTGATTGAATGGCAGTACGTTCAAGGGTTCATTAAATGCATCTGGCCTTTTCACATCCACTGCCCTATTTGTAATTTTATTCCACAGGTTGTTTTCTCTCTATGTGAAGAAGAATTTCCTGATATCAGTCATAAAATAAGCATTATCTTGTAAAACAGTGAATGTGGTCCCTGGAAAGCACACTGCACCATGTTAAATCCTGGGCTGGAAAATTTACTGTGATGAAATGTTCCATTTATTGTAGATTAGTGTAGTGATTATATTCTATACTTTAAGCTGGGTATATACGTGAAAAGGAAAAATTTGCAGGGGCTACGGGAAAAGAGCAGGGGGCAGTGGGATTAATTGGACAGCACTACCAAAGAGCTGGCACAGGAATGATGGGCTGAATGGCCTCCTACTGTGTAGTATGAATCTCTCATTTTTACAGGTTTGATGGGCTGAGTGGCCTTTTTAAAAAAAAAAAAAAATTTGTTCCTGGGATGTGGGTGTTGCTGCCAAGGCCGGCATTTATTGCCCATCCCTAATTGCCCCTTGAGAAGGTGGTGGTGAGCCGCCGCCTTGAACCGCTGCAGTCCGTGTGGTGAAGGTGCTCCCACAGTGCTGTTAGGGAGGGAGTTCCAGGATTGTGACCCAGCGACGATGAAGGAACGGCCGATATATTTCCAAGTCAGGATGGTGTGTGACTGGGAGGGGAACGTGGAGGTGGTGGTGTTCCCATGCGCCTGCTGCCCTTGTCCTTCTAGGTGGTAGAGGTCACGGGTTTGGGAGGTGCTGCCGAAGAAGCCTTGGCCTACTCAATGTCACAGAAGATCAACAAGTATATTTTAATTTGTTGTCTTTTCATGGAAACAGAACAGGAGCTGGAGTACTGACTATCATTGCCACCTTCACCTTCTTCACTACTTTCAAGACTGCAAAGACAAACACAGTTGAAACTACAGTAAACCGAAGTATCTACACCGCGCAGGTTTGGATATATTCCTCATATTTATACAGGGTCACATTCTTATCCAGGACTTTTAATTACTTTTAGTAACATGTATTTACCTTGCGCCCTTTAAAGAAAGAACTCCTTCTTATCATTGCAGCATTGTGATTGCTGATTGAGTGATATTCACAATTCTCTCATTCTATTCTTGAACTAAAAGGGGAGTAAAGGGTTATGGGGAGCGGGCGGGGAAGTGGAGCTGAGTCCATGATCGGATCAGCCATGATCTCATTAAATGGCGGAGCAGGCTCGAGGGGCCGAATGGCCGACTCCTGCTCCTATTTCTTATGTTCTTATGCTCCGAGTACTGATTTTCACCAGCACTTTGTTAAATGCACATTTAATACGTAAAATGTGCACCAAATATAATTCTTTAAAACATTTTATAATCAGTGGAAAATATATATATATATTTTTGACAATAAACAGTGGAACCAAAAAAGAAACATTCCTCAGTTTCGCGTTCATTTTTCTGTTTCTGTCTTCCGCTCGTTCTCGGAAGTGTCGCGTATACACAGATTCATAAATGTAGATTGTTTTTTTCCATGTCTGCTTTCCCTTCCAACTTTTTTCCCCATCCAGGCCCCATCAAATCCCCTGCCGTGGCTCTCACTAGTCGCCGAATTTTGTGACTGGACCTCAGCAGTGAATGTCAGGCCCTGACCTCACTTGAGGTCCATCCGTACCCGATTCCTGCAAAAGCCAATGCGTTGCTTGGCAGCAGTAACCCCCCAGCTACTTGTGACTGTGGAAAAGCACCTACAGATACCTGCCTTTACTGAGCCTCCCTCTCGCTCGCACAGCTGAGCTAAGGATCACTTTGACGAATTGTAGAGCTGGAAGTTCCTCCCTCCTCCTGCACTGGACCAGTCAGATGGTCTATCGCCGTGTTGTCTAAATCGTTCATTTACATAGTGTTATTCGCACATAATTAGAACGCTAAAAAAAGAAAAGAAAGACTTAAGAACATAAGTAATAGGAGCAGGAGTCGGCCACTGGCCCCTTGAGCCTGCTCCGCCATTTAATAAGACCATGGCTGATCCGATCATGGACTCGGGTCCATTTCCCTTCCCACTCCCCACAACACTTCACTCCCTTATCGCTCAAAAATCTGTCTATCTCCACCTTAAATATATCCAATGACACAAACTCCACAGCTCTCTAGGGCAGAGAATTCCACTGATTTACAACCCTCTGAGAGAAGAAATTCCTCCTCGTGTTTTAAATGGGCGGCCCCTTATTCTGAAACTATGTCCCCTAGTTTTAGTTTCCCCTATGAGTGGAAATATCCTCTCTGCATCCACCTTGTCGAGCCCCCTCGTTATCTTATATGTTTCAATAAGATCACCTCTCAATCTTCTGAATTCCACTGAGTATAGGCCCAACCTACTCAAACTATTTTCATAAGCCAACCCCCTCATCTCCGGAATTAACCTATGAACCTTCTCTGAACAGCCTCCAGTGCAAGTATATCCTTCCTTAAATACGGAGACCAAAACTGTACACAGTACTCCAGGTGTGGCCTCACCAATACCCTGTACAATTGTAGCAGGACTTCTCTGCTTTTATACTCCATCCCCCTTGCAATAAAGGCCAACATTCCATTTGCCTTCCTGATTACTTGCTGTACCGGCATACTAACTTTTTGTGTTTCATGCACAAGGACCCCCAGGTCCCTCTGTGCTGCAGCACTTAGCAATTTTTCTCCATTTAAATTATAATTTGCTTTTCTATTTTTTTTCTGCCAAAGTGGATAACTTCACATTTTCCCACATTGTATTCCATCTGCCAAATTTTTGCCCACTCACTTAGCCTGTCTATATCCCTTTGCAAATTTTTTGTGTCCTCACAATTTGCTTTCCCACCCATCTTTGTATCATCAGCAAACTTGGCTACATTACACTCAGTCCGTTCATCCAAGTAATTAATATAGATTGTAAATAGTTGAGAACCCAGCACTGATCCCTTCGGCACCCCACTAGTTATTGTTTGCCAACCAGAAAATGACCCATTTATCCTGACTCTCTGTTTTCTGTTAGTTAGCCAATTCTCTATCCATGCTAATATATTATCCCCAACCCCGTGAACTTTTATCTTGTGCAGTAATCTTTTATGTGGCACCTTATAGAATGCCTTCTGGAAATCCACTGGTTCCCCCTTATCCACCCTGCTCGTTACATCCTCAAAGAACTCCAGCAAATTGGTCAAACATGATTTCCCTTTCATAAAACCATGCTGACTCTGCTTGATTGAATTCTGCTTTTTCAACTTGCATTTATATAGCGCCTTTCACGACCACTGGACGTCTCAAAGCGCTTTACAACCAATTTTGGAGTGTAGTCACTGTTGTAATGCGAGAAACGCAACAGCTAACTTGCGCACAGCAAGCTCCCACAAACAGCAATGTGCTAATGACCAGACAATTTGTTTTTGTTATGTTGATTGAGGGATAAATATTGCCCAGGACACCGGGGATAACTCCCCTGCTCCTCTTCGAAATAGTGCCATGGGATCTTTTACATGCACCTGAGAGAGCAGACGGGGCCTCGGTTTAACGTCTCATCTGAAAGACAGCGCCTCCGACAGTGCAGCGCTCCCTCAGTACTGCTCCTCCGACAGTGCGGCGCTCCCTCAGTACTGCTCCTCCGACAGTGCGGCGCTCCCTCAGTACTGCTCCTCCGACAGTGCGGCGCTCCCTCAGTACTGCCCCTCCGACAGTGCGGCGCTCCCTCAGTACTGCTCCTCCGACAGTGCGGCGCTCCCTCAGTACTGCCCCTCCGACAGTGCGGCGCTCCCTCAGTACTGCACTGGGAGTGTCGGCCTAGATTTATGTGCCAAGTTCCTGGAGCGGGACTTGAACCCACAACTTTCCGACTCATTAATGACTGTTAATTGATGCTGCTGCTTCGAATTTTTGGGACTGCAGTATTTAATAGTATGAAAGAGTATAATACAACACCTGTGTTCGCTTGCAGATCCTGAGCATTGTCCTGTCGATCTATACTGTGAACACGACCCACTCCAGTTTGGCTCTTAAACATGGACTGCCTTTAATCAATCAGGTCATCAGTTGGACAACCCTCGGTAAGTATGTGCAATGGGGAGGTTTCCAAACGGCAATAATTCTTTGCATTGCACACAGTGACATTCCTCCGTGGTTTTGTGAGCTAGGTGGGAGATACTCAGTTGCCATCAGAACTGCTTTCTGAATGGCGAACTCCTTTGATCCTTATCCTTGATACCCTTACCCAACAAAAATGTAGCAATCTCAAGCTTGAAAGCTCCAGTTGAACTCCAGTAATCACAGCCTGTTGGGTGAACGAGTTTCTAATTTCCACTACCCATTGTGTGGAAAAAATGTTTCCTGATTTCACTCCTAAATGGCCTAGCTCTAATTTTAAGATTATGCCCCTTGTTCTGGATTTTCCCAACAAGAAAATAGTTTCTCCGTATCCACCCTATCAAACCCCTTTCTTATTTTCAACAGCTCGATTGTTCAGCCCTCAACCTTTAATGATGTTGATTGAGGGATAAATATTGGCCCCAGGACACCGGGGATAACTCCCCTGCTCTTCTTCGAAATAGTGCCATGGGATCTTTTACGTCCACCTAAGAGGGCAGACGGGCCTCGGTTTCACGTCTTGTCCAAAAGACGGCACTTCAGACAGTGCGGCGCTCCCTCAGTACTGTCCCTCCGACAGTGCGGCACTCCCTCAGTACTGTACTTCCCAACAATGCGGCGCTCCCTCAGTAATACCCCTCCGACAGGGCAGCACTCCCTCAGCGCTGCCCCTCCGACAGTGCGGCACTCCCTCAGCGCTGCCCCTCCGACAGTGCGGCACTCCCTCAGCGCTGCCCCTCCGACAGTGCGGCACTCCCTCAGCGCTGCCCCTCCGACAGTGCGGCACTCCCTCAGCGCTGCCCCTCCGACAGTGCGGCACTCCCTCAGCGCTGCCCCTCCGACAGTGCGGCACTCCCTCAGCGCTGCCCCTCCGACAGTGCGGCACTCCCTCAGCGCTGCCCCTCCGACAGTGCGGCACTCCCTCAGCGCTGCCCCTCCGACAGTGCGGCACTCCCTCAGCGCTGCCCCTCCGACAGTGCGGCACTCCCTCAGCGCTGCCCCTCCGACAGTGCGGCACTCCCTCAGCGCTGCCCCTCCGACAGTGCGGCACTCCCTCAGCGCTGCCCCTCCGACAGTGCGGCACTCCCTCAGCGCTGCCCCTCCGACAGTGCAGCACTCCCTCAGCGCTGCCCCTCCGACAGTGCGGCACTCCCTCAGCGCTGCCCCTCCGACAGTGCGGCACTCCCTCAGCACTGCCTCTCCGACAGTGCAGCGCTCCCTCAGTACTGCACTGGGAGTGTCAGCCTAAACTTTTATGCTCAAGTCTCGGGGATGGAACTTGAACCCACAAACCTTCTGACTCAGAGCTGAGACAAATCCCTTGGGAGGACAGACGCACCAACATTAGCGTCCTCGACCAGGCCAACATCCCCAGCATCGAAGCACTGACCACACTTGATCAGCTCCGCTGGGCAGGCCACATTGTTCGCATGCCCGATACAAGACTCCCAAAGCAAGCGCTCTACTTGGAACTCCTTCACGGCAAATGAGCCAAAGGTGGGCAGAGGAAACGTTACAGGGACACCCTCAAAGCCTCCCTGATAAAGTGCAACATCCCAACCGACACCTGGGAGTCCCTGGCCAAAGACCGCCCTAAGTGGAGGAAGTGCTTCCTGGAGGGCGCTGAGCACCTCGATTCTCGTCGCCGAGAGCATGCAGAAACCAAGCGCAGGCAGCGGAAGGAGCGTGCGGCAAACCAGTCCCACCCTCAACCACTGTCTGTCCCACCTGTGACAGGGACTGTGGTTCTCGTATTGGACTGTTCAGCCACCTGAGAACTCATTCTAAGAGTGGAAGCAAGTCTTCCTCGACGAGGGACTGCCTGTGATGATGATGAGGGTGCTGCCCACTGAGCCACAGCTTTACTCCGTTTATTGTAATACGGTTCCAACACCCCGATCTCCCAGAAATGATGAGCTTCATACAATAATTTATTTGCTATAAATGTGCGAGGACTGCCACTTTCAATGATGCGATACTGCATTGTACATTGATGTTTGACACTGCCGCACTATTGACGATCCCTCACTTTGTTCTGTTACAGCCTCCTCCGTACTGATGCCTCTGCTTAGCTCAACATTTCTCCTCCAACGACAGCTAAGCATTTACCTCTCTCTGATGTCCACCTACCTCTTGTTGAGTACAGGGTATCCTTTCTCTTTATAAATCACATTGCTGCTAATCATCTCCTTGAGGCCCTTAGAGTAGCAGGTGCTCAGGCTTTGTGCAGTTTTCTTTTGAGAGTGTGTGGGGGAAGGTAATTTTATACCAATTATTGAATCCTTCCATAACTCTGAATATTCTGTAAGGTACGCATTGTTCACTATACTGCTGTCCTTGTCTATTGTGCAAATGTAAATTTAACCAAGGATATTTTGTACACTTTGTGTTTAAATAGAACAGACTGTAATTGAGCTCAAACTGTATAGCACAAGGTTATTGTGCAGTTCTAAAAGAGCTTCCAGTGATCCTTAATGATCCAGCCTCATTTATTCACAGAACAAAGTCTTGCTTTGATGTCAGAATGAAATTGCGCTTTTTATCGCAGTGTAGTGGGGCATCGTACCATCGTGTTTATGTTACTGGACTTGTAATCCAGCAGCCTGGACTAATGATCCGGGGACATGAGTTTAAATCCCACCACGGCAACTGTGGCATTTTAATTCAATTAATTAAATAAGTCTGGAATAAAAGGCTAGCATCAGTAATGGTGACCATAGTGGATTGTTGTAAAAAAACTCATCTGGTTCATTAATGTCCTTTTGAGCAGGAAATCTGCTGCCCTTACCCGGCCTGGCCTCTATGGTTGACTCTTAACTGCCCTCTGCCTCTTGGTTGTATTTAACATCTCGAGGGCAGTTAGGGACAGGCAATAAATGCTGGCCTTGCCTAGCGATGCCCACATCCTGCGAATGTATTAAAAAAAAAACACACACTACCTGAAAAGAACACCATAATCCCGTGGGCTTCACAGGGGCGATGCTAATTTCCGAATGCACTGTATTCCCGCCGTTCCCACGACGTGGCCTGTTTCTTGGGATTCTTTTACACAAAAGAGCAGTGCAACTGGTGAGTGGTCTGCACGATTGGCACGCACATTTACTATTGATTGTGGTCAGGGGGGGCGGGGGGAAATCGGTTTGAGTGTGTGAGAATAGGGTCCTTTTTGTTTTTTTGTTTTGAGCACCGTATTGTTCAGGGAAAAAGTGGACGGTGGAATTTTGGACGGTGGAATTTAACTTACTGTGGGTTTGGGTTGAGATGTTAATGTGAGGAAGAAAGAACAAGACAAAAAAACTTGCATTTATATAGCGCCTTTCACTATTCAGGACGTCCCAAAATGCTTTACAGCCAATGAAGTACATTTGTATTGTCGTCATTGTTTGAAGAGGGAAAGGAAAGAAAGACTTGCATTTCCATAGCGCCTTTCAAAACCACTTGACGTCTCAAAGCGCTTTACGGCCAATTAAGTACTTTTTGAAATGCAGTCACTGTTGTAATGTAGGAAACGCGGCAGCCAATTTGCACACAGCAAGCTCCCACACACAGCAATGTGATAATGACCAAATAACCTGTTTTAGTGATGTTGATTGAGGGATAAATATTGGCCCCAGGACACCGGGGATAACTCCCCTGCTCTTCTTCAAAATAGTGCCACGAGATCTTTTATGTCCACCAAAGAGAGCAGACGGGGCCTTGGTTTAATGTCTCATCCGAAAGACGGCACCTCTGACAGTGTGGCGCTCCCTCAACACTGTACTGGGAGTGTCAGCCTAGATTTCTGTGCTGAAGTCCCTGGAGTGGGCCTTGAACCCACAACCTTCTGATTCCGAGGCGAGGGTGCTGCCCACTGAGCCACAGCATTTATTGCTACTTTTTTTCCTTGCGGCAACAGATACAGACCCAGCTACAATTTTATTGTACAGCAGTGAGACACGTCTCGTATATTGCAGTGATATAACAACTGTGGGAAGCCCAATGTACCCAGAAAACCCTTCAATAGCTCGTGTCCGTAATAGCAACCATTATAGTTTTAATCTCTATCATGTTCGGTGTTGTAATTGACCCTGAAATGAGCTACCGACCACATATCTGCTCCATCACCAAGACCACCTATTTCCACCTTCGTAACATCGCCCGTCTCTGCCCCTGCCTCAGTTCATCTGATACTAAAACCCTCATCCATGCCTTTGTTACCTCTAGACTTGACTATTCCAACGTGCTCCTGGTTGGCATCCCATGTGCTACCCTCCGTAACCTTGAGGACATTCAAGCTTTTCTGCACGTGACCCAAGTCCCATTCACCCATCAGCCCTATGCTTGCTGACCTACATAAGGAATAAGAGCAGGAGTCGGCCATTCCGCCCCTCGAGCCTGCTCCGTCATTCAATAAGATCGTGGCTGATCTTCGACCTCAACTCCACATTCCTGCACAATCCCCTTATCCCTTGATTCTCTTAATATCCAAAAATCTATCTATCTCTGTCTTGAATATACTTAACGACTGAGCCTCCACAGCCCTCTGGGGCAGAGAATTCCAAATATTCACCACCCTCTGAGTGAAAAAAGTTCTCTTCATCTCAGTCCTAAATGTCCGATTCCTTATTCTGAGTTTGTGACCACTGGTTCTTGACTCCCCAGCCAAGGAAACATCCTCCCTGCATCTACCCTATTGAGCCCTGTAAGAATTTTGGCTGCCTTGGCTCCCGGTTAAGCAACGCCTTGATTTTAAAATGATCCTTGTTTTCAAATCCCTCCACGGCTTCGCCCCCTCCCTATCTCTGTAATCTCCTCCAGCCCCACAACCCCCTGAGATGTCTGCGCTCCTCTAATTCTGCCCTCTTGAGCATCCCTGATTATAATCGCTCAACAATCGCAGTGGTGCCTTCAGCTGCCTGTGCCCCAAGCTCTGGAATTCCCTCCCTGCACCTCTCCACCTCTCTATCTCTCCTCCTGTAAGACGCTCCTTAAAACTTACTTCATCAACCAAGCTTTGGTCATCGGCCCCAATATTTCCTTATGTGGCTCGATGCCAAATTTTGTTTTATCACCCTCCTGTGAAGCGTTTTGTTGTGTTTTACTGCCTTAAAGGTGCTATATAAATGCAAGTTGTTGTAAAAACCATAGTCTATCGTCCAATAATTATTTACGACGTTCTTTGTTGTTCGTGTTTGGTGGACTTCTTGGTGGTTGGGTATCTGGTAGAGGAACAAACTGCAGATGCATTGCTTCATGGGACAGGTCAGGTAATTTATTTTCATAAGTGTAAGGATGACATTCAGTTCTGATTGAACATAACTTCCTCCAGCTAAATATTGGGAAAGCCAAAGTCATCATCTTTGGCTCCCAGCACAGAATCTGTGCCCTCACCACTGGTAGGACACTATCCCCCAGCCGCTGTGTCTGAACCAGATTGTTGGCGTCCTGTTTGATCCTAGGCTGAGTTTCTGATCCCATATCCTCTCCATCAGAAAGACGGCCTACTTCCATCCCTATAGCATCGCCTGTCTCCACCCTTGTAGCTCCTACAAATTCCTCCCTGAACTTTTCTACGGTAAAGGCACTACATAAAGTTGTTGTCATCACACAGCCTCCCTCAGTAGGAGATATTCGTTGAAATAGCAGAGGCCTTGACCATCATTTTCCAGTCCTCTTTGGATTCCGGCATGGTGCCAGAGGACTGGAAGATTGCTAATGTGGTAACCGTGTTTAAGAAGGGAGAAAGGAATAGGCTGAGTAATTACAGGCCTGTCAGCCTAACCTCAGTGGTGGGGAAATAATTGGAAAAAATCCTGAGAGACAGAAAAAATCTACATTTAGAAAGGCAAGGATTAATGGGGGACAGTCAGCATGGATTTCGCTAAATTTCTTTAACTCCTTCCTCAAAGACTAGCCTCTAGTCATCCTTTCATAATACAGTGCCAGCCGTGGCTCAGTGGGCAGCATCCTCACCTCGGAGTCAGAAGGTTGTGGGTTCAAGCCCCACTCCAGGGACTTGAGCACAAAAATCTAGGCTGACACTCCCAGTGCAGTGCTGAGGGAGCGCCGCACTGTCGGAGGTGCCTTCTTTCGGATGAGACATTCAGGTGAAGAAGAGCAGGGGAGATACCAGATTATCTGGTTATTATCCATTGCTGTGTGTGGGAGTTTGCTGTGCGCAAATTGGCTGCTGCGTTTCTTACATTACAACAGTGACTGCATTCGAAAAAGTGCTTCATTGGCTATAAAGTGCTTTGGGAGGTCCAGTGGTCGTGAAAGGCACTATATAAATGCAATTCTTCTTTGACTCTACGGTAACTTTTTTCTTGTATCTCTGAACCATCTTGGAATGCTTTTCTATGGTAAAGGCACTACATAAAGTTGTTGTCATCACACAGCCTCCCTCAGTAGGAGATATTCGTTGAAATAGCAGAGGCCTTGACCATCATTTTTCAGTCCTCTTTGGATTCCGGCATGGTGCCAGAGGACTGGAAGATTGCTAATGTGGTAACCGTGTTTAAGAAGGGAGAAAGGAATAGGCTGAGTAATTACAGGCCTGTCAGCCTAACCTCAGTGGTGGGGAAATAATTGGAAAAATTCCTGAGGGACAGAAAAAATCTACATTTAGAAAGGCAAGGATTAATGGGGGACAGTCAGCATGGATTTGTTAAGGGAAGATCGTGTTTGACTAACTCGATTGAATTTTTCGAGGAGGTAACCAGGAGGGTCGACGAGGGTAATGCGTACGATGTAGTGTATATGGACATGAGCAAAGCTTTTGATAAGGTCCCACATGGCAGACTGGTCACGAAGGTAAAAGCCATTGGATCCAGGGCAAAGTGGCAAGTTGGAGCCAAAATTGGCTTGGAAGTAGCAAGCAAAGGGTAATGGTTGATGTTTTTGTGACTGGAAGGATGTTTCCAGTGGGGTTCCACAGGGCTCGGTACTGGGTCCCTTGCTTTTTGTGGTATATGTCAACGATTTAGATTTGAATATAGGGAGTATGATTAAGAAGTTTGCAGATAACACTAACATTGGCTGTGTGGTTGATAATGTTCCCAAAGCAAGTGCTCTACTCGGAACTCCTTCACGGCAAACGAGCCAAAGGTGGACAGAGGAAACGTTACAAGGACACCCGCAAAGCCTCCTTGATAAAGTGCAACATCTCCACTGACACCTGAGAATCCCTGGCCAAAGACCGCCCTAAGTGGAGGAAGTGCATCCGGGAGGGCGCTGAGCACCTCGAGTCTCATCGCCGAGAGCATGCAGAAATCAAGCGCAGGCAGCGGAAAAAGCGTGCGGCAAACCTGTCCCACCCTCCCCTTCCTTCAACGACTATCTGTTCAGCCACCTAAGAACTCATTTTAAGAGTGGAAGCAAGTCCTCTCCGATTCTGAGGGACTGCCTATGATGATGATGAGGTTGATGATGAAGAGGAAAGTCATGGACTGCAGGAGGATATCAATCTAATGGTCAGGTGGGCAGAACAGTGGCAAATGGAATTTCATTCGGACAAGTGTGAGGCAATGCATTTGAGGAGGGCTAATAAGGAAAGTGTGTACACATTAAATGGTAGGCCACTTAGAAGTGTAGATGAACAAAGGGACCTTGGAGTGCTTGTCCACAGCTCCCTGAAAGTAGCAGGCCAGTTGGATAAGGTGGTGAAGAAGGCATACGGAATGATTGCCTTTATTGGCCGAGCCATAGAATACAAGAACAGGGAGATTATGCTTAAATTGTATAATATACTGGTTCGGCCACCATGGACTATTGCGTGCAGTTTGGTCGCCGTATTATAGGAACGACATGATTGCACTGGAGAGGGTGTGGTGGGGATTTATGAGGATGTTGCCTGAAATGAGAATCTTAGCTATGAGGACAGATTGGATAGGCTGGGCTTGTTCTCCTTGCAACAGAGGAGGTTGAGAGGAGACCTCATGAGGATTATAACAGTTTGAGGCGCCTGAATATAGTGGATAGCAAGGGCCTATTTCCATTGCTGGAGGGGTCAGTTATGAGGGGGCATAGTTTTAAGGTGGTTGGTGGAAGGTTTAGAGGGGATTTGAGCTGGGGGGGGGGGGGGCTTCTTCACGCAGATAGTTGTGGGGGTCTGAAACTCACTGACTGGAAGGGTGGTAGAGGCAGAAACCCTCACCACATTTAAAAGGTGCTTGGATGGGCACTTGAAGTGCCGTAACCTGCAGGGTTACCGACCTAGAGCTGGTAAGTGGGATTAGACTGGATAACTTCGTGTTGGCTGGCACAGATACGATGGTAAGTACTTCAGGGAATCGAATACAGCCAGAGTAATCTCCTGGACTCGTTTCGATCACCTGGATGGGTCGGAGAGGAATTTTCCCAGATTTTTTCCCCCCCAGTTGGCCTGGATTTTTATCTGGTTTTTGCCTCTCCCAGGAGATCACATGGCTCCGGTTGGGATGGAGTGTAGAATGTTTCAGTGTAAGGGGTGTCGCAGTTGTGTGGGGCGGACTGGTTGGGCTGGGTGCTCTTTACCTTTCTGCCATTGTTCATTGTTCATAGGTTTATATGTAACCTTCAGGGCCGCTGACCGAGGGCCGTGCGGCTCTTGTGTCCGCGCCGGCCGACAGATGGGCCGAAATGGCCTCCTCCTGCGCTGCAAATGTCTGTGTTTCTATGTAATAAATTTTCTACCATCTCGTGCAGAAAATGAAATTAAAAAGCGCCTTCATATTGGGAATGAGTTATAAGCACAGGTACGTTTGTAAACCTTTGCTTTGTAAGTGCAGAGGTGCTCGTGGATTTCTTCATCTCGAAGAGTCAAGACCACCCGAGTAACTGTCTCTTTTGCCACCTTCACCTGATCAAGTCACTAGTCTTCCTCCCCCAGATGCCCCGTCACGCTACGGTTTGTCTCTTATCTTGCCCCTGCCCTCTCCAAGAACATGTCTTCCACGCGACCCACCTGCTTCTCCCGTGGACCCCTCCTTGACCACCTCCTGCCGGTTCCATTTCCTCTCCTGGCCGCCATGCTTCTCGATGTTGTCAAACGCTCCCTTCACCCGCACACTGTTCCTTTCCCTTTCAGAACTATTTAGCGCGAGCCTGTTGGACTGCCTTCCTTGTATGGAGGCTATGATTTGAAAGTAATGCAGATTGGAGGGGGGGGCGGATGTTGTATAAAAGTTGCACAGATCTGTTGACAACCTGCCAACAATAAACACTCCCTTTAGAGATTTACAAACTTGGATCATTAATGTTTTGTTCATTCCTTTTTTTAAAAAAAGGTATGTTTTCAATGCCATGGCTTATCTAACAATACTTTAAATATGTTTGTTTCGATTCAATTGTGACATTAAAATAGTTGTTTTTAAGTCCTTTTTATAGTCTATAAAATTTGAATTACAGTAATTATCTTTTCATAAACATAATAAGGTAGTAAACTGTCTGGCAGCTGTGCAAGACCATAGCTGACTGTTGCCATCACAACAGTGGGTGATCACACAGACCGACCCATCCTTTCATCTGATTGGTTAGAAAAGCTATTGTGCATGTTGAGTTCCAGTATGTTGAAATTAGTATGTAGCTTTCAGCGTGTATAGAAGACTTAACAATGACATAATTCATGTGCCACCTGTGGCTAAGTGGGCAGCACCCTCGCCTCTGAGTCAGGAGGTTGTGGGTTCACTCCAGAGACTTGAGCACAAAAATCTAGACTAACACTCCCAGTGCAGTGCTGAGGGAGTGCTTCACTATCGGAGGTTCCATCTTTCATATAAAACATAGACAATTCTGACGGTACTGGACAGGTTGGATGCAGGAAGAATGTTCCCGATGTTTGGGAAGTCCAGAACCAGGGAACACAATCTAAGGATAAGGGGTAAGCCATTTAGGACCGAGATGAGGAGAAACTTCTTCACTCAGAGTGGTTAACCTGTGGAATTCTCTACCAAAGAGAGTTGTTGATGCCAGTTCATTGGATATATTCAAGAGGGAGTTAAATATGGCCCTTACTGCTGAAGGGATCAAGGGGTATGGAGAGAAAGCAGGAAAGGGGTACTGAGGTGAATCATCAGCCATAAGAACATAAGAATTAGGAACAGGAGTAGGCCATCTAGCCCCTCGAGCCTGCTCCGCCATTCAATAAGATCATGGCTGATCTGGTCGTGGACTCAGCTCCACTTACCCGCCCTCTCCCCGTAACCCTTAATTCCCTTATTGCTTAAAAATCTATCTATCTTTGACTTGAAAACATTCAATGAGCTCGCCTCAATTGCTTCCTTGAGCAGAGAATTCCACAGATTCACAACCCTCTGGGAGAAGAAATTCTTTCTCAACTCGGTTTTAAATTGGCTCCTCCGTATTTTGAGGCTGTGCCCCCTAGTTCTAGTCTCCCCCACCAATGGAAACAACCTCTCTGCCTCTATCTTGTCTATCCCTTTCATGATTTTAAATGTTTCTATAAGATCACCCCTCATCCTTCTGAACTCCAAGGAGTAAAGACCCACTCTACTCAATCTATCATCATAAGGTAACCCCCTCATTTCTCGAATCAGCCTAGTGAATCGTCTCTGTACCCCCTCCAAAGCTAGTATATCCTTCCTTAAGTAAGGTGACCAAAACTGCACGCAGTACTCCAGGTGCGGCCTTACCAATACCTTATACAGTTGCAGCAACACCTCCCTGCTTTTGTACTCCATCCCTTTCGCAATGAAGGCCAACATTCCATTTGCTTTCCTGATTACCTACTGCACCTGCAAACTAACCTTTTGGGATGATCTTGTTGAATGGTGGTGCAGGCTCGAAGGGCCGAATGGCCGACTCCTGCACCTATTTTCTATGTTTCTATGTCTTTTGGATGAGACGTCTGATCCTACGGCCACTATTTCGAAGAAGGGCAAGGGAGTTATCCCCGGTGTCCCAGCTAATATTTATCCCTCAATCAACATCACAAAAACAGATTGCATGGTTGTTACCACATTGCTGTTTGTGGTAGCTTGCTGTGCGCAAATTGGCTGCCGCGTTTCCAACATTACAACAGTGACTCCACTTCAAAAAGGACTTCATTGGCTGTAAAGCGCTTTGGGACGTCCTGAGGTTGTGAAAGGCGCTATATAAATGCAAGTCTTTCTTTCTTTAAAGGAAAGTGATGGATAATTTGGAGGAAATTTAAGTGATTTCGTTACTTTTTGTTTTGATCATGTCAATAAATCGTTCCAGAAATGAATTGCTCTCTTTGGTACAACGGAGGTTCATTAAATTGATTCCTGGGATGAGAGGGTTGTCCTATGATGAGAGATTGAGCAGATTGGGCCGATACTCTCTGGAGTTTAGAAGAATGAGAGGTGATCTCATTGAAACATACCAGATTCTGAGGGGGATTGACAGGGTAGATGCTGAGAGGATGTTTCCCCCGGGCTGGAGAGTCTAGAACCAGGGGGTCACAGTCTCAGGATAAGGGGTCGGCCATTTAGGACTGAGATGAGGAGGAATTTCTTCACTCAGAGGCTGGTGAATCTTTGGAATTCTCTACCCCAGAGGGCTGTGGAGGACGGGTCGTTGAGTATATTCAAGGCTGAGATCGATAGATTTTTGGAATCTAAGGAAATCGAGGGATATGGAGATCGGGCGGGAAAGTGGAGTTGAGGTCGAAGATCAGCCGTGATCTTATTGAATGGCGGAGCAGGCTCGAGGGGCCGTAAGACCTACTCCTGCTCCTATCTCTTATGTTCTTATGTTCTGCACCCCAAGACGTTATTAGACATATGCCCAGTTCTGCTTTGACTGGTTGCTAAGATCCTGCAAATCCCCTGGGAAGATAGGCACACCAACATCAGTGTCCTCGATCAGGCTAACATCCCCAGCATTGAAGCACTGGCCACACTCAATCAGCTCTGCTGGGCGGGCCACATACTTCGCATGTCAGATAAGAGACTCCCAAAGCAAATGCTTTATGCAGAGCTCCGTCATGGTAAACGAGCCAAAGGAGAGCAGTGGAAACGTTATAAGGACACCCTCAAAGCCTCCCTGGTAAAGTGCAACATCACCACTGACACCTGGGAGACCCTGGCCGAAGACTGCCCGAAGTGGAGAAAGTGTATCTGGAAGGGCGTTGAGCTCTTTGCGTCTCAACGCAAAGAGCGTGAAGAGGCAAAGCGCAGGCAGCGGAAGGAGCAAGCCCCACCGACCCCTTCCCTCGACGAATGTCTGTCCCACCTGTAACAGGGTCTGTGGCTCTCGTATTGGACTGTTCAGCCACCAGAGAACTCGCTTTGGGAGTGGAAGCAACTCCTCGATTCGAGGGACTGCCTATGATGATGATGATGGTTGCTGATCCCACTCCACAACTGAGTTCTAGTCTGATTATAAATCGTTGGGCTCAGGCTAGTAATCATAGTACAACTTCCACCATAAATAGCAGACCGAGTAACGGGCAGAGAAGACATCAGAATCTTTGAGGAAAGCTAATATTAAGCGGAAGGAGGATTGTGTCTTGTGTGTCAGCTTAGCTCATTTGTTATAACTTTTGTGTCTGACTCACGACGTCGTTGGTTTGTGCAGTCAGACTTGAGGCGTACGAAAGCATGGGCCTTACGCTAAACATCTGTAAGTCAAAGGTCCTCCAACAGCCTGTCCTCACCGCACAGCACTACCCCCGAGTCATCAAGATCCATGACGCGGCCCTGGACACCGTGGACCACTTCCCATATCTCGGGAGCCTCCTGTCAACAAGAGCAGGCATCGACGACGAGATCCAACACCGCCTCCAGTGCGCCAGTGCAGCCTTCAGTTTGAAGACCAGGCCCTCAAAACTGTCACCAAGCTCATGATGTACAGGGCTGTAGTAATCCCCCCCCCTCCTGTATGACTCAGAGACATGGACCATGTACTGTAGACACCTCAAATCGCTGGAGAAATACCAACAACGATGTCTCCGCAAGATTCTACAAATCCCCTGGGAGGACAGGCGCACCAACATCAGCATCCTCATTCAGGCTAACATCCCCAGCATCGAAGCACTGACCACACTCGATCAGCTCCGCTGGGCAGGCCACATAGTTCACATGCCAGACACGAGACTCCCAAAGCAAGCGCTCTACCCGGAGTTCCTTCGCAGCAAATGAGCCAAAGGTGGGCAGAGAAAACGTTACAAGGACACCCTCAAAGCCTCCCTGATAAAGTGCAACATCCCCACCGACACCTGGGAGTCCCTGGCCAAAGACCAGTCCGCCCTAAGTGGAGGAAGTGCATCCGGGAGGGCGCTGAGCACCTCGAGTCTCGTCGCCGAGAGCATGCAGAAACCAAGCGCAGGCAGCGGAAGGAGCGTGCGGCAAACCAGTCCCACCCACTCCTTCCCCCACCTGTGACAGTCTGTGGTTCTCGTATTGGACTGTTCAGCCACCAAAGAACTCACTTCAGGAGTGGAAGCAGGTCCTCGATTCCGAGGGACTGCCTATGATGATGATGAGGAGGAGGTTTCTGCCTCGTTCGAGCACAAACTAGGCTGACTCTCTGCTGCAGTACTGCGGGAGTGCTGCATTGTTGCACACGCTCTGTGCTTCAGATGAGACATTGGGGCAGATTTTCTTCAAGGCCTGCGCCCGCCCAAGTACCACCCAAAGTGTTGCCGAGGTGCCGGACGGTACTTTGGGCGGGATATTCATGGCCAAGGTCCCTCAAAGGTCGGCGGGCGGCAAATGGACGACACACGCCGCCAATCTGGGCGTCAGCGGGGCGGGAGGTCTCATTCTCAGCGGCAGAGGCGCTTGCCGTCCAAGTGCCACCGAGGATGGAGTCGGGCCCACGGATGGTCGAAGACCTGAAAATAAAAATCAGTAACAAAAAATTTTAAAATCTATCGCAAGACCTTCAAGTGACCCCATCCAAGTAAGTCGCTATGGAAAAAACAATTAAAAAAAAAAATGTTCAAGTCTTTTATCAACGATCTTCCTACTTACCGTTGGGGTCAGACCAACCTCCTCGCAGCGGCCCACCTCCGTTCTGGCACCAACTCCCGCCCGCACCAATCTGGGAGCTCGGTGGGCGGGGGAGGTCAGTTGCACCACTCGGCCGCCCGCTGACGTCAGCGGGCGGTTCCAGGCGGCTCTCTCCCGCCCGCTCCAGGCCACCTCCAAAGTGGCTCTGGGCGGATCTGCAAGAGCAATGTCAACAGCAGCAGTTGATGAATTTCGGCCCCATTAAACCTGCTGCAGGCGGGGGTGGTAAGCGTTCTCGTGGCACTGGTCATAAAAGAGCAAGAAATTTCCTGGTGTCTCGCCCAACACTGCTGGTAAATAAAGGAGATTAGCTGGGTATTCTTTCACTTCTGGCATTGTGCTGTGCACAGATTGGCTGCTGCATTTGTCTGCCGAGTACGAATGACTGCACTTCCTAATAATTCCTTGTCTGCCAAATGCTTTGGGATCGTTCCAAGAGATGGGGTGTAATACTACATGAATGCAATATTTGTTCTTGGGTGAAATCGAATGCCAGTTTTCCTGCACAAAATGCAATCGGAAAGTAGAAGTAGTATATTGGAGTATCGTTTCAACCATCAAACCTAATTGTATTCAATAATATTTGAGAAACTGTTTTTATATACTGTAAAGTATTTGCTTCATGGGTTCTTTGCTTCAGAATTCATAGCGACACATTGCTATTAAGAACTTGTTGGTTTATTAGCAAAGGTTTAACAATCACACTACACATTACCAGTTCATCCACCAGGCTCACAACCACCTGCCTCATTGTGGATCCCCCGAACCCAACTGGCTGGGGTTTTATTGAGTGTTGAGTGCTAAGCCACTCACAACTCAACAGCTCTACAAACCTGTGAGCATACTCACGGGTGCATGCATTACATAAACATTTTTAAAAATTCGCTCATGGGATGTGGGCGTTGCTGGCAAGGCCATCATATATTAGCTGATATGAGCTTTTCTTAATTCCAGGTTTATTTAATTAATTGAATTTAAATACCCCCCAGAGCTGCTATGGTGGGATTTGAACTCACGTCTCGGTATTATTAGTCCAGGCCTCTGCATTACTATTCCAGTGACATAACCACTATGCTACTGTACCACCATTGACTGCGTACCAGCCCCCCCCCCCCCCCCCCCATCCCGTCTCCGTTAGAACCGTAAGTGTGCGAGTTGGATACGGGTTCTGATCGGGATTGAGATTTTGACCATTTTAACTTTCCACCCAACCCCACCCGTAAACGTCTGTGCTCATGAGGTTGAATTCCAGTGATATGAACACATAATTAAATGAACAAGCGACATCCCTTCGATGAGAATGTTCTGTGAACCTGTTTACCCATTATCCATATGGATTTGCTATTCGATACATAGAGTTAAGGAGCCATTGAAGAAAAGGGGAAAAAAATTAGTTTATTTGTTGCAAATGAATAAATAATGGCCTTGCCCAGATTTCACTGCATAATATTCAGGAGGTTGAAGAATTATTGGTAGTTTAGCCTCTTGGTCTCCTTATCTGAGAATGGATATACTTGCCTTGGAGGCGGTGCAACGAAGGTTCACTAGATTGATCCCTGGGATGAGAGGGTTGTCCTATGAGGAGAGATTGAGTAGAATGGGCCGACGCTCTCTGGAGTTTAGAAGAATGAGAGGGGATCTCATTGAAACATACAAGATTCTGAGGGGGATTGACAGGGTAGATGTTTCCCCCGGGCTGGAGAATCTAAACCAGGGGTCACAGTCTCAGGATAAGGGGTCGGCCATTTAAGACAGAGATGAGGAGGAATTGCTTCACTCAGAGGGTGGTGAATCTTTGGAATTCCCTGCCCCAGAGGGCTGTGGATGCTGAGTCGTTGAGTATATTCAAGGCTGAGATCGATAGAATTTTGGACTCTCGGGGAATCGAGAGATATAGGGATCGGGCGGGAAAGTGGAGTTGAGGTCAAAGATCAGCCGTGATCTCATTTAATTGGCGGAGCAGGTTCGAAGGGCCATATGGCCTACTCCTACTCCTAATTCTTATGTTCTTAACAACTTTGTTCTTCAACCAGATATGAGGCTTTATTTCCTCTCGTGCTGTCCTGTTTGATGTTCATCTGGATTAACCTGGAACAAGAGACAATCGTGCTTCACGATATTTCTCCTGCTCAGAAGGTAAGAAGAGACCCACTGTTTTGAAATTGGTCGTTTACTAAACATTGGCACCAATGTCACATTGTATGGCAACCCCTTGAAAAAGTAGGATCGTATTTATACAAACAGAGGGAGGTGTATTGTTTATGTTGTAGCTGTTGCAAAAATACAAATCTGTATTATCGGTATTTAGCGCTAAACAGTCTTGTGTGACAATGCTGTTATCTCAACATGAACCTTTCCAGTTGTGGAGCTGGCTATGCTAGCCGTTACTACTTCCATTCAGTGGGCACATTGCCTCAACAATGCACTGCTAAATACTTGCTTGGGACCACTCTGCATCAGCCGCCATAAATGGACGCCCAAGAGCTGCAGATACATCAGTGCCAGAACTAAAAATACGTTAACTGTTAAGTGGGGATACCTCCGTGCGCTGTCTCGTTCGCACAGATCGGTCCCGAAAGTTGCACAGTGTGCTGGACCGGAAATGCAAGATGCCGTGGAGAGAGGTGATGCAGTTTCAATTCCAGCAAATGACCCAGACAGTCTCCCAAGGTTGGCTGGGGGGGGCGGGGGGGGGCGGGGTGGGGGGGGTGGGGGATGGGGGGGCAGGGGCGGGGGGGGGAGGGCTGGGGGGAGGGCTGGGGGGGGGGCAGGGGGGCAGGGGCGGGGGGGGTGTGGGGGATGGGGGGGCAGGGGCGGGGGGGGAGATGCTGAATGGAGGCCAGATGCTCTCCCTCCGGGGAAGTTGGGAAAACAAAGTGTGGGAGTCACTCTGGAAGCCGTATAATTACATTGGCAGTGATTCTAAAGCAGGGGTGGGCAAATCACAGCTACATCCCACCTGTGGAGCCTTTTCATCTGGCACTCGAGCTGCATTGCATTATAACAATTGTTTAAGTACTTGGGGCTCAATTTTCTCCAGTATTTGCGCCGTTTTTTTTGGAGCAGGCTGCTTTTTCTGGCCTAACTTAAAAATCCCCAGGTTCCCCAATCAATTTGCACCAGCGTAACTCACTAACAAATTTTTTAGGTCAGTTTTTTTTCAGCTAAAGAGGGCGTAACCTGCCACCTACGCCACTTCTGGCCATTTAGGGAAGTTTAGCCAGCTGAGAGTTACTCCAGTTGTGATTAGGCCAGCGTACGTGGCCTGTCCTGAAAAACCTTCCCTAGAGTTAAGGAAATCGGCGCAGATAAGGAAATCGGAGCAGCAGATGCTCGGACACACTGAAAGAATTGAAAAACACACAGCAGCAACTTACCTCCAACCCTGCCCGAAGGCTGTCCAGTCTCATCTCAGTCCCTGGTTCACACACACAGTCCGGTCCCATTGACCAAAAGCTTGGTTAAAGAGGTAGGTTTTAAGGAGCATCTTAAAGGAGGAGAGAGAGAGGTCGAGAGGCAGGGAGGTTGAAGCAGGGAGATACAGAGCTTGGGGCCCAGGCAACAGAAGGCTCGGCCATCGATGGTGTTGAGCGATTATAATTAGCGGGATGCTCAAGAGAGCAGAATTAGAGTGCAGACATCTTGGGGGAGGGGGGGGGTTTGTGAGGCTGAAAGAGATTGCAAAGATAGGGGGATAACTGGTGAGGGGAAAAAATTAGGGGTGCATGAAAGGCAGAAGAAAGCACTTGCTCCCGTACGATAAAAGCATTTACGAAACGAGAGAGACTGTTGAGGAAAGGGATGGTGGGAAAGAAACGCTATCCAGTCAGGACCACACGTTCCAGTCTTCTGGTTCAGGCGAGAGACCACTAGTCTATTCCCTGGGCTTGAACGGTCAGCTGCATTACAATGATTTCTAAATTTAGTGCTCCCAGCACAGAACTCCCCGCTGCGGGGGAGCCTGTGTTGCGAATTTGGAAGCGGAGGTGAAAGAAAGCTGCACAGTGTTTCGTCTCATTAAAATTCAATTCCTTCTGACCTCAAATTCCTGATTCGCAGTCCTGGCAAGTGAAATCTGCACTGGCAGCAGCAATTCATAAAATCTCACCCGACGGTGTAAAAGAAATAAGAAGGCAAGAGATTGTAAATTCATTTATTTGAAGTAAATATGAAACCAGTTCTAAAGAAAAACGAATCAATATTTCTGAGGTAGTTTCTGACGAGTGGATTGGTGAATCATATTCTCCCCACTCTCTGCCACAGGACAAACTGTCCAGTTATTAAAGCTGTCTGCATTGAATTTAATGACATGACAGTAATGAACAGCAAGTCATTACCGACCTGTATCAGTGGGAAGCTAGTCCAGTTCATTCCCAAATATTATGTAGTTAACTATCTAGCCTGTCACCATGTAATCTCCTCCAGCCCCACAACCCTCCGCGATCTCTGTGCTCCTCCAATTCTGGCCCTCTTTTTATTCCCTGATTTTACTCACTCCACCATTGATCATCAACCCTCAGGACAGTCTTCGAACCTTAGATTCATTCGGGAGACAGTTCGATGCATTGGTGGGCAGGAAAATGAGTTCTTTTTCATCCTGGATGGAGGAGCCAAGGTGGATTGAGTGGCCTCCCTCATTTGTATTTCTTCATTTAATACTACTTATAATACAGATTACATATCTCACGGTGAAATAATTGTACAATAGTTGACAGAGTTCCAGCAGTGCTAATTCCTCCCATCACTGAGATGTGTTTCCATTCCAGCAGCTCTCCACGATAGATTTTGCCCAGAAGGTTGATGGAACACAGGTTCGACATCTCGGACTGGACGATATCAGACGGTCCTATTTCTTTGTATCCTTCTGTTATTTAATTGTCTAGGTTTGTGGTTGTATTTAAAGATACTTGTTTAGAATTGATTGGGGGGGGCGGGGGGGAGAATTGCAGTCCTGCGGGCGGACACCTCCGACCAAAATCTTTTTTACGAAAATACCTGGTGGTCCCGGAGGAGCGTAGGATTGCGATCGGAGGTCTCCATCTGCTGTGTAGCACGCGGGAACATGTCCTCCAAATACGTGTTCGTATCCTGGGATCACGTAGGCCTGGACCACCAATCACTATGCAGTATTCTCATTGATAATAATGGGAGCGCTGTTTGTACGAGCGCCATTACTATCAATGAGAAAACCCCCAAAACACCGAAACACAGCATAATAAATAAAAAATACACCTCGCACATTTAAAATTAATTGAAATTGAATTGAATTAAATGTTTTAGAAAAAGAACTATTTTTTTTGAATTTTTAAGATGTTTAAAAGGGTTAAAAAGAAACTTACCTTAATGGACAGGGTTTTCATGTAAAAATTAGTGATGAAATTTAATTCTTCTATGTTTTAAAACTCTTACGCTGTAAAAGTAAGCTATACCAGGCGTAAGAGTTTGAAGGACATTCACTGGGCAAGAGTTGGGCAAATGGCCCAAATCTCTGCCCCGCATATGTCCTTCTCCCGGGGATGCATGTGATTTGACAGATCGCAAATGCCGGTTCTCGGCGCTTTGCGCGCCTCGTTGGGTCCGTGCGCACATCGTACGCACCCGGAGAGGCCGCGATTATCGGCCCATTGTTTTTCAAGCTTTGAATGAGATTACAAATCTGAAACCAAGCAGTCCAATGTCCTCCCTTCACCAAATGTATACATAAACATCGATATGCACTCGATCCTGTCACATTATAAAACCCCGGAGGCCGGTGAGGGCTGATCTCCCACTTGGATTTAGGGCGGAGCCTGAATCCGCCAGATTACCATCAAAATACACCTCAAATTCTGTCGGGAGGGGTATATGTGGCCGAGTGTCTGCTGTGGCTCAGTGGGCAGCTCACCTCTGAGTCAGAAGGTTGTGGGCTTAAGTCCCACTCCAGAGACTTGGACACACAAATCTAGGCTGACACTCCCAGTACAATGCTGAGGGAGTGCTGCACTGTCGGAAGTGCCGTCTTTCGGATGAGACATTAAATTGAGACCTCTACCACCTAGAAGGACAAGGGCAGCAGGTGCCTGGGAACACCACCACCTTCACGTTCCCCTCCAAGTCACACACCATCCTGACATGGAAATATATCGGCCGTTCCTTCATCGTCACTGGGTCAAAATCCTGGAACTCCCTCCCTAACAGCACTGTGGGAGCACCTTCACCACACGGACTGCAGCGGTTCAAGGCGGCAGCTCACCACCACCTTCTCAAGGGGCAATTAGGGATGGGCAATAAATGCCGGCCTTGAGAGTGACGCCCACATCCCGTGCACGAATTACAAAAAAAATGTTACGTTAGCAGCAGGGTAGTTATCCGCAGTGAAAGTTATTCTGCACCAGGTCACTTGCTGCCCTCGCTGTCTTGTACTGTTTGAATTTGGACTGTAAGTTGCATTTAAATTAATCCAGAGATTTGAAAACATCATTGATTGATCTGTAGTGCTTTATTCCTGATATTTTTCTAAGGCCAGTTACTAGTTAAAGTGTCAAGTAGTTCAAGTTTGAAGACTACAAAGAGAATTGCTTCCTGTCGATTATTTTTTTAAATTTTTGTTCTGGGATGTGGGCGTCGCTGGCAAGGCCGGCATTTATTGCCCATCCCTAATTGCCCCTTGGGAAGGTGGTGGTGAGCTGCCGCCTTGAACCGCTGCAGTCCGTGTGGTGAAGGTGCTCCCACAGTGCTGTTAGGGAGGGAGTTCCAGGATTGTGACCCAGCGACGATGAAGGAACGGTCGATATATTTCCAAGTCAGGATGGTGTGTGACTGGGAGGGGAACGTGGAGGTGGTGGTGTTCCCATGCGCCTGCTGCCCTTGTCCTTCTAGGCGGTAGAGGTTGCGGGTTTGGGAGGTGCTGCCGAAGAAGCCTTGGCGAGTTGCTGCAGTGCATCTTGTAGATGGTGCACACTGTAGCCATGGTGCGCCGGTGGTGGAGGGAGTGAATGTTGAAGGAGGTGGATGGGGTGCCGATCAAGTGGGCTGCTTTGTCCTGGATGGTGTCGAGCTTCCTGAGTGCTGTTGGAGCTGCAACTATTGATCTCTGGACTTTTCTTATCGAGGATATCTCAGATTTTCTTCATTGTGACGGCTTTCTTTGGGACTGGAAATATAGCTTCTGTGAACAGGTAATCTGGGCATGTTTATTTATTTTTAAGTGAACTATTACAGTGCTTACTGTTTCATTCACTGGAAAAAAGTTTTAAGTTTAAGAAGTTATAATCATAGAATGCTTAACTTAATTCACAGAGTTGCACACATTCTGCACTTCTAATTTGTAGCATTTAGGATTAGAAATGTAGAGAATATTTTTTTAGATCATATGCAGAAATGGTTGTGTATATATGAAATGTCAAAAGGACCTGTGAGGAGTGATTGAATAGACTGGGCCTATATTCTCTGGGGTTTAGAAGAATGAAACACACAAGATTCTGAGGGGGATTGACAGGGTAGATGCTGGGAGATTGTTTCTTCCGGGCTGGAGAGTCTCGAACCAGGGGTCACAGTCTCAGAATAAGGGGTCGGCCATTTAGGACTGAGATGAGGAGGAATTTCTTCACTCAGAGGGTGGTGAATCTTTGGAATTCTCTGCCCCAGAGGTCTGTGGATGCTGAGTCGCTGAGTATATTCAAGGCTGAGATCGATAGCTTTTTGGACTCTTGGAGAATCGAGGGATATGGGAATCAGGCGGGAAAGTGTTGAGGTGAAAGATCAGCCATGGTCTTATTAAATGACGGAGTAGGCTCGTGGGCCTGTATGGCCGATTTCTGCTCCTAATTCTTATGCTTTTATCTTAGGTGAGTACTCTGTTTAAAAACCTCTCTACAGCATTTTCTGGGAGGAGGGGGTGACTAGAGGCGCAGAATAATGTGAAATATATATTCTAATGCAGCTTTATCCTTCATTATCTCATTCCAGTTTCGATCCTGCATCCGTCTACTGCTTCTTGACTGTTTTTAATCCTTTTGTAATGGGAGCTTTAATGATGTGGAAGGTTGGTATATGCGGCTACATAATACAGGTTTGAGCGTCCGAAAACCGACGTTCAGAAATCCAGACATAGCGCTCATCCGTGGAGGGGTCGTCCGTAATCCGGAAAATGTTCCGAAATCCAGACTTTTTAAAAAACCGATTACCACTGTGAGTTGGGCTTAGGGAGGGGGAAACACCCAAAAAAAAAATTCCAATAAATAAAAATTCACAAAACATTCACAAAACCCTTACCTACTAAATCGCTGAAAAATAATTTAAAAATAAAAACTTTAACTTACCTTTTTTGCAGGTCTTCAACACAGGTGTTTTCCGGCCGCTCCGCTGACCTTCCAGCCCCCCTGCCGATCCTACGTCCCCCCTCGCCGCTGCTCTGGACCCACCACACCCCCTCCCCAGACACTCTGCTGACCCTCCGCTGCCGCCGACACCACCCCCCCCCCCCACATTGCCGCTGCAGCACCTTTACCTCGGCTCAGGCGTTTCCGGATTTGGGATGTCGGAAAGACTTGGTCCCAAGGTTTCCGGATTTCGGAAACTATATCTGTATTGTGCAACACCCTCAACTCATTGCTATCCGCCAGTATAATAGCTGGTTTCCATTATATACTTCTGATTTATAGCAGTTAAGCCAACACCGCTTTCAGTGTGCCAGTGCAGCATTCGGTCGCTTGAGGAAAAGAGTGTTTGAAGACCAGGATCTCAAACCCGGCACCAAGCTCATGGTCTACAGAGCAGTAGTGATACCCGCCCTCCTGTATGGCTCAGACATGGACAAGGTACAGCAGGCACCTCAAAGCACTGGAGAAGTACCACCAACGCTGCCTCCGCAAGATCCTGCCAATCCATTGTCAGGATAGGTGCACCAACGTCAGTGTTGTCTCTCCGGCCAGCATCGAAGCACTGACCACGCTCCGATGGGCGGGTCACATCGTCTGCATGCCTGATAGTAGACTTCCGAAACAAGCGCTCCACTCCGAGTTCCATTACGGCAAGCGAGCCCCAGGAGGGCAGAGAAAATACTTCAGGTACACCCTCAAAGCTTCCTTGCAAAAATGCAGCATCCCCACCGACTCTTGGGAATCCCCGGCCCAAGACCGTTCAAAGTGGAGGTAAAGCATTTGGGAAGGCGCCGAACACCTTGAGTCTCTTCGCCGGGAGCACGAGGAAACCAAGCACAAATGGCGGAAGGCGCGCACGACAACCCAAGCACCCCCCACCCACCCATCCCTCCAACCACCGTCTGCCCCACCTGTGACAGAGACTGTAGGTCCCACGTCGGTCTCATCAGTCACCTGAGAACTCGTGTTAGTGTGGAAGCAAGTCATCCTCGACTCCGGGGGACTGCCCAAGAGGAGGAGACTGGTTTCTGCAGGAAACTGCTACATTATTGAGCGATGTTGACCTCCACATTGAGAAGCTCCTCCAACACCCCAAACGTGTCCATCTTTTTTTTTTTAAACCGAGTGACTGCTGCCAACGACCCGGATGCCGTGCAGAAGCATTCTGCACATGTGTCGGGTCGTAAACTTAAAAAAAATAACATTCACCTCAACAGAGGGCCGATCTGAGAAGTGCCGAAGCACATCACTAATAAAGTTTCGTGGATGTTGGAGATTCGCAACCTACTGTCCCTACGACCGTGACGGGAATCTCCCAATGCTTCCGGTCTCAGAACAGTAATTTGCAAAATGTTAACAAACCCAACTACCCGTCGGCAAATCAGACGGTTCTGGGGGGTCAAACTCTATTCCCCAGCCGAAAACCGACGACTCTGACCAACCACAAACCTGTGGCTTGTACCTGCATAAATTCTACAATTCACGCAGTTAATAAATGAAACTACAAATGGACAATGTTCTTTTTCATCCGCTTCTTTATTCCTCATTTTGAGAAGTCCGACAACAAACGAGCAAAAAAAAAACCCCACTGGAACTGCGCATGTGCAACCACTTCCTGTTCGTTGGCAGCAGCCGCGTCCATTTGTTTATGCGTTCACGGGATGTTGGCTCTGCTGTGAACCCCAGCATTTATTGCCCTTGAGAAGGTGGTGGTAAGCAGCCGAGTGGCTCTCTAGACCATTTCGGAGGGGCAGTTAAGAGTCAACCAACATTGCTGTGGGTCTGGAGTCGCATATAGACCGGGTAAGGGCGGCAGATTTCCTTCCCTGAAGGACGTTTGTGAAGCAGATTTTACGACAATCTGGTAGTTTCATGGACACCACTTTTTTTGTTGAATTATTGAATTAACTGAATTTAAATTCCCCAGCTGCCGGGGTGGTATTCGAATTTGCATCTCTCGGATCATTTGTTCAGGTCTCTGGATTACTCGTCTATTAACATAATCACTGTGCCACTGTACCCCATTTCGTAGAGAAGGAAGAAGTTGTACAGAAAACCTCTGGTTTCACGGATAGTGTCAGTTGTGACTCAGTGGGTTGAGTCACAAGCTTCTGGGTTCCAGTCCCACCCCAGCAACTTGAGCATGTAAAGCTAGGTTGACAATCCCAGTGCAGTGCTGAGGGAGTGCTGCTCTGTCAGAGGTGCCGTCTTTCAGATGAGACGCTAAACCGAGGCTCCATCTGCCCTCTCCGGTGGACGTAAAAGATCCCATGGCACTATTTCAAAGAGGAGAAGGGGAGTTATCCCCGATGTCGCCACCAATAATTATCCCTCAATCAACATCACTAAAATCTGGTCATTATCACATTACTGTGTGTGGGAGCTTGCTGTGTGCAAATTGGCTGCTGCGTTTCCTACATTACAGCAGGGACTACACTTCAAAAAGCCTTTCATTGGCTGTAAAGCACTTTGGGTCGTTTGGTCGTGAAAGGCGCTATATAAACGCCTTAACTTTTTAAACGATAAGGGGATAAGGGGTTATGGGGACTGGGCAGGGAAGTGGAGCTGAGTCGATGATCAGATCAGCCATGATCTTATTGAATGGTGGAGCAGGCTCGAGGGGCCAAATGGCCGACTCTGTTCCTATTTCTTATATTCATAAGAAAACTGAGACTGTTTGGCCTGAGCTGTAAGATTTTAATTGGCTCAAATTTTGGCCATCGGTTTTTTGAACAATTGTTTAATTCTAGCTGTCCATCTGAGACTTTGCTATCTGACAGACTGACTCTCTTGTAAAAGAGTAAACAGTGTTTTTCCGGAAGTGTACCATTCAACTCCTTGTGAAATATATATGTTGGGTTTTCATAAAATTGCTCATCACTCCAGCACTGCTTAATAGACACATTTTTTTCATTTGTCCTTCAAGCTATTGACAATCACGCTCCCATTTTTTTGCTAGACAACTGAGCGGCCCCTGAGGAACAAGTTATTCAGTCAGTGTCCGTTGGCAGCCAGCGCTGTACTGTCAGTGATCAAAATCTGTCACTGGTTTCATCTATCAAATCCAAAGAAGTGGTTCAGCTTCTGTGTCTGGGCTTATCACTAATTGCTCTCGACAGCCACAGTTCTGGTGATTCATAATTTTTGTTAAAAATGCTCGCTTTCCATTTGATCCAGCGCTCCCACAGCTGTGGCAAATGAATGCTAAAATGAGCAATAATGTCATTATTTATTTTGATGTGACTGATCGTTCTCCCCTTCACAGCGGGCAGATTCACAAATAAATATTTCATGCGCCAACTAAAGCGTACAGGTCTCGTTTGACGGTTGCATTTTGTATTCCAAGGGGACTTTGTGGCACAGTAGCTAGATTCACCTTTCACCCCTGGTACCTGTGCTCAAATCCAATGCATACAGCACCAAAAAATCACAACATATTTCTCTCAGAAATTGCACTGACAAGTCAAAGACCTTGGTGTGGTATGTGCATTTTTCGTGCATTATATAATTTCCCTGTCTATCTTGAGGAAAAATTTCTTTTTTGGTTTTCTTCCCCTGGATCGCGTTAGAGAAAGAAAGAACTTGCATTTATACAGCACTTTTCACAATCCAAAGCGCTTTTACAGCACAGTTGTAATGTAGGAAACGGGACAGCCAATTTGCGCACAGCAAGCTCCCATAAACAGCAATGCGATAAACGACCAGACAATCTGTTTTACTGATGTTAGCAACATAAAAACATAAGAAATAGGAGCAGGAGTAGGCCACCTGGCCCCTCGAGCCTGCTCCGCTATTCAGTAAGATCATGGCTGATCTGATCATGGACTCAGCTCCACTTCCCTGCCTGTTCCCCATAACTCTTTACACCCTTATCGCTCAAAAATCTGTCTATCTCCACCTTAAATATATTCAATGACCCAGCCTCCACAGCTCTCTGGAGCAGAGAATTCCACAGACTTACAACCCTCAGAGAATAAATTCCTCCTCCATCTTAGTTTTAAATGGCAGCCCCTTATTCTGAGACTATGACCCCTAGTTTTAGTTTCCCCTATGAGTGGAAATATCCTCTCTGCATCCACCTTGTTGAGCCCCATCATTATCTTGTATGTTTCGATAAGATCACCTCTCATTCTTCTCAACTCCAATGAGTAGAGGCCCAACCTACTCAACCTATCCTCATAACTCAACCCCCTCATCTCCGGAATCAACCTAATGAACTTTCTCTGAACAGCATCCAATGCAAGTATATCCTTCCTTAAATACAGAGACCAAAATTGTACGCAGTACTCCAGATGTGACCTCACCAATACCCTGTACAATTGTAGCAGGACTTCTCTGTTTTTATACACTCTCCCCCTTGCAATAAAGGCCAACATTCCATTTGCCTTCCTGATTACTTGCTGTACCTGCTTACTAACCTTTTGTGTTTCATGCACAGGGACTCCCAGATCCCTCTGTACTGCAGCATTTTGCAATTTTTCTCCATTTAAATTATAATTAGCTTTTTTATTTTTTCTGCCAAAGTGGATAATCTCACATTTTTCCACATTGTACTCCATCTGCCAAATTTTTACCCACTCACTTAGCCTGTCTATATCCCTTTGCAGATTTTTTGTGTCCTCCTCACAATTTGCTTTCCCACCCTTCTTTGTATCAGCAAACTTGGCTACATTACACTCGGTCCCTTCATCTAAGTCATTAATATAGATTGTAAATAGTTGAGGCCCCAGCACCAATCCCTGTAGCACACCATTGTTTGCCAACCGGAAAATGACCCATTTATCCCGACTCTGTTTTCTGTTAGTTAGCCAATCCTCCATCCATTGGCTGGTAATTGGTGAGTAGCTTTTCTTTTTCTTTTTTTATATCAGTAAGTAACCTGTTAACAGTGTTGTCGCCAAATTAAGTGTATCTAAGGGTTAAGTCATGGCAGGAGAGCTCGGTCACGTGATATGCTCCTCCTGTACTATGTGGGAACTCGGGGACACTTCCGGTGTCCCTGACAACTACTTGTGCGGGAAGTGTATCCGCCTCCAGCTCCTGACGGACCGCGTTGCGGAATTGGAGCTGAGGGTGGATTCACTCTGGAGCATCCACGATGCTGAGAATAACGTGAGGAGCACGTGTAGCGAGTTGGTCTTACCGCAGGTGAAAGGTTCACAGCCAGATAGGGAATGGAAGACCAGCAGGAAGAGCAGTGCAAGGAAGGTAGTGCAGGGGTCCCCTTCGGTCATCCCCCTGCAAAACAGATACACCGCTTTGAGTGGGATGACTCATCAGGGGAGGGCAGCAGCAGCCAAGTTCATGGCACCGTGGCTGGCTCTGCTGCACAGGAGGGCAGGAAAAAGAGTGGGAGAGCGATAGTGATAGGGGATTCAATTGTAAGGGGAATAGATAGGCGTTTCTGCGACCGCAACCGAGATTCCAGGATGGTATGTTGCCTCCCTGGTGCAAGGGTCAAGGATGTCTCGGAGCGGGTGCAGGACATTCTGAAAAGGGAGGGTGACCAGCCAGTTGTCGTGGTGCACATTGGTACCAACGATATACGTAAAAAAAGGGATGAGGTCCTACGAGACGAATTTAAGGAGCTAGGAGCTAAATTAAAAAGTAGGAGCTCAAAAGTAGTAATCTCGGGATTGCTACCAGTGCCACGTGCTAGTTAAAGTAGGAATCGCAGGATAGCTCAGATGAATACGTGGCTTGAGCAGTGGTGTAGCAGGGAGGGATTCAAATTCCTGGGGCATTGGAACCGGTTCTGGGGGAGGTGGGACCAGTACCAACCGGACGGTCTGCACCTGGGCAGGACAGGAACCAATGTCCTAGGGGGAGTGTTTGCTTGTGCTGTTGGGGAGGAGTTAAACTAATATGACAGGGGGATGGGAACCAATGCAGGGAGAGAGAGGGAAACAAAATTGAGACAGAAGCAAAAGAAAGAAAGGAGATGAGTAAAAGTGGAGGGCAGAGAAACCCAAGGCAAAAAACAAAAAGGGCCACTGTACAGCAAAATTCTAAAAGGTCAGAGTGTAATAAAAAGACAAGCCTGAAAGCTCGGTGCCTCAGTGCGAGGAGTATTCGGAACCCAGGAGAGGGCTCTGAGCTCGTTAGAGTGGGTGAGAGCTCAGATGAACAGGACCCCAAGAAAGAATGCAAAAGGCAGGAGGCAACAGAGCAGAGTAGCACTGGGGTAAGTGTAAACCACAAGGTGATAGGAAGGGACAATATGTATGAATATAAAGGGGCTGCAAGAGGCGTCAAAACTAAAAATCATGGTTTAAAAACTAGTATTAAAACACTCTACCTAAACGCACGCAGCATTCGAAATAAAGTAAACGAGTTGACGGCACAAATCATTACAAATGGGTATGATTTGGTGGCCATTACAGAAATGTGGTTGCAGGGTGGCCAAGACTGGGAATTAAACATACAGGGGTATGTGACAATTCGGAAAGATAGACAAGAAGGGAAAGGAGGTGGGGTAGCTTTGTTAATAAAGGATGATATCAGGGCAGTTGTGAGAGACGATAATGGCTCTAATGAACAAAGTGTTGAATCATTGTGGGTGGAGATTAGAGATAGTAAGGGGAAAAAGTCACTGGTGGGCATAGTTTATAGGCCCCCAAATAATAACTTCACGGTGGGGCGGACAATAATCAAGGGAATAATGGAGGCATGTGAAAAAGGAACGGCAGTAATCATGGGGGATTTTAACTTGCATACCGATTGGTCAAATCAATTCGCATAGGGTAGCCTTGAGGAGGAATTCATAGAATGCATACAGGATTGTTTCTTAGAACAGTATGTTACAGAACCTACAAGGGAGCAAGCTATCTTAGATCTGGTCCTGTGTAATGAGACAGGAATAATAAATGATCTCCTAGTAAAAGATCCTCTCGGAATGAGTGATCACAGTATGGTTGAATTTGTAATACAGATTGAGGGTGAGGAAGTAGTGTCTCAAATGAGCGTACTATGCTTAAACAAAGGGGACTACAGTGGGACGAGGGCGGAATTGGGTAAAGTAGACTGGGAACACAGATTAAACGGTGGTACAATTGAGGAACAGTGGAGGACTTTTAAGGAGCTCTTTCATAGTGCTCAACAAAAAAATATTCCAGTGAAAAAGAAGGGCGGTAAGAGAAGGGATAACCAGCCGTGGATAACCAAGGAAATAAAGGAGAGTATCAAATTAAAAACAAATGCGTATAAGGTGGCCAAGGTTAGTGGGAAACTAGAAGATTGGGAAAATTTTAAACGACAGCAAAGAATGAATAAGAAAGCAATTAAGAAAGGAAAGATAGATTAAGAAAGTAAACTTGCGCAAAACATAAAAACAGATAGTAAAAGCTTTTACCGATATATAAAACGGAAAAGAGTGACTAAAGTAAATGTTGGTCCCTTAGAAGATGAGAAGGGGGATTTAGTAATGGGAAATGTGGAAATGGCTGAGACCTTAAACAATTATTTTGCTTCAGTCTTCACAGTGGAAGACACAAAAGCCATGCCAAAAATTGCTGGTCACGGGAATGTGGGAAGGGAGGACCTTGAGATAATCACTATCACTAGGGGAGTAGTGCTGGACAGGCTAATGGGACTCAAGGTAGACAAGTCCCCTGGTCCTGATGAAATGCATCTCGGTATTAAAAGAGATGGCGGAAGTTATAGCAGATGCATTCGTTATAATCTACCAAAATTCTCTGGACTCTGGGGAGGTACCAGCGGATTGGAAAGCAGCTAATATAATGCCTCTATTTAAAAAGGGGGGCAGACAAAAGGCAGGTAACTATAGGCCGGTTAGTTTAACATCTGTAGTGGGGAAAATGCTTGAAGCTATCATTAAGGAAGAAATAGCGGGACATCTAGATAAGAATAGTGCAATCAAGCAGACACAACATGGATTCATGAAGGGGAAATCATGTTTAACTAATTTACTGGAATTCTTTGAGGATATAACGAGCATGGTGGATAGAGGTATACCGATGGATGTGATCTTTTTAGATTTCCAAAAGGCATTCGATAAGGTGCCACACAAAAGATTACTGTAGAAGATAAAGGTACACGAAGTCATGGTCAGAGGTATTAGCATGGATCGAGAATTGGCTGGCCAACAGAAAGCAGAGAGTCGGGATAAATGGGTCCTTTTCGGGTTGGAAATCGGTGGTTAGTGGTGTGCCATAGGGATCGGTGCTGGGACCACAACTGTTTACAATATACATAGGTGACCTGGAAGAGGGGACAGAGTGTAGTGCAACAAAATTTGCAGAAGACACAAAGATTAGTGGGAAAGCGGGTTGTGTAGAGGACACAGAGAGGCTGCAAAGAGATTTAGATAGGTTAAGCGAATGGGCTAAGGTTTGGCAGATGGAATACAATGTCGGAAAATGTGAGGTCATCCACCTTGGAGGGGGGGGGGGGGGAACAGTAAAAGGGAATATTATTTGAATGGGGAGAAATTGCAACATGCTGCGGTGCAGAGGGACCTGGGGGTCCTTGTGCATGAATCCCAAAAAGTTAAGTTTGCAGGTGCAGCAGATAATCAGGAAGGCGAATGGAATGTTGGCCTTCATTGCGAGAGGGATGGAGTACAAAAGCAGAGAGGTCCTGCTGCAACTGTACAGGGTATTGGTGAGGCCGCACCTGGAGTACTGCGTGCAGTTTTGGTCACCTTACTTAAGGAAGGATATACTAGCTTTGGAGGGGGTACAGAGACGATTCACTCGGCTGATACCGGAGATGAGGGGGTTACCTAATGATGATAGATTGAGTAGACTGGGTCTTTACTCGTTGGAGTTCAGAAGGATGAGGGGTGATCTTATAGAAACATTTAAAATAATGAAAGGGATAGACAAGATAGAGGCAGAGAGGTTGTTTCCACTGGTCGGGGAGACTAGAACTAGGGGGCACAGCCTCAAAATACGGGGGAGACAATTTAAAACGAGTTGAGAAGAAATTTCTTCTCCAAGAGGGTTGTGAATCTGTGGAATTCTCTGCCCAAGGAAGCAGTTGAGGCTAGCTCATTGAATGTATTCAAATCACAGATAGATAGATTTTTAACCAACAAGGGAATTAAGGGTTATGGGGAGCGGGCGGGTAAGTGGAGCTGAGTCCACGGCCAGATCAGCCATGATCTTGTTGAATGGCAGAGCAGGCTCGAGGGGCTACTCCTGTTCCTAATTCTTATGTTCTAATATATTACCCCCAACCCCGTGAACTTTTATCTTGTGCAGTAACCTTTTATGTGGCACCTTGTCAAATGCCTTCTGGAAATCCAAATACACCACATCCATTGGTTCCCCCTTATCCACCCTCCTGCTTGTTACATCCTTAAAGAACTCCAGCAAATTTGTCAAACTTGACTTCCCTTTCATAAAACCATGCTGACTCTGCTTGATTGAATTATGCTTTTCCAGATGTCCTGCTACTGCTTCCTTAATAATGAACTCCAGCATTTTCCCAACGACAGATGTTAGGCTAACTGGTCTATCGTTTCCTGCTTTCTGTCCGCCTCCTTTTTTAAATAGGGGCATTACATTTGCGGTTTTCCAATCTGCTGGGACCTTCCCAGAATCCAGGGAATTTTGGTAGATTACAAGCAATGCATCCACTATCTCTGCAGACACTTCTCTTAAGACCCTAGGATGTAAGTCATCAGGCCCAGGGGACTTGTCTGCCTTTAGTCCCATTATTTTACTGGGTACTTTTTCTTTAGTGATAGTGATTGTATTAAGTTCCTCTCTCCCTATATCCCCATGATTATCCACTATTGGATGTTTTTTGTGTCTTCTACCATGAAGACCGATACAAAATATTTGTTCAATGTCTCTGGCATTTCCCTGTTTCCCGTTATTAATTCCCCAGTCTCATCTGCCAGGGGACCAACATTTACTTTAGCCACCCTTTTTTCTTTTTATGTACCTGTAGAAACTCTTACTATCTGTTTTTATATTTCATGCTAGTTTATTTTCATAATCTATCTTCCCTCTCTATCATTTTTTTAGTCGTTCTTTGCTGGCTTTAAAAAGTTTCCCAATCCTCTGGCCTCCCACTAGTCTTGGCCACAATGTATGCCCTTGTGTTCAATTTGATACCATCCCTTATTTCCTTAGTTAGCCACGGATGGTTATCATTTCTCTTAGTCTTTCCTTCTCATTGGGATAAAGTTTTATTGAAATATCTCCTTAAATGTCTGCCACTGCTCATCAACCGTCCCATTCTTTAATCTATTTTCCCAGTCCATTTTAGCTAACTCTGCCTTCATACCTTTGTAGTCTCCTTTATTTAAGCTTAGTGCACTGGTTTGAGATCCAACTTTCGCACCCTCCAACTGAATTTGAATTTCAATCATGTTATGGTCACTCATTCCTGGAGGATCCTTTACTAGGAGATCGTTTATTAATCCCAATTCATTACACAGTACCAGATCTAAGATAGCCTGTTCCCTGGTTGGTTCCGCAACATACTGTTCAAGGAAACTATCCCAGATATACTCCCTGAACTCTTCCTCAAGGCTACCCTGGCCAATTTGCTTTGTCCAATCAATATGAAGGTTAAAATCGCCCATGATTATTGCCATTCCTTTTTTACAAGCCTCCATTATTTCTTGATTTATACTCTGTCCAACAGTGTAGCTCCTGTTAGGGGGCCTATAGACTATGCCCACCAGTGACTTTTACCCCCTTATTATTCCTTATCTCCACCCAAACTGATTCAACATCTTGATCTTCTGAGCCAATATAGTTTCTCACAAACACACTGATCTCATCCTTTATTAACAGTGCTACCCCACCTCCTTTTCCTTTCTGTCTGCCCCTCAGAATTGTCAAATACCCCTGAATATTCAGTTCCCACTCCAGGTTACCTTGCAACCACGTCTCTGTAATAGCAATCAGATCATACCCATTTATATCTATTTGTACTGTCAACTCATCTGTTTTGTTACGAATGCTGCATGCATTCAGATAAAGAGCTTTAAAAAAAAATTTTACCATTTTTTTTCCTGCTTTGACCCCACTTTCTGATTCACCTTTATGTTTATACATTCTGTCCCTTCCTGGCACGTTCTGGTTTTCATTTCCCCCAGTGCTACCCTGCTCTATTGCCTTCTCCTTATTGTTTGACTTTGAAAATTTTTGCTCACCGGAACCCTCCTCCCCACTAATTAGTTTAAAGCCCTCTCTACAGCCCTAGTTATTTGATTTGCCAGGACCCTAGTTCCAGCACGGTCTAAGTGGACCCCGTCCCAATGGAACAGCTCCCTCTTACCCCAGTACTGGTGCCAGTGTCCCACGAACCAAAACCCATTTCTCCCACACCAGTCTCTGAGCCGCGTGTTTAACTCTCTGATCTTATTTACCCTATGCAAATTTGCTCGTGGCTCAGGTAGTAACCCAGAGATTATTACCTTTGTGGTTCTGCTTTTTAATTTAGCTCCTGGCTGCTCATACTCCCTCAGCAGAACCTCTTTCCTTGTCCTATCTATGCCGTTGGTACCCACGTGGACCATAACAACTGGATCTTCCCCCTCCCACTCCAAGTTCCTCTCCAGCCCAGAGGAGATGTCCTTAACTCTGGCACCAGGCAGGCAACACAGCCTTCGGGACTCACGCTCTCGGCTGCAGAGAACCTCATCTATCCCCCTAATGATACTGTCCCCTACCACTATGACGGTTCTTTTTACTCCCTCCGCTTGAATGGCCCCCTGCACCACAATGCTGTGGTCAGTTTGCTCATTCTCCCTGCAGTCCCTGCTCTCGTCCACACAGGGAGTAAGAGTCTCGAACCTGTTGGACAAGAGCAAGGGCCGAGGCTCCCCCATCACTCCATCCTGAGTCACACCCTCCTGTCCCTGACCACGGATCGAATTTGAATTAATGAATCTAATTGGTGTGACTAGCTCCTGGATCACGGCGTCCAGGCAACTCTCCCCCTCCCTGATGTGTCGCAGTGTCTGCAGCTCGGATTCCAGCTCATCATCACGGAGCCGAAGTTCCTTGAGCTGCAGACACTTGCCGCAGATGTGGTCGCGATGGACCTCAATGGGGTCAACCAGCTCCCACATGCTGTCCTGCCATCCCTAATATATTTAATTAACTTTTCAAGTTTTTCTTTTAATCCCAGCTCTTAATTCAAACCAATGCCCCAGAAAAGAGAGAGAAACTCACCAACCAATCACTTCCGTTCCTTCCTGTGAGGTCGCACTTTGATTTACGCTCTTTCTACTACTTGTCTTCAGGTGCATTGGTGCTCTTTGGGCTGGGCTCTCCCTCTCGCGCTCTTTTGTGGTTTGCTGCTAGAGTCGGGTCTCGAGCTGGTTCAAGAATAAATATTGGCCAGGACACCGGGGATAACTCCCCTGCTCTTTCTTCAAAGTAGTGTCAGCTGTGGCTCAGTGGGCAGCACACTCTCCTCTGAACGTTGTGGGCTCAAGTCCCACTCCAGAGACTGGAGTACAATAAACTCGAGGCTGACAATCCCAGCGCAGTGCTGAGGGAGCGCTGCACTGTTGGCGGTGCCGTCTATCAGATGAGACGTTAAACCGAGATCCCGTCTGATCTCTCAGGTGGGCGTAAAAGATCCCACGGCACTATTTCGAAGAAGAGCAGGGGAGTTATCCCCGGTGTCCTGGGGCCAATATTTATCCCTCAATCAACATCACTAAAACAGATTATCTGGTCATTATCATATTGCTGTTTGTGGGAGCTTGCTGCTGCGTTTCCGACCTTACAACAGTGACTACACTCTAAAAGTACTTCATTAGCTTTAAAGTGCTTTGAGACATCCTGTGGTCGTGAAAGGCGCTATATAAATCCAAGTCTTTTTTTTTATTGTCATGAGATCTTTTTGGTCCACCTGAGAGAGCAGACGGGGCCTCGGTTTAACGTCTCATCCAAAAGACGGCACCTCCGACAGTGCAGCACTCCCTCAATACTGCACTGGGAATGTCGGCCTAGATTTCTGTGCTCGTGTCTGGAGCGGGACTTGAACCCACAACCTTCTGACTCGGAGGCAAGTGTCCACTGAGCCACTGGCTGATGCCTCTCAGTAATCTGTACAAGGCATCAAAAGATCGTACACACAAGATTCCAGTAGCCGCATCTAGGCAGAGGTGCTGAGCACCCTGGTGAAAGATTCATGGAGAAACAAATAGGACCGCGAGTTATAATTAATATTTACTTTGTACCTTTTAATATTATTTACCTAACATGCTATAATCATAATACTCAATGCGGGTTGATGAAATACGATTGTATCTCACTGTAGTGTTGACAATAACGCTCGAATGACGGAGTTGATTATCAAACAAAACCCACTTGCTGTTTATACTGAAGATTATCCTCTCTCTATACTGAAATTTCCATCTCTAATTAGGAAGGAACCCAATTTCTCTTGGGCTACCTGTTAACACTATACTAGTGCTTCTGATTGTCAAAAAGAAGTGAGGTGGCAGGCTGATACTTTCACATAAGAACATAAGAAATAGGAGCAGGAGTCGGCCATTCGGCCCCTCGAGCCTGCTCCGCCATTCAATAAGATCATGGCTGATCTGATCATGGACTCAGCTCCACTTCCCCGCCCGCTCCCCATAACCCCTTATCCCCTTATCGCTCAAAAATCTGTCTATCTTCACCTTAAATATATTCAATGACCCAGCCTCCACAGCTCTCTGGGACAGAGAATTCCACAGATTTAAAACCCTCCGAGAAGAAATTCCTCCTCATCTCAGTTTTAAATGGGCGGACCCTTATTCTGAGACAAATTACCCCCTAGTTCTAGATTCCTCCACGAGTGGCAATATCCTTTCTGCATCCACCTTGTCGAGCCCCCTCATCACATGGTGCAGGAAGGGGAATCTTGATGGAAAAGCCAAAATCCCCCAATTTATTTAGCGGTTTGATAGTTGATTTGTTCATTTCATGTAAAATATACCTTAATTTGAAAAACATTGTGCCAAAATTGCTGTCGGAGGCTTCCCGCGGGCGAATGCGGAAGTACCCAGTGGTCCCGGAGGAACGAACACTTGTGCTCCGAGGCCTAGATGCGGAGGCCCATGTATCCCAGGAGCGTATGGGTATCCTGGGATCACATGGGCCCAGACCACCAATGAGCATGGAGTACTCTCATCGATAATAATGGTGAGTTCCATTTGTACCGAGCTCCCATTACTATCAATGAGAATATGCCCAGAAACACAGCACAATACATTTTTAAACACCTCACTTACTTAAAATTAATTAAATTAAATCAAATGTTTTAGGAAAAAATGTATTTTTTTGAAAATGTTTTAAAAGGGTTAATATAAACTTGCCTTAATGGACAGGGTTAAAAGTCGTGATAAAGTGTAATTTTTCTGTCTTTTATAACTCTTACGCTGGTTAAAGTAGGCCTTGCGCTTGCTTTTTACCAGGCGTAAGACTTTGAAGGATATTCGCTGGGCAGGAATTGGGCAAATGGCCCAAATCTCTGCCCGCAAAGGCCCTTCTCCCAGGGATGTGTGCGATCTGTCAAAAGATAGTTTGACAGTTCGCAAGTGACGGGTTTTGGCGCATGTGCTTCACGTGCCTAAACCTGGAACTTGCGGGGCCTCTTCAGGCATGTGCACACATCGTCTACCCCTGGAGAGGCCCCAATTTCAGGGCCATTAACTACGCAACTTCAGGTGTAATAATCAGCCCTTATTTAATTGTGCAGTGACGATACGAAGGAGTTCGCTGTGGTACAGAACACAAACCAAATGCCTGTTTAATATTTACAGATACTAATTCCCTTTGTGATCGTCATGTGCGCGTTCGAAAGTATTCAAGTTTCAACTCGGCTGTCATCAAACAGGTACGCCAAATTAAAATAACGTATATTTTCTTTATAAGATTTTATTTTTTTTGTAACATTTTTTGGGGAAACGTTACATTAGCAAGAATTGCTAACACATTTTCTCTTCTTTTCCAATAGCCTATTTCTCATTGTACTTGTGATCTCGGACATCATGGCTTTGGTGAGTCGCTGACAATACTGTGCGGCAGGGCTTAAATGGAAAAAAAACGTGCACGCATGTAATTTTTGGACTGGAAATTCGGTTGGAGGATTTCTAAGATGCTAATGTCGGACGGGCGCTAAATTTAACGCCGGAAATCTTTTAGCGACAGAAACAGCGAAATTCAGTGTTTGCACCCCGGAAGTGGAGCGGAGCGTGAAGGGAAACGTTCCATACCTCGGGCGCTAGGCCGGGTGAGCAACCGAATATCCCGTGCTAAAGAGGATATTCGTAGCGCCCAAAGAGAGACCTCCCTGCAAAAAAAAAATCCGTACATAAAACACCAAAAACATTCCCGATACATTACTCGCCCCGAATAAAGTTAAATCGCAAAAAAAAAAATCACTCACACTTACCTCACGCAGTCATTCCTTCCCCTCGCTCCCCGGGACAGCTCTGCACGCCCGCTTTGTCTGGCGAGGTCACTAGGGGGCGCTGCGAGTGCAGCGCAAACCAAATGTTGCCTCCGTGTGGATACCGGGGGCGTTGCACACCTGCGCGGCATTCCCGGGCGATACTGCTCAGTGCCGCCAGTACCGGCACACCGAATTTGCTGACCAGCACGAATGCCAGCGCTCGCGGCTGCAAACCCATTCGCAACCTAGTAGCGAGGAGCGCTATCCACCCGAAATTCTCCCTCAAGTAAAAAAAAAAATTAATTTGTTCTCATTCACCTCCATGAATACGGCATTCGGAGATCTGTGTGAAACATAGCAGTTGCTGATATTTGAGGCAAAGCTGCGCCTCATAATATAAACAGCTGTTCATCGAATCATAGAAATTTACAGCACGGAAGGAGGCCATTTTGGCCCATTGTGTCCGCGCTGGCCGACAAAGAGCTATCCAGCCTAAGCCCACTTTCCAGCTCTTGATCCGTAGCCCTGTAGGTTGCAGCATTTCAAGTGCATGTCCAAGTATTTTTTAAATGTGGTGAGGCTTTCTGCCTCTACCTCATCGACCCTCCTGGTTACCACCTCTCAAAATTCAATTAAATTAATCAGACATGACCTTCCCTTAACAAATCCATGCTGACTGTCGTTAATTAATCCATGTCTTTCCAAATGAAGATTTATCCTGTCCCTCAAGATTTTTTCTAATAATTTTCCCACCACTGAGGCTAGGTTGACTGGCCTGTAATTACTCGGTCTATCCATTTCTCCCTTTTAAACAAAGGTACCACATTAGCAGTCCTCTTGCACCACACTTGTAGCCAAAGATGATTGGAAAATGATGGTCAGAGCCTCTGCTATTTCCTCTTTTGCTTCTCTTAACATTCTGGGATACATTTCATCTGGGCCTGGGGATTTATCCACTTTCAAAGCTGCTAAACCCTTTAATACTTCCTCTCTCACTGATTATCTCGTCTAATATTTCACACTCCTCCTCCCTCATTGCAAAGTCTGTATCACCCCTCTCATTTGTGAAAACAGATGTAAAGTATTCATTAAGAATCCTACCCACATCTTCTGCCTCCACACACACATTTCCTTTATGGCCTCTAATAGGCCCCACTCGTTCTTTAGTTATCCTGTGCTCTTGATGTATTTATAAAACATCGTTGGATTTTTCGTGATTTTACTTGCTAAAAAGCATATGGGATCCTGATATATTATTTAATTGCATCCCTGCACCACTTATACTCCTAGAGTTTCTGCAGTATTGGGTTCTCGGTATCAGTCATAAGCTTCTCTTTTATTCTTTACCTTACCCTGTATGTCCCTTGACATCCAGAGGGCTTTAGATTTGTTAGCCCCACCCTTTGTCTTTAAGGGAACATACTTGCTCTGTACCCTCAGGATCTCCTCCTTGAATGCCTCCCACTGCTCTGACACTGATTTACCCTCAAGTAGCCGTTTCCAGTCTGCTTTGGCCAAATCCCATCTCCGCTCAGCTGAGTGATGGTCAAGTGATGGACATCCGGGGTCAGTGAATTCCTGTGAGCGTTGCTCTAATGTGGTGGGGAACGATGAATGAAGTATCTAAGTGGTTGAAATTTTTCACCTTCCCATCTGCCCACTGCTCTAACAGGCCTGCCTACCTGTTTCCCCTGCCACCCCCCCGTCCCTCCAGAAATATTACACCATTTGCAACCCTCTCCCTGCGTGCAGCGACTCACTGAAGCTTGCCAGTCGTGTAACTCTGTGAAAAAGCCACGTCCAAACCATCTGAAACGTCTGCGGGGCTGGACTTCCGTTCTGATTGGGCCTCGGTTAGCCCCCCCACCCGGGCAGGGCGGTTATGGGTCTGGAAATGGGTTACACCCGGGCAGCCAGCTTCCAGCGCCCTGCCGGGAAATTTGGTGTTGGTTTTGCGGAGGCGCGGAGCAGTAGCGTCCGGAAGCGTCTGGACCCATGTGCGACGCTCCCCGGTTTCGACGGCGCTTCTGATTTTTGGCTAGAGCGCCCCGCGTAGCACCCCGTGGTGAGACCGCCCGGGAAAGCTGGTGGTGAGCCACGCGGTAAGTGTGATTTTTTTTTTTTTTTTCTTGTTGTTGTTGCTGCTTTTTGCGATTTATCTTTATTTGGGGTCAGTAAAATTTTGGGACTGTTTTGTGTGCCGATTTTTTTTTCAGGAAGGTGTCTCGCTCAGGCTGCTCCGAGGCTGGCTCTTTAGCCTGGGAGTTTCAGTCGGGGGGGGGGGGGGGCAGCTGGTGAATTTTGTAGCTGCCGATATAAACCATTTCTCGGCGCAGAATGTACCGCCCAACGAAAGCTCCAACCGAGAATCCGGCCCATGATCTGCATGCATTGACAACTTTGGTGCCCATCATAAGACAACTTTGGTGCCCATCATAAGACAACTTTGGTGCCCATCATAAGTTTACTGTGCGCTCGTGAACCCACTTCTTAACTACTGCGTCTTCCCCATTGTACCATGATCTATGAACTCTTCAGCCTAATCTGCTGCTTCCGACGGACACTAAGGCTGGATTTACGTTCATTTGCGACCGGGTTTTCGCCGAGTTTTGACCCTCGGCTGTTTTTCGCCCGGTCACGATCCGTGGCTCGGTTTTTGCCGCGGCGCTCAGAAGCACCGCCGGGGAGAGCTGCAACGGCCGGATGTGCAGCGGCTCGCGTTGCGACACCGCTGCGAGTTTTGTGTCTCACCTGCTCCGTGCGGCGCCCCGCGATGACCGCCAGGGAAACACAGCGGTGCCGCGGTGCAGCCCTGCCGGCGGCGGTGAGTTGGAAAAACAGCAAAAAAAGGTAATTAAAGTTTTTCTTTTTTTATCTTTTTGCAGCGATTTGTGAGGTAAGGGTGTTGTCAATGTTTTTTGAATGTATTTTTTTTCCCTCCCAAGGCCTCTCTCAGAGCGCTCCCGGCCCCACACTAAACATAAGAACATGAGAAATAGGAGCAGGAGTCGGCCATTTGGCCCCTCGAGCCTGCTCCGCCATTTAATACTGATCGATCATGGACTCAGCTCCACTTTCCTGCCCGCTCCCCATAACCCTTTACTCCCTTATCGCTCAAAAATCTGTCTATCTCTACCTTAAATATATTCAATGACCCAGCCTCCACAGCTCTCTGGGGCAGAGAATTCCACAGATTTACAACCCTCTGAGAGAAGAAATTTCTCCTCATCTCAGTTTTAAATGGGCGGCCCCTTATTCTAAGACCATGCCCCCTAGTTCTAGTCTCCCCTATGAGTGGAAACATCCTCTCTGCATCCACCTTGTCGAGCCCCCTCATTATCTTATATATTTCAATAAGATCACCTCTCAATCTTCTGAACTCCAATGAGTAGAGGCCCAACCTACTCAACCTTTCCTCATCATAAATCAAACCCTTCATCTCCGGAATCAACCTAGTGAACCTTCTCCGAACAGCCTTCAATGCAAATATATATCCCTCCTTAAATACGGAGACCAAAACTGTACGTAGTTGCCGAGGATCCCGTTTTTGCGCCGTGAAAATAGTTCACCGCCTCCCTGTGCGCTCCTGGCGCAGAGCCCATATGACGAAAGTTAAATGATTAATCGCTAACATTAATTGGGCAGTAAATTTCCCGCACCGCCTCTGTTTTCGCCGTGAAATCTGCAAAACTGAAAATCCGGCCCAAACTGTGGATGCTGAATCGTTGAGTATATTCAAGGCTGAGCGAGAGAGGATATTTGGACCCTAGTGGAATCGAGGGATATGGGAAAATCAGGCAGGAAAGGCGGCTTCTTCGGCAGTTCCCCGGAGTCGAGGATGACTTGCTTCCACACTTAAATGAGTTTGAAGATGACTGAAGAGACCAATGTGGGATCTACAGTCTCTGTCACAGATGGGACAGACGGTGGTTGGAGGGACGGGTGGGTGGGGGGGGCTTGGGTTGTCGTGCGTTCCTTCCGCTGTTTGCGCTTGGCTTCTGCGTGCTCGAGGAGGCTCGAGGTGTTCGGTGCCTTCCCGGATGCTTCTCCTCCACTTTGGGTGGTCTTGGGCCCGGGATTCCCACGAGTCGGGGGGGGGAGGAGGGGGGGGAGGGGGGAATGTTGCATTTTTTCAAGGAGGCTTTGAGGGCGTCCTTGAAGCATTTCCTCTGCCCTCCTGGGGCTCGCCTGCCGTGACGTAGATCGGAGTAGAGCGCTTGTTTCGGGAGTCTAGCGTCGGGCATGCGGACAATGTGGCCCGTCCATCAGAGCTGATCGAGCGCAGTCAATGCTTCGTTACCTGGGATGTTGGCAGGAAAGTGGAGTTGAGGTCGAAGATCAGCCACGATCTCATTGCGTGGCGGAGCAGGCTCGAGGGGCTGTATGGCCGACTCCTGCTTCTAATTCTCAGCAATAAGAATATGTATGTTGCTGTGTTGCCAGGAAGCCTCTTTTGGCCCTCGTTTCACGGCAACCAAGTCCTGAACTGAGCCTGCTGTAGGCTGCATCTCTGGTGCTGCCTCATGGGCAGCCTTGGGTCTGCTCCATGTGTTGCCACCTGAGGTGGGTGGGTGGGAGACGGTCAGTAGGTCAAATGTGGGGTCTAGAGCTAACAAATGCACAGAGATCAGCCAATACACTTGCCTCATGGTTGTCTGTAATTGGTCACCCAATTTGTCAAAGCTAGAAGAGATTCCCTCCCCAGTGTAGTAGAGCTACGAGCAACCATAGAGGGAGCACAGACTGATTGTAGGGTTACTGTCTCGGTGGGGGGGAGGGGGGTGCCTTTGCTGCAGATGCCCTTCAATCTGCCGCGTGTTCCCATGGCGACCAGCTGTTTTGTTGAAGCTTCCTGGGAGGACAGAAACACCAACATTAGCGTCCTCAACCAGGCCAACATCCCCAGCATCGAAGCACTGACCACACTCGATCAGCTCCGCTGGGCGGGCCACATTGTCCGCATGCCCGACACGAGATTCCCAAAGCAAGCGCTCTACTCGGAACTCCTTCACGGCAAACGAGCCCCAGGTGGGCAGGGGAAACGTTTCAAGGACACCCTCAAAGCCTCCCTGATAAAGTGCAACATCCCCACTGACACCTGGGAGTCCCTGGCCAAAGACTGCCCTAAGTGGAGGAAGTGCATCCGGGAGGGCGCTGAGCACCTCGAGTCTCGTCGCCGAGAGCATGCAGAAATCAAGCGCAGGCAGCGGAAGGAGCGTGCGGCAAACCTGTCCCACTCACCCTTACCCTCAAAGACTGTCTGTCCCACCTGTGACCAGGACTGTGGCTCTCGTATTGGACTGTTTAGCCACCTAAGGACTCATTCTAAGAGTGGAAGCAAGTCTTCCTCGATTCCGAGGGATTGCCTATGATGATGATAAAGCTTCCTGCAGTGTTTGCCTTTATTGCAAGGGGGATGGAGTATAAAAGCAGAGAAGACCCGCTAAAACTGTACAGGGTATTGGTGAGGCCACACCTGGAGTACCGCGTACAGTTTTTGTCTCCGTGTTTAAGGAAGGATATACTTGCATGGGAGGCTGTTCAGAAAAGGTTCACTAGGTTGATTCCGGAGATGAGGGGGTTGACTTATGAGGATAGGTTGAGTAGGTTGGGCCTCTACTCATTGGAGTTCAGAAGAATGAGAGGTGATCTTATTGAAACGTATAAGATTATGAGAGAGCTTGACAAGGTGGATGCAGAGAAGATAGGGGAAAATCAAACTAGGGGACATAGTCTTAGAATAAGGGGCTGCCCATTTAAAACTAAGATGAGGAGGAATTTCTTCTCTGAGGGTTGTAAATCTGTGGAATTCTCTGCCCCAGAGAGCTGTGGAGGCTGGGTCATTGAATATATCCAAGGTGGAGATAGATAGATTTTTGAGCGATAAGGGAGTAAAGGGTTATGGGGAGCGGGCGGGGAAGTGAAGCTGAGTCCATGATCAGATCAGCCGTGGTCTTATTGAATGGCGGAGCAGGCCGAGGGGCCCGATGGCCGACTCCTGCTCCTGTTTCTTATGTTGTTAGTGCACAATCCACTGCCGCTGATGGACTTCTCCATGGGAGCTTCATTGTCTGGTCTGGCCCCCAGTGCCAGCACCGAAACCTGAGCGATTCTCTCCTGGCCTCACTCATTTAAACCCAGGATCCTCAGTGATGCATCTTCACCCTCGGACCATCGACCTCTACCTCTCTTTGTGTCACCACCAGTTGCTTGTGCTATGGCCTCCCTTCCCAGGATCTGTAACGTTTCCTGCCTGTATAAGGGTCAGGAGGATTGAAGTTTGGTGGGTGGGGGCTTGTCCTGTTACAGCTCCCTCTTAGCTTTTATAGAAACATAGAAAGTAGGTGCAGGAGTAGGCCATTCGAGCCTGCACCACCATTCAATATGATCATGGCTGATCATGCAACTTCAGTACCCCATTTCTGCTTTCTCTCCATTACCCCCTGATCCCTTTAGCTGTAAGGGCCACATGTAACTCCCTTTTAAATATATCCAACGAACTGGCCTCAACAACTTTCTGTGGTCGAGAATTCCACAGGTTCGCAATTTTCTGGGTGAAGAAGTTTCTCCTCATCTCGGTCCTTAATGGCTTACCCCTTATCCTTAGACTGTGACCCCTGGTTCTGGACTTCCCCAACATCGGGAACATTCTTCCTGCATCTAACCTGTCCAGTCCCGTCAGAATTTTATATGTTTCGATGAGATCCCCTCTCATTCTTCTAAATTCCAGTGAATATAAGCCCAGTCGATCCAGTCTTTCTTCATATGTCAGTCCTGCCATCCCGGGAATCAGTCTGGTGAACCTTTGCTGCACTCCCTCAGTAGCAAGAACGTTCTTCCTCAGATTAGGAGACCAAAACTGCACACAATATTCAAGGTGTTATCTCCCTGGAAAACGTATGCAAAACAGGAGAATTACATCGTACAAAAGCAAAATACTGCAGATGCTGGAACCTGAAATAAAAACAGAAAATGCCAGTCAGGCAGCATCTGTGGAGTGAGCAACAGAGTTAACCTTTCAGGTCGATGACCCTTCATCAGAACTGGAAAAAGCTTTTGATAACACTCCTGTGAAGCGCATTGCGACGTTTTGTTACGTTAAAGGCACTATATAAATATAAGTTGTGTATCTTGCCACAACTAAGCAAGATACCACAGGCCAAGAAATCTAGCAAATGTATTAGGTCATTATTGTACTCATTTAGTGAAAAATGTCTTTCAGCTTTTTACAGTGGTTGGTAATGTTGGTGTTCTATAAATTTACATTTGCAGCATTTCTTCTTTCTGGTTAAAGACTATGGAAGTTGGCTGGACATTGGAACAAGGTATGTGAATTCTTCGTACTGGGTTTAAGGTCCTGCTGACATTTTTATTCATATATATATATTTATAAGGGTCTGGAACTCACGGCCTGAAAGGGTGGTAGAGGCAGAAACCCTCACCACATTTAAAAAGTACTTGGATGTGCACCTGAAGTGCCGTAACCTACAGGGCTACAGACTGGGAGCTGGAAAGTGGGATTAGGCTGGATAGCTCTTTGTCGGCCGACACGGACACGATGGGCTGAATGGCCTCCTTCTGTGCAGTAAATTTCTATGATTGTATATTGTGTGTATATATGAATAATTTTAATATCAAAGAATCAGAGACCGGTTACAGCACAGGAGGAGGCCATTCGGCCCGCCGAGCCCATGCCGGCTCTCTGCAAGAGCACCTCAGCCAGTCCCACTCCCCCGCCCTTTCTCTGTAGCCCTGCACATTTATTCCCTTCAGGTACTTATCCAACTCCCTTTTGAAAGCCGCGATTGAGTCTGCCTCCACCACCCTCTCAGGCAGCGTATTCCAGATCCTAACCACTCGCTGCGTAAAAACGTTTTTCCTCATGTCGCCTTTGGTTCTTCTGCCAATCGCCTTAAATCTGTGTCCTCTGGTTCTCGATCCTTCTGCCAATGGGAACAGGTTCTCTCTATCTACTCTGTCTAGACCCCTCATGTTTTTGAACACCTCGATCAAATCTCCTCTCAACCTTCTCTGCTCCAAGGAGAACAACCCCAGCTTCTCCAGTCTATCCACGTCACTGAAGTCCCTCATCCCTGGAACCATTCTCGTAAATCTTTTCTGAGCCCTCTCTAAGGCCTTCACATCCTTCCTAAAGTGTGGTGCCCAGAATTGGACACAATACTCCAGTTGAGGCCGAACCAGCGTTTTATACAGGTTCATCATAATTTCCACGCTTTAGTACTCTATACCTCTATTTATGATGTCCAGGATCTGTTAAGCATGTTTAACGGCTTTCTCAACCTGCCCTACCACTTTCAACAATTTGTGCACATATACCCCCACCTCTCTCTATTCAAGCACGCCCTTTAAGATTATACCCTTTAGTTTATATTTCCTTTCCTCATTCTTTCCACCAAAATGTATCACTTTGCACATTTCTGCTTTAAATTTCATCTGCCCCGTGTCCACCCATTCCACCAGCCTGTCTCTGTCCTCTTGAAGCCTATCACTATCCTCCTCACTGTTCACCATACTTCCACGTTTTGTGTCATTGCTAATTTTGAAATTGTGCGCTGTACTCTCGAGTCCAAATCATTAATATATATCAAGAACAGCAGTGGTCCCAGTACCGACCTCTTGGGAACACCAGTGTATACTTTCCTCCAGTCCGAAAAATAACCGTGCACCACTACTCTCATCACAGCCAATCTTGTGTCCATGCTGCTACTGCCCTTTTTATTCCATGAGCTTCAACGTTGCTTATATATTATTAATATAATATATTTATTTATTAATATATATATATAAAATTATTGATGTGTATATCTATGTACTGAAGAAATAGCAGGGGTAGTCCATTCGGCCCCTCAAGCCTGCTCCGCAATTCAGTGAGAGCGTGGCTGATTTTCCACCTCAACTCCACTTTCCCGTCCAATCCCCATATCCCTTCATTCCTTTAGTGTCCAAAAATCTATCAATCTCTGTCTTGAATATGGAAATTTCCAATGTAAAAGTGTCTCGTTACAGTGCCGCTGGTGGCAGGAGTGTGCAATTACAGCGTGACAGTTTACATAGTGATTTCCCATTATAACGATGTTTATTCTTGATATTAGCCTCCATCGAACACCCAAAGAGCCTTCATTTTCCATCGGGGGTGGGAAGGCGAATTTAACATTTTTAACAAACAGGCGAATTATGAGATTGTAATCCTATTGCGATAAAAGTTCCAGAATTTGGGATTGATTGGCCCATCTCCCGATGATGTCTATAGGTGGGGTGGGGGGTGGGGGAGGGGGGAATTAATTGATCCAGTGTGGTAATTTAGTCCATTGTTGGAAAATTCTACCTCTCTATCTTTGTGTCCCATTATTAATCAACTGTGGCTCAGTGGGCAGCACCCTCGCCTCTGAGTCAGAAGATTGTGGGTTCAAGTCTGACTCCAGGGACTTGAGCACATTTAGACTCACACTCCAGTGCAATGCCGATAGAGTGCTGCACTGTCGGAGGTGCCATCTTTCGGATGAGACGTTAAACCGAGGCCCCCCTCAGGCAGACACGAAAGATCTCATGGCACTATTTCGAAGAAGAGCAGCGGAGTTCTCCCCGGTGTCCCGGGGCCAATATTTATCCCTCAATCAACATCACTAAAACGGATTATCTGGGTCATTATCACATTGCTGTTTGTGGGAGCTTGCTGTGCGCAAATTGGCTGCCGTGTTTCCTACATTGCAACAGTGACTGCATTTCAAAAAGTACTTCATTGGCTGTACAGCGCTTTGGGATGTCTGGTGGTTGTGAAAAGCGCTATATAAATGCAAATCATTTTTTAATATACTAAACGATTACACTATATATTTATATCACATACATGTTGAGATAAAACTGTTTTGTGAGAAACTTATCGCAAATCTTTCGGAGGAGGAACTTTAATTTAACCCCTCATGATTGCCGTCCTAACCCCGTGCCACCGCCATGTTCCACTTCAATAATGTAAACATTGGCAGAAAAATGTCTGCAACTCTGAGCATTTCACCTTGCAGTGAGTCTGTGCAAAAAAGGCTGGTTGTTCGTCACATTTAATGTACTGGAACATGCATCTTAACTACGCTTGTATTAATTGCTGACAACATAGATTCGGCACCTGTGTAAATAGACTCATGTCAGAAACATTGAAGGGGAGTGAATTGTCCATCTTGGATTTCATGCCAATCGTGGGATGAGTCGGGCACAAGTTGGTTCCGATAGATTGTCCGATCTCTCTCTGATGGGGGCTGGATTTTAGCCTTTTCTGTTTTTCGGGGCGAAAACGGAGGCAGGGCGGGAAAGTTACCGTCCAGGAATAGTTTGCGCTTTGGTGAGGAAATTTCGGCCATCTGGGCCCTGTGTCAGGGGGCGCAGCGCGAAAGGAGGCGTTGTGCACGTTTCGAGACGCAAAAGTGGGTAACTCCCCGTTGTATATGGAGAAAGAGTCAGACTGAACACTGTGAGCTCAAAGTAAAGTGTGACCGTAGTCTTTTATTGCAGGTCTCCAGAGTGCCTCTCCAACCTGTAAAGACTTCTTAAATACCTACGCTCCCAAAGGATTATGGGATCCCTTGGGACTCCGGGGAATGAGCCCTCTGGTGGCTGTACAGAGTAACTACAAGTCCACATATATAACACTCCCGAACTAAACTGGCCCTGCAGGGCTGCTGGGATGATGGGTTCTGCTTCATGGTCAACCATGGTGTCGGTTACCACTGATGTGTGTGTTGTGGGATTAAAAAAGCTAGGGTCCAAGGTGGATTGCTCAGGGTAATCCATGAATCTAAGTTTAATTTGGTCCAAGTGCTTCCAGTGAATGAGTCCATTTGAAAGTTTGACCCGAAACATCCTGCTCCCGTCTTTGGCCACGACAGTGCCGGGAAGCCACTTGGGACCTTATCCATAATTTAATACAAATACAGGATCATTGACTTCAATCTCGCGTGACACATTTGCGCTATCATGGTATGCACTTTGTTGAAGCCGCCTGCTCTCTACCTGTTCAGGTAGATCAGGGTGAACTAACGAGAGCCTTGTCTTAAGTGCTCTTTTCATGAGCAGTTCAGCAGGTGGGATCCCAGTGAGTGAGAGTGGTCTCGTGCGGTAGCTAAGCAGGACTCAGGATAGGTGAGTCTGCAGTGAGCCTTCAGTTACCCTCTTCAAGCCTTGCTTGATGGTTTGCACTGCTCGCTCTGCCTGACCATTGGACGCTGGTTTAAACGGGGCAGATGTGACATGTTTGATCCCGTTACGGGTCATGAATTCTTTGAACTCAGCATTGGTAAAACATGGCCCGTTGTCGCTCACCAGGACATCGGGTAAGCCGTGTGTGGCAAACATGGCCCGCAAGTTTTCAGTGGTGGCAGCGGACGTGCTAGCCGACATTATCTCACTTTCAATCCACTTGGAGTACGCGTCTACAACCACAAGGAACATTTTACCCAAGGACGGGCCTGCATAATCGACGTGACCCTGGACCACGGTTTGGAGGGCCAAGACCATGAACTTAGTGGCGCCTCCCTGGGTACATTGCTTAACTGCGAGCGTGTATTACATCTGTGAACGCAGGACTCTAAGTCCGCATCGATACCGGGCCACCACACGTGGGATCTGGCTATCGCTTTCATCATTACGATGCCTGGGTGGGTACTGTGGAGGTCATTGATGAAGGTATCTCTGCCCTTCTTGGGGACCACTACTCGATTGGCCCTCAGAAGGCAGTCAGTCTGCCTGTATAGAGATTTCAGCTTTGCGCCACTGGAACGGCTTTATCTCTTCCTGCATTTCCACTGGGACACTGGACCAGCTCCCGTGAAGTACACAGCTTTTGACTAGAGATAATAAGGGGTCCTGGCTTGTCCAGGTTTTGATCTGCCGGGCAGTGACAGGTGATTGCTCACTCTCAAATGCTTCCATGACCATGGCTAGGTCTGCAGGCTGCGCCATTTCCACCCCTTTGGTGGGCAATGGCAGCCTACTGAGAGCATCGGCGCAGTTTTCTGTGGCGGATGGTGCAGTTGTATGCGGACAACGTGAGCGCCCATCCCTGGATGCGGGCCGATGCGTTGGTATTTATCCCTTTACTCTCGGAAAACAGGGATATAAGTGGCTTATGGTCAGTTTCCAATTCGAATTTTAGCCCAACCAGGTATTAATGCATTTTCTTTACCCCATAGATACTTGCTAACGCTTCTTTTTCAAGCGAGTGCAGCGAAGGTTCACCAGACTGATTCCCGGGATGGCGGGACTGACCTATCAAGAAAGATTGGATCAACTGGGCTTGTATTCACTGGAGTTCAGAAGAATGAGAGGGGACCTCATAGAAACGTTTAAAATTCTGACGGGTTTAGACAGGTTAGATGCAGAAAGAATGTTCCCAATGTTGGGGAAGTCCAGAACCAGGGGTCACAGTCTGAGGATAAGGGGTAAGCCATTTAGGACCGAGATGAGGAGAAACTTCTTCACCCAGAGAGTGGTGAACCTGTGGAATTCTCTACCACAGAAAGTAGTTGAGGCCAATTCACTAAATATATTCAAAAGGGAGTTAGATGAAGTCCTTACTACTCGGGGGATCAAGGGTTATGGCGAGAAAGCAGGAAGGGGGTACTGAAGTTTCATGTTCAGCCATGAACTCATTGAATGGCGGTGCAGGCTAGAAGGGCTGAATGGCCTGCTCCTGCACTTATTTTCTATGTTTCTATGTTTCTAATCATGCTGACGGCTCTCTCGGCCTTAGACAGACTCCTGGATACATAAGCAACCGGTTGCAGTTTCCCAAAATCATTAGCTTGTTGCAATACACACCCGACGCCATATGATGACCCATCACATGCTAGTACCAAACGCTTACATGGATCATACAACACAAGCAATTTGTTTGAGCATAACAATTTTCTTGCTTTTACAAAGGCATTTTCTTGGCTTTTGCCTCAAACCCATTCGCCCCCTTTTCGTAGTAAAACATGTAGTGGTTCTAACAGTGTGCTGAGACCCGGTAAGAAGTTACCAAAGTAGTTCAAGAGTCCCAGAAACGACCGCAGCTGCGTCACGTTCTGTGGCCTCGGTGCGTTCTCGATTGCCTCCGCCTTCGCGTTGGTGAGCCTGATGCCGTCCGCCGCAATCCTCCTTCCCAGGAACTCGACTTCAGGCGCCAGGAAAACGCACTTCGAGCATTTTAACCTGAGCCCCACGCGGTTGAGTCGACTAAGAACCTCCTCCAGGTTCTGCAGGTGCTTGACTGTGTTCCGACCTGTGACCAAGATGTCGTCCTGAAATACCACGGTGTGCGGGACCAACTTAAGTAAACTTTCCATGTTTCTTTGGAATATCGCCGCCGCGGATCGGATTCCAAACGGGCATCCGTTATAAACAAAAAGACCTTCGTGCGTGTTGATGCAGGTGAGGGCCTTCGATGATTTCTCTAGTTCCTGCGTCATGTAAGCTGAAGTCAGATCCAGCTTCGTGAACGTCTTTCCTCCCGCCAGCGTTGCAAAGAGGTCGTCAGCTTTTGGTAGTGGGTATTGGTCCTGCAGGGAGAAACGATTGATAGTTGCTTTGTAATCGCCACAGATTCTGACGGTGCCGTCTCCCTTGAGAACTGGGACAATAGGACTGGCCCACTCGCTGAACTCGATCGGTGGAATGATGCCCTCTCGTTGCAGCCGATCTAGCTCGATCTCTACCCTTTCTCTCATCATGTATGGTACTGCTCTCGCTTTGTGATGGATGGATCGTGCTCCCGGAATTAGATGGATCTGCACTTTTGCTCCTTGGAATTTCCCGATGCCTGGTTCGAACAGCAAAGGAAATTTGCTTAAGACCTGGGCACACCAAGTGTCGTCAGCGGGCGATAGTGCTCGGATGTTGTCCCAGTTCCAGCGTATCTTTCCCAGCCAGCTCCTGCCGAGCAGCGTGGGACCATCGCCCGGTACCATCCAGAGTGGTAGCTTGTGCACCGCTCCATCGTAGAAGACCTTTACAATAGCATTGCCGATTACAGGAATCACTTCTTTAGTGTAAGTTCTTAGTCTCGTGCGAACTGGAGTTAAGACTGGCCTTGAGGCCTTGTTGCACCATGATGGACTGGCTCGTGCCCGTGTCCAGCTCCATTAACACCGGGAATCCATTTAGTTTAACATTCAGCATTGTTGGGGGACAGTTCGTGGTGAATGTGTGCACTCCATGTACCTCTGCCTCCTCTATCTGAGGCTCTGGTTCATAGTAATCCTCCGTGGATCTGTCCTCCTCTGCAACGTGGTGGTTTGCAGGTTTAACAGACTTAGCAGCTCGCCTGCACACTCGTTGGAGATGTCCCATTGTTCCACACCACTTGCAAACGTATCCTTTGAATCGGCATGAATAGAAACGATGATCACCCCCGCAGTGCCAATAAGGTGTTAATGGCCTTGCGTTCATCACCCTTGATGGTGGACTCTGAGACATCTGTGGGTATGTGTGACCTGCCCTGTAAATTACAATTCGAAAACAACATCACTCTGTTCACAGTACTTGTAGCAGCACTTGTGTGCTGAGAGATTTGCTTTGCATTGTCACTGGTGGCAATGAACGCCTGTGCTATCGCTATGGCCTTACTCAAGGTTGGGGTCTCTACAGTCAAAAGCTTGCGAAGTATGGTTTCGTGGCCAATGCCAAGTACGAAAAATTCTCTGAGCATGTGCTCCAAATGTCCTTCAAATTCACAATGTCCTGCAAGGCGTCTCAGCTCGGCGACGTAACTCACCACTTCCTGGCCTTCAGACCTTTTGTAGGTGTCGAACCGGTACCTCGCCATCAGAACGCTTTCCTTCGGGTTCAAATGCTCTCGGACCAGTTGTACGATTTCTCCGTGCGTTTCGCTGGAGTGAGCAGATTCTTCATGAGGCCATACATTGGTGCCCCACAGACGGGGAGGAAGATCGCTCTACGTTTTGGCAGCACTCTCTTCCCCATCTAGCTCGTTGGCCACGAAATATTGGTCGAGTCGCTCCACAAAAGTTTCCCAATCATCTCCCTCCGAAAATTTCTCCAGGATGCCCACTGTTCTCTGCATCTTTGGGTTTGCTATCTGCATCTCGTCGCCAGTTGTTGTGCATGGAGAAAGAGTCAGACTGAACACTGAGCTCAAAGTAAAGTGTGACCGTAGTCTTTTATTGCAGGTCTCCAGAGTGCCTCTCCAACCTGTGAAGCCTCCTTAAATCCCTGTGCTCCCAAAGGATTATGGGATCCCTTGGGACTCCGGGGAATGAGCCCTCTGGTGGCTGTACAGAGTAAATACAAGTCCACATATATAACACTTCCGAACTAAACTGGCCCTGGAGCGCTCCGACAGAAGCAGGCGGTGGGAGGGGGGAAACCTTAAAAAAAAAGAACCCACAATAACATTCCCAAAACATTGCCCACGCCACCACGACTCAAATCGCTGAAAACGTTAAAAGAACGAACACTCGCACTTACCCCTGGAGAACTTTACCTCCCTCTCCGCCGCCGGCTATGGTGGACCGCTCTGATTGCCCAGGCGGTCATTGCGGACGCGCTTCCGGATGGACGGATCGGGGAAAATTCTGAACTTGCGCCGGTGTTGCGAGCAGAGGCGTTGCACACCCGGCACAGCTCTTCGCAAAACCCGACAGGAGGATCGCGGCCTTTCACGCCGCTGCGGGGCAAAACCCCGAGCGCAAAGGGCCGGATTCTCCAGCCCCAAGACTGCATACCTTGCTTATCGAGAGTTGTCACCGTGATGTTCCCTGTAACACTTTTCAAATGTCAAGCTTCTGCGATAATTAGCATGCTGTGCTTTTCCCAGAAGCTCAGTGATTTTTATAATGGCAGCTACACCCGAACGTACCTTTGAGCTATCGAAGCTTTTTAACGCCCTAATTGAAAGCACTCGTTCAGTTCATTAAATATGACTTTTCCATTCTTATTAATCTCCCAGCTTGCAATATTTCAGAGCCTGAAGTTTGTCGGAATGTTTGCCAACTTTTCTAATTGCTCAAAACATTTTACTCATCTGAATTAATGAGAGATTATCATTGTCTATTCTTAGTTTGCCCCAGTTAATTAAGCCCTTGAGCTGCGATGTGGCTCTTTGTCCACCTCGAAGCCATGGTCTGCAGCGAGCACAGTAACAGCACTTCAATCACAAGGATTTAATTAATCAGGAAAAGTAACAGCCTGTGGTAGCAACAAAGCTCCTTTTCTTCGCCCCGTTCTCTGTGTCTGATCCAACTCCCTCCCTCTGCGTCCGTTTCTGATCTAACCCCGCTCCACCACAGCCCACAATATCTCTCGTGCGCCATTGTGCTACTCGCTACTACTGTCGATCTCAAACCATTTAATCGGGTACAGAGGAGATTTACAAGGATGTTGCCTGGACTGGAAAATTTTAGCTCTGAGGAAAGATTGGATAGACTGGAACAGAGGAGGCCGAGGGGAGACTTAATTGAGGTGTATAAAATTATGAGAGAGCCTAGATGGTGTAGATAGGAAGCACTTATTTCCATTAGCAGTGAGGCCTATAACCAGGGGCATAGATTTAAAGTAATTGGTAGAAGGATTAGAGAAGAGTTGATAAATGTTTCCACCCAGAGGGTGGTGGGGGTCTGGAACTCACTGTCTGAAAGGGTGATAGAGGCAGAAACCCTCATTGCATTTATAAAGCACTTGGATATGCACTTGAAGTGTCGTAACCTCCACCATCATCATAGGCAGTCCCTCGGAATCGAGGAAGACTTGCTTCCACTCTAAAAGTGAGTTCTCAGGTGACTGAACAGTCTAATACGGGAATTACAGTCTCTGTCACAGGTGGGACAGACAGTGGTTGAAGGAAAGGGAGGGTGGGACTGGTTTGCCGCACACTCCTTCCGCTGCCTGCGCTTGGTTTCTGCATGCTCTCCGCGACGAGACTCGAGGTGCTCAGCGCCCTCCCGGATGCTCTTCCTTCACTTAGGGCGTCTTTGGGCCAGGGACTCCCAGGTGTCAGTGGGGATGTTGCACTTTATCAAGAAGGCTTTGAGGGTGTCTTTGAAACGTTTCCTCTGCCCACCTGGGGCTCGCTTGCTGTGTAGGAGTTCCGAGTAGAGCGCTTGCTTTGGGAGTCTTGTGTTGGGCATGCGAACAATGTGGCCCGCCCAGTGGAGCTGATCGAGTGGTCAGTGCTTCGATGCTGAGAATGTTGGCCTGATCGAGAACACTGATGTTGATGTGTCTGTCCTCCCAGAGGATTTGCAGGATTTTGCGGAGGCAGTGCTGGTGGTACTTCTCCAGCGCTTTAAGGTGTCTACTGTATGGTCCACGACTCTGAGCCATATAGGAGGGCGGGTATCACTACTGCCCTGTCGATCATAAGCTTAGTACCAGATTTGAGGTCCTGCTCTTCAAACACACTCTTCCGAAGGCGACCGAAGGCTGCACTGGCACACTGGAGGCGGTGTTGGACCTCGTCGTCGATGTCTGCCCTTGCTGAAGATGGTCACGATTACTGCATTTCTGAGATCTCCCAGCATGCTCTCCTCCTTCCAGATCGGAGAGATGTGGTCATGCATTCGTGCCAATAGTGCAGCTTGTAACCTACAGACCGAGAGTTGGAATGTGGGATTAGGCTGGATAACTCTTTGTCGGCCGGCACTGACGCAATGGGTTGAATTGGCCTCCTGTGCCATAAATTTCTATGAATTTTCAGTAGTAAAATGACTCCAGTTATGGAGCAAGAGAAAGTCTGGGACAACCCTGCCTCCCAATAATGTCCCAGTTATCAACAACAACGAGCATTTTGTCATGCCTTTATAACGTAGCCAAGCATCCCAAGACATTTCACACGAGCCTTATCAAACATGATTTAACGCCTAGGCCACATATTAGGACAGGTGACCAAAAGGCTGTTCAAAGAGGAGATTTAGAGGAGATTTGATAGAGGTGTAACTAATATATAAAAGTGATTCACACACACTAATAAGAGGCATGTTAAAAATGTCAAATGGTGATGCATAATCCATAAACTGATTGATTTCAACACTATTGTCAGAGAAATACAGTGTCTTGGTGAGAAACTTCAGCTCACTTATTTTTGTGAGCTGTGCTTAAAAAGAAGAGTATCTGGGGGTGAGTTGGCTCCATAGTTTATTGACCGTTCACTTCTAGGGATCACCGTGGCTGCTGTCTGTCGCCTGCAGACTTTAAATGTTTTACATGAAATGATGGGGCTGAATTTGGGGTCGGAGGCTTCCCGCGGGCGATGCCTCCAACCAGCAAAGAATCTACGCACTTACCTTCTGCCTCGGGATCCACAGAGACTCGCTCCTGGGCCTCTACGCGTAGTCCTGCGTTTAGAGCCCTGGGGGGGGGGGGGCAGGCGCCCCTGGGATCACATGGGCCGGCCCAACCAATGAAGGAAGGGGATTAGCCCATTCACGCTTAAGTGGATTCTGTACATATGGATTCTACATTTCATCATCACAGGCAGTCCCTCGGAATCGAGGAAGACTTGCTTCCACTCTTAAAATGAGTCCTTACGTGGCTGAACAGTCCAATACGAGAACCACAGTCTCTGTCACAGGTGGGACAGACAGTGGTTGAAGGAAAGGGTGGGTGGGGAGTCTGGTTTGCCGCACGCTCCTTCCGCTGCCTGCGCTTGATTTCTGCATGCTCTCGGCGACGAGACTCGAGGTGCTCAGCGCCCTCCCGGATGCACTTCCTCCACTTGGGGTGGTCTTTGGCCAGGGACTCACAGGTGTCGGTGGGGATGTTGCACTTTATCAGCGAGGCTTTGAGGGTGTCCTTGAAACGTTTCCTCTGCCCATCTTTGGCTTGTTTGCCGCGAAGGAGTTCCGAGTAGAGCGCGTGCTTTGGGAGTGTCGTGTCGGGTATGTGGACAATGTGGCCTGCCCAGCAGAGCTGATCGAGTGTGGTCAGTGCTTGGGATGTTGGCCTGGTCGAGGACGTTAATGTTGGTGCGTCTGTCCTCCCAGGGGATCTGTAGGATCTTGCGGCGACATCGTTGGTGGTAAAGCGTGAATGAGGATCTCACAAAAAAACAGTTAACATAATAAATACATTTTTAAAAATTACATATTTAAAATTAATTAAAACACAAATTAAACATGGAAAACAAATTTAATTTTTGGAAAAATACATTTAAAAGCGGTCGAAACCTAACCTTATTGTACATGTGTTTTAATGTTTAAATGAATGAAAAAACATTATTTTAATGTGTGTTTTTAAAAACGCTGACGCAGGCCTTGCGCTTGTTTTACTAGGCGTAAGAATTTCACAGGCATTCGCTGGGCAGAAATAGCCCGACTCTTCGCCTGCGGATGTCCTTTACCCGGGAATTCTCGACAGATCGCAAGTTCTGCGTTTTCGCGCATGCGCCTGCCTAAACCCAGAACCTGCGCGGCCCGTACGACGCGAGCGCACCTCGTGCCCGCCCGTATTGGCCACAAGTTACGCCCCGTTATTGGGCATCCACTGTCCAATCGCTAGTGGATGTGGGACTTGCAGCAATATGAGACACACGAGGAGAGACTGGATCGACTGGGCTTGTATCCACTGGAGTTTAGAAGGATGAGCGGGGATCTCATAGAAACATATAAAATTCTGATGGGATTGGACAGGTTAGAGGCTGGAAGAATGTTCCCGTTGCTGGAGTTCCAGAACCAGGGGTCACAGTCTAAGGATAAGGGGTAAGCCATTTAGGACCGAGATGAGGAGAAACTTCTTTACTCAGAGAATTGTGAGCCTGTGGAATTCTCTACCGCAGAGAGTTGTTGAGGCCAGTTCGTTAGATATATTCAAAAGGGAGTTAGATGTGGCCCTTATGGCCAAAGGGATCAACGGGTATGGAGAGAAAGCAGGAAAGGGGTACTGAGGTTGAATGATCAGCCATGATCAGATTGAATGGCGGTGCAGGCTCGAAGGGCCGAATGGCCTACTCCTGCACTTACTTTCTATGATCGACAATCCTAGAGAGGCGATAAGATCGGAAGATGGAGGCATGCTGTTGTGGAGTAATATTCTGGAGTGGAGTTTAAGCATGTTGTTGAAGAGACAACTTTACTTTGCATCTGATTACTGTGTACAGTTTTGGTCTCCTTCCCTAAGGAAGGATGTACTTGCCTTAGAAGGGGTGCAGCAAAGGTCCACAATTTGTTCCCTTTTTAACCAATAAGGGTTACGGGGAACGGGCGGGTAAGTGGAGCTGAGTCCACGGTCAGATCAGCCATGATCTTGTTTGGCGGAGCAGGCTCGAGGGGCTAGATGGCCTACTCCTGTTCCTAATTCTTCTGTTCTTATGTTCTTAGATATCTCATTGAAATGTACAAAATTCTTTGAGGGCTTGATAGGGTAGATGCAGGGAGGATGTTTCCCCTGGGCTGGAGAGTCTAGAACCAGGGGTCACAGTCTCAGGATAAGGGGTCGGCCATTTAGGACTGAGATGAGGAAGAATTTCTTCACTCAGAGGGAGGTGAATCTTTGGAATTCTCTGCCCCAGAGGGCTGTGGATGCTGAGTCGTTGAGTATATTCAAGACTGAGATCGATAGATTTTTGGACTCGAGGGGCATCAAGGGATATGGGGACCGGGCGGGAAAGTGGAGTTGAGGTCGAAGATCAGCCGTGATCGTATTGAATGGCCTGCTCTTCCCATTTATGTTCTTATTGTGCTATGCCCAACTTTAGAGAGTTTATTGCTGATACTGGGCAACAAAGGTAGAAAAAAATATGTCTTCTGTTCCCATGTTCCAGCGTAACTTGTCGCGATGTGTTCAAATGTTCACAAAAAACATAAATTTTTGGGGGGGATTGTGGGGGGAGGGCAAAGTACATGGCACTGAAATTCCGTGCGGATTCTCTCGGTCTTCCGCTGTAACATCAGTCGTGTAATGGAACAGCTGTTGCACTGTCACGTGATGTTCACGAGACTCAATAAAACCCCAGCCAGTTGGGTCTGGGTCATCCGCGATGCGGTATGCAATTGTGAGCCTAGTGGATGAACTGGTAACATAGAAAAATAGAAAATAGGTGCAGGAGTAGGCCATTCGGCCCTTCGAGCCTGCACCACCATTCAATAAGGTCATGGCTGATCATTCCCTCAGTACCCCTTTCCTGCTTTCTCTCCATCGGCCTTGATCCCTTTAGCCGTAAGGGTCATATCTAACTCCCTCTTCAATATATCCAATGAACTGGCATCAACAACTCTCTGCGATAGGGAATTCCACAGGTTAACAACTCTCTGAATGAAGAAGTTTCTCCTCATCTCGGTCCTAAATGGCTTACCCCTTATCCTTAGACCGCATCCCCTGGTTCTGGACTTCCCCAATATCGGGAACATTCTTCCTGCATTTAACCTGTCCAGTCCCGTCAGAATTTTATATGTTTCTATGAGATCCCCTCTCATCCTTCTAAACTCCAGTGAATAAAGGCCCAGTCGAGCCAGTCTCTCCTCATGTTAGTCCAGGAATCAGTCTAGTGAACCTTCGCTGCACTCCCTCAATAGCAAGAACGTCCTTCCTCAGATTAGGAGACCAAAACTGAACACAATATTCCAGGTGAGGCCTCACTAAGGCCCTGTACAACCGCAGTAAGACCTCCCTGCTCCTATACTCAAAACCCCTAGCTATGAAGGTCAACATAATGTGTAGTGTAATCGTTACACCTTTGTTGATAAACCAACTAGTTCTTCATAGCAATGCTATATAAAGTATTGATGAGGCCACACATGGAATACTATGTACAGTTTTGGTTTCCATATTTATGAAAGGATATACTTGCTTTGGAGGCAGTTCAGAGAAGGTTCACTAGGTTGATTCCGGAGATGAGGGGATTGACTTATGAGGAAAGGGTGAGTAGGTTGGGCCTCTACTCATTGGAATTCAGAAGAATGAGAGGTGATCTTATCGAAACATATAAGATTATGAGGGGGCTTGACGAGGTGGATGCAGAGAGGATGTTTCCACTGATGAGACTAGAGGGCATGATCTTAGAATAAGGGGCCGCCCATTTAAAAGAGATGAGGAGAAATTTCTTCTCTCAGGGTTGTAAATCTGTGGAATTCGCTGCCTCAGAGAGCTGTGGAAGCTGGGACATTGAATAAATTTAAGACAGAAATAGACAGTTTCTTAAACGATATGGGGAGTGGGCGGGGAAGTGGAGCTGAGCCCATGATCGTATTGAATGGCGGAGCAGGCTCGAGGGGCTGTATGGTCTACTCCTGTTCCTATTTCTTATGTTCGTATGTAATGTGTTGCTGTGAATTCTTAAGCCAAGAACCCATGAAGCAAATACATTACAGTATACATGATGATAAGAGCAGAGTTGATACATCGATGGAAATTCCAAACCACATGGTTCACGTGCCTTTGTGAAATCTTCTGTCACTGTGGCAATTATTGAATGCAAATTCTGCACCAAGGCGTCCTGAACACTTGAGACCACCAGCTATTCAGCAGGTCCTCCCCGGGCCTTCAGTACACCAAACCAGCTCCTAAATAAAATGGTTGATCATAGATAACCGAGTTCAGTGGCCTTCCGGTGTCTAAAAAGGCCAGACAAGCACAGACCACTGGGGAAAGGTCAGAAGAGGCTCTATATTCTAAAACTGAGTTTGAAGATTGATCCCACGCAGCATCACACCTGTATTGTTGTACCCTTAAACTCAAACCCAAACCAGACCAATCCAGTTAGTCCCACGCACACTGCTCTTTCCCCATATCCCTGAAAATGTTTCTCCTCCAAATATTTATCCAATTCCTTTTTGAAGGCTACTATTCAATCTGTCGTCACTACCCTATCAGGCAGGGCGTTCCAAATTCTAACCGCTTGTTGCTTAAAAAAAAAGTTTCCCTCATGTCGCTTCTGGTTCTTTTGCCAGTCACCTTCAATCTGCGTCCTATCGCCCTCTTAAGCAAAGAACCCATGCAGCAAATACATTGCAAGTAGGAGACGGGTTGATTTCGCAGTGAAATGGTGGAAATGCTGAAAGAATCTGTGGAATGTCAGGGCCCGCACCTTCGTGTAAAGGTCATTTTTATTTTTGGTTTCACATTTGGCATGTTACAGTGGTGGTTCAATGTTGCGCTGTGATGCGAATTTAATCTACTTTGCTTACTTAGCATTTGCATATGTCTGTACAAATTATACTTTGCACGTTGCTGAAACATAAATGGAAAATTGTTGACCGATTTTATTTGCTCTGCCATAATAAATGGTAATCAAGATCACTTAGCTGTGCAAACAGTGTTGTTACCACACCCACCTCCGAGACGTCAATAAAAGTTGCTTTTTGGCACCAAGATCAAGAGTCGGCCTGTTTAGATAGAAAGGCTTGCATTTATATAGTGCCTTTCACAACCTCCGGGCGTCCCAAAGTGCTTTACAGCCAATGAAGTACTTTTTGAAGTGTGGTCGCTGTTGTAACGAGGGAAACGCGGCAGCCAATTTGCGCACAGCAAGCTCCCACAAACAGCAATGTGATAATGACCGGATAATGTGTTTTTGTTATGTTGATTGAGGGATAAATATTGGCCCCAGGACACCGGGGAGAACGTCCCTGCTCTTGTTCGAAATAGTGCCATGGGATCTTTTATGTCCACCTGAGAGAGCAGACAGGGCCTCGGTTTAACGTCTCAACTGAAAGACGGCACCTCCAACAGTGCGGCGCTCCCTCAGTACTGCCCCTCCGACAGTGCGGCGCTCCCTCAGTACTGCCCCTCCGACAGTGCGGCGCTCCCTCAGTACTGCCCCTCCGACAGTGCGGCGCTCCCTCAGTACTGCCCCTCCGACAGTGCGGTGCTCCCTCAGTACTGCCCCTCCGACAGTGCGGTGCTCCCTCAGTACTGCCCCTCCGACAGTGCGGCGCTCCCTCAGCACTGCACAGGAGTGTCAGCCTGGATTTTTGTGTTAATTCCCCAGGCGCAGGCCAGAAGACCCTATTTTACTCGATGTTGTCATAGCTGTGCAAGAGACAATATATAAATGCTGACTAAATTGGAAACCGTCGTCTGTAAATATAATCTCGGGCTTTGTTTTAAGTGGCAAGATGTGTATGAATTAGCAGGCTTCATATTAGTCTGTGGCTATAAAAGAGAAACGCTGAAGGCCTTTGCCTGTGCTCGTGCCACCACTTTCCCGCCCTGTTCAACGTGCAGTGTTGTCGAGTGAGACTTGATCTGTAAGGAGTCGAAATTCGGTTCTGACACCATCCGTACAAACCAAATATGGCGGGAGCGGCGCCAAGGGGCGCTGCACGCTGGATGATGTCACCACATGGGTGGCGTTAGATGGCGCAGCCTCACCTCTTGGCGCCTCTACCAAAGAGCCTGCTGAAATTCTCCCGCGCCGTGGACTCCGCTAAACACCGATGGCAGGCCATTGCCATCCGTTAGCATCGGTGAGAGGCGGCTAACGGGCGCCGTTAGAAAGCGAGTTTCGATTCCTAAATCTCTCCTAGCTCATGGAAATTTACCCCGGATATGGGTGGTGGGAGTCAAGCCAGTGCTGGAACAAATAAATGACTGCCTTCCATTCACCTAGTTTGCACATGTAAGCCAATAAATAATGCTACCTTAGCTGCATTAGCGAGATTATGCTGGCTCATGCAATCTGGCATTCTCGTATCACCGCTCCGCAGATACACAGGAGCTGTGTTGTTTGCTGTTTACTTGCCTGTGAAGTGGTGGTTTGATGTCTCTGCAAGATCTTGCAAATCCCCTGCGAGGACAGACGCACCAACATTAGTGTCCCCAATCAGGCCAACATCCCCAGCATCGAAGCACTGACCACAGTCGACCAGCTCCGCTGGGCAGGCCACATTGTCCGCATGCCCGACACGAGACTCCCAAAGCAAGCGCTCTACTCTGAACTCCTTCACGGCAAACGAGCCAAAGGTGGGCAGAGGAAACGTTTCAAGGACACCCTCAAAGCCTCCTTGATAAAGTGCAACATCCCCACCGACACCTGGGAGTCCCTGGCCAAAGACCGCCCTAAATGGAGGAAGAGCATCCGGGAGGGCGCTGAGCACCTCGAGTCTCGTCGCCGGGAGCGTGCAGAAAGCAAGCGCAGGCAGCGGAAGGAGCGTGCAGCAAACCAGTCTTCCTCGATTTTGAGGGACTGCCTATGATGATGATGACTTGCCCGTGAAGTGGTGGTTTTGATTGTCGGGGGGTACTGGAATAGCAGCCTGCAGACCTTGCCAAACACATTTTGAGTTATTTAAATTGCTTCCCCACCCCACACCACCCCTCTCATTTTCTTCTCTCCGAAGGAAGGTTGAGGTACAGTTCCATTGATGTTAGCAGCCTGCTATTCTGCAGCTGTTGTCTTCACCCGTGAGCCTCATCCCACCAACACCGGCCAACCAGTAAAAGCCAGGATGAACTTGGGTCCTGGAACGTCATGGGAGGAGAAAGCACAGCCAGAACACATCGCATCGCAACACTGGCGCGCGTCTGCTCTGCTGCAGGATCCCGCTCTGCCTCAAGGTCCTGCAGCCACCACACCAAGATCACGGACGTTCCCTAAACACTGCCGCGGTGAAGGTGTCCAGGCCACTCAGGGTCGCTCCATCTGATTGGCTCCCGGTGCTGTCCCACATTGGCCCCACCCGTTTGCAGCAACACCACCGTGCTCCGTGAGATGCAACAAATCCTCAGGAACACCCGCCTTCCGGTTAAGCAAGGCCTCGATGTCAAAATTCTCATCCTTGTTTACAAATCCCTCCAGGGCCTCGCCCCTCCCTATCTCTGTAATCTCCTCCAGCCCCACAACTCCCCGAGATATCTGCGTTCCTCTAATTCTGCCCTCCTGACCATCCCTGATTATAATCACTCAACCATCGGTGGCCGTGCCTTCTGTTGCCTCGGCCCCAAGCTCTGGAACTCCCTCCCTAAACCTCTCAGCCTCTCTACCTCTCTTTCCTCCTTCAAGATGCTCCTTTAAAACCTACCTCTTTGACCAAGCTTTTAGTCAGCTGCGATAATTTCTCCTTATGCGGCTCGGTGTCAAATTTTCTATCTCATGATCCCCCTGTGAAGCGCCTTGGGACGTGTCACTATGTTAAAGGCGCTATATAAATACAGGTTGTTGTTGTTCCCATTCACGAAAACTTGAAAAACACGCCACGGAAACGCTTAAAATGCCGCCGGCCGTTCCGGGAAACAGCGGCCAATATTCATGCAGCCGGTGCTATCCAGATAGGTGGAATCGTGGGACTCCGGCAACATAAAGATCCAACACTCTGTCACTGCCCCACCAGCAGAGGTCCCCAGCCTCGCCTTCCCTCGGAGACGGTGGGCAGCGAGCGCTCGGCCCAATCCGCACGGGACACGGACGCTGCACCCACCTGCCCCACATGGGGAAGGTGAGGGACGGCCCAAAGTGCGACTGTGGCCCTGAGTCCCAGACCCTGGAACACCTCACATCGACCGGCCCACTGAGATCTGTGGGTCCCAGACCCTGGAACACCTCACATCGACCGGCCCACTGAGATCTGTGGGTCCCAGACCCTGGGATAACTCACATCGACCGGCCCACTGAGATCTGTAGGTCCCAGACCCTGGAACTCCTCACATCGACCGGCCCACTGAGATCTGTGAGTCCCAGACCTTGGAACACCTCACATCGACCGGCCCACTGAGATCTGTGGGTCCCAGACCCTGGAACACCTCACATCGACCGGCCCACTGAGATCTGTGGGTCCCAGACCCTGGAACACCTCACATCGACCGGCCCACTGAGATCTGTGGGTCCCAGACCCTGGAACACCTCACATCAACCGGCCCACTGAGATCTGTGGGTCCCAGACCCTGGAACACCTCACATCGACCCTCCCACTGAGATCTGTGGGTCCCAGACCCTGGAACACCTCACATCGACCGGCCCACTGAGATCTGTGGGTCCCAGACCCTGGAACACCTCACATCGACCGGCCCACTGAGATCTGTGGGTCCCAGACCCTGGAACACCTCACATCGACCGGCTCACTGAGATCTGTGGGTCCCAGACCTTGGAACACCTCACATCGACTGGCCCACTGAGATCTGTAGGTCCCAGACCCTGGAACACCTCACATCGACCGGCCCACTGAGATTTGTGGGTCCCAGACCCTGGAACACCTCACATCGACCGGCTCACTGAGATCTGTGGGTCCCAGACCCTGGAACACCTCACATTGACCGGCCCACTGAGATCTGTGGGTCCCAGACCCTGAAACACCTCACATCGACCGGCCCACTGAGATCTGTGGCGGGAGGCACCTCATTTCTCCACTCGGCATCTCAGGAGGCCCATCAAATGGAAAGACAAACTAGAACTCCCATTATAAGCTATTCCCGACGAGCTTAGCCAGTGGCTGTGGGTGGGAAGTCCTGTCCACACATGGAGAGCCACTGGATCTCAATCAGAAGTGAAAACCCAGACTGTTTCCTGGTCCATTCTGTAGCTTCGTGATACAGAAGCTGTTTGTAGAATAGCCAACGTCACCCCAGCTAAGATCCAGTCAATCACCACAGACCAGAGAGTGAATCTGGGAGCTCGCTGCTCCATTTGGCATAGTACCTCCCCTCTTGACTCCCCAAAGCCTTTCCACTATTGACCTGAAGTTTAACTGGACCAGCCACATAAATACTGTGGCAGCAAGAGTGGGTCAGAGGCTGGGTATTCTGCGGCGAGTGTCTCACCTCCTGACTCCCCAAAGCCTTTCCACCATCTACAAGGTACAAGTCAGGAGTGCGATGGAATACTCTCCAGTTGCCTGGATGAGTGCAGCTCCAACAACACTCAAGAAGCTCGACACCATCCAGGACAAAGCAGCCCACTTGATTGGCACCCCATCCACCACCTTCAACATTCACTCCCTCCACCACCGGCGCACCGTGGCTGCAGTGTGTACCATCTACAAGATGCACTGCAGCAACTCGCCAAGGCTTCTTCAGCAGCACCTCCCAAACCCACGACCTCTACCACCCAGAAGGACAAGGGCAGCAGGCGCATGGGAACACCACCACCTCCACGTTCCCCTCCCAGTCACACACCATCCCGACTTGGAAATATATCGGCCGTTCCTTCATCGTCGCTGGATTACAATCCTGGAACTCCCTCCCTAACAGCACTGTGGGAGCACCTTCACCACACGGACTGCAGCGGTTCAAGAAGGCGGCTCACCACCACCTTCTCAAGGGGCAGTTAGGGATGGGCAATAAATGCCGGTCTTGCCAGCGACGTCCACGTACTGTGAAGAAATTTTTTTTTTTTTTTAAACTGTTCAGATGTTGCAGTTACCCCCTGAGTCATCTAGGAGCTTCAAACCTAATGCTAACTGTTGTTTATAGAAAGAAGAAAGGAAGACTTGCATTTATATAGCGCCTTTTACCACCACCTGACGTCTCAAAACGCTTTACAGCCAATGAAGTACTTTTGGAGTGTAATCAAGGAACAGAACAGATGGTACTAGATGGGTATGGGGCAGTTACCATCTGGGTCATGTTTCTCTGATGCATTGGATTTTCTGGTAATATAAAATTCTGACGGGATTGGACAGGTTAGATGCAGGAAGAATGTTCCCAATGTTGGGGAAGTCCAGAACCAGGGGTCACAGTCTAAGGATAAGGGGTACGCCATATAGGACTGAGATGAGGAGAAACTTCTTCACTCAGAATTGTGAACCTGTGGAATTCTCGACCGCAGAAAGTTGTTGAGGCCAGTTCGTTAGATTTATTCAAAAGGGAGTTAGATGTGGCCCTTACGGCTAAAGGGGTACGGAGAGAAAGCAGGAATGGGGTACTGAAGTTGCATGAACAGCCATGATCTTATTGAATGGTGGTGCAGGCTCGAAGGGCCGAATGGCCTACTCCAGCACCTATTTTCTATGTTTCTATGTTATCCAATGGGGCTGCTGCCCTGAAACTGACACAACATGATTGCGTGTCAGAATGAGTATATCCTGGGGGTGGCTGCACTAGCGGAGCAGATTCAGATGTGACAGCTCTGTGCCATGATTTTCACATCATCTTTGTATTGCATGCTCACGTTCGAGCGAAAAGCATGATCTAAGCAAGGGTTATAGCACCGTGTCTGGAGCGGCTCCAGATTCGACTGTTTGATCTGAAGTGGTTCATTCAAAACAGCGAGAGGGCCAAGCTTAATCACGCAGCAGACCTCCTGGCACCTGTGCCTCATCCCTGGGGTATAAGGTAATTATCGGCGGTGCAAGGGTGGAACCTGTGGCAATGGTGCGTATTCTTCGTGCGATTGCTCAGGGAGACACTGGGGTTAGGCATTTATTTCCTCGTAAGTACCACAACAAAACTCCACCTTGTGTTCAGCACTGCAAGACCAGCTCCTGCAAACTGGCGCCAACAACGACTAAAACATATAAACAGTAATTTTGATAAAAATTGTTCTGGCATGGCAGTGAAAGAAAGACCTGCACTTCTATAGCACTTTTCACAATGTCCCAAAGTGCTTTTCAGCCAATGAAGTACTTTTTGAAGTGTAGTCGCTGTTGTGATGTGGAAAACGCGGCAGCCATTTTGCGCACAGCAAGCTCCCACACACAGCAACGTGATAATGACCAGATAATCTGTTTTTTAATCGTATGTTGATTGAGGGATAATATTGCTCAGGGCGCGGGGATAACTCCCCTGCTCTTCTTCGAAATAGAGCCACGGGATCTTTTACACCCACTTGAGAAAGCAGGGGCCTCGGTTTAACATCTCGTCCAAAAGATGGCACCTCCGACAGTGCCGTGCTCCCTCAGCCTAGGATAGAAACATAGAAAATAGGTGCAAGAGTAGGCCATTCGGCCCTTCGAGCCTGCACCACCATTCAGTAAGATCATGGCTGATCATTCACCTCAGTACCCCTTTCCTGCTTTCTCTCCACACCCCTTGATCCCTTTAGCCGTAAGGGCCATATCTAACTCCCTCTTGAATATATCCAATGAACTGGCATCAACAACTTTCTGCGGTAGGGAATTCCATAGGTTAACAACTCTCTAGGTGAAGAAGTTTCTCCTCATCTCAGTCCTAAATGGCCTGCCCCTTATCCTTAGACTGTGACCCCTGGTTCTGGACTTCCCCAACATCGGGAACATTCTTCCTGCATCTAACCTGTCCAGTCCGTCAGAATTTTTCGTGCTCAGGTCTCTGGAGTGGGACTTGAACCCACAACTTTCTGACTCCGACGCGAGGGTGCTGCCCACTGAGCCACGGCTGACAACCAGAGACCTTCTGCCAAAGTCAAGAGGGAAAAGTCCTAATGGTGCAGCCCAGTATGTGGCCTTTAGCGCAATTAACGCAAGGGGAGTGAGCACCCAATGTGTTCCTTGGGTTAGAATCGTACAACGGTTACAGCACGGAAGGAGGCCATTCGGCCCGTCGAGCCCGTGCCGGCTCTCTGCACGAGCCCCTCAGTCAGTCCCCCTGCCCCGCCCTTTCCCCATAGCCCTGAAAATTTGTTTCTTTTAGTTACTTACCAGCAGTTATTACCCTTCAGAAGGTGGTGGTGAATACAACTGAGTGGCTTGCTAGGCCATTCCGAGTGGGAGCTCAGAGTCAACCACATTGCCATGGGTCTGGAATCACATACAGGCCAGACCAGGTAAGGGCAGCAGATTTCCTTCCCTACACCAGCTGCTGTGGTGAGATTTAAACTCATGTCTCCAGATCATTAGTTCTGGCCTTTGGATTACTAGTCCAGTGACATCACTATGCTACTGTGCCCAACAGGCCTAGCTAGTGACAGTGCTCAGGGTTAGTGACGATGCTCTGTTTATTACATGGAGTTTGAACCTCTGCCAACAAGCGAGGAAAAACCCTACACAGAGTAGAAGATCTTAATCCCTTTCGGCCAGTTTCACTTTTCCGCATCAGCAATAAAACCCTTGACAAACAGGACTATTTAATCAGATTTAGTAACGTAAATGCAAAAATAATGTTTCCTCGAAATCATGGAATTAAGAAAGTTAATTGTTCTGTTCTCTGTTACAGCATCAGTCATTATGTCATCGTGATGTCCATGACCATATTTCTCATGTTCCTAAGTCGCTTGGCTGAGATCCTGACTACCCGGAGAATTCGACTGCACAACAATATCAAGCAGCATTTTACTTAATTGTTGAGTAACCCGGATGATTAAACAGCGGAAGGAGCGTGCGGCAAACCAGTCCCACCCTCCCTTTCCTTCAGCCACTGTCTGTCCCACCTGTGACAGGGACTGTGGTTCCCGTATTGGACTGTTCAGCCACCTAAGGACTCATTTTTAGAGTGGAAGCAAATCTTCCTCGATTCCGAGGGACTGCCTATGACTGATGATTAAACTGGGATTTACACTGGAAAACTGCACTTTGGCCGAGATTAAGACAAGTGACATAGTCTGCGATTGATCACATAAGCCCTCTGTCTTAACCCTCTTGGTGCCAGATGGTATTATCAGCTGAAACACAAGATAGATTTCCTAAAGAAAGGAAAGAAATTGTTCATGACCTCAGGACGTCCCAAACCGCTTTACAGCGAATGAACTACTTTTTGGACTGCAGTCACTGATGTAATGTGGGAAACGCGGCAGCCAATTTGCGCACAGCAATGGGATAATGTTCGGATAATCTGTTTTTGTTATGTTGATTGAGGGATAAATATTGGTCTGGACACTGGGGATAACTCCCCTGCTCTTCTTCAAAATAGTGGCATGGAATCTTTTACATCTACCTGAGAGAGCAGACAGGGCCTCCGAAAGATCGTACCTCCGACAGTGCGGCACTCCCTCAGAACTGCACTGGGAGTGTCAGCCTAGATTTTTGTGCTCAAGCCCCTGGAGTGGGACTTGAACCCACAACCTCCTGACTCAGAGGCGAGGTGCTGCCCACTGAGCCACAGCTGACGCATGCGTGGAATTTTGAATGGCACGCGTGGCCCGTTAAAGGGGCACGCGGCCCCAAAAAGATTAGAGGGAACATTAGTTATGATTATGCCTTTTGAAAATTTCTTGTATTTGCACTCATTTTAATTTGATACATTGGGAATTGTGCTACTCACTGCTGAGTATTCGAACATGCTGTCTCAGGAGAATTTCAGGGGTGTGGCAGTGCAGGAGCATCACTGCCTTCACATGTCTGCCGTCACATTTTAATTAAATAGTATTAAAGTTGATGCCATGTTAAGACGTGACTAGCTTGCCATTAAATGCATGTATTTACCAGGGAAATGTGGTCTGTGGGATCTTTGCGTGGGAGTAATGTAATGACCAAATGTGGCCTTCACTGTAATGGTGCATTTTAAGCCCATAATTGCCTGTGGAATGAAACTATCCTACTTCACTCCATCCAGTACGCCTGAAGTTTATAATAGTTATGATTTGAATATGCTGCACACAACGTGAATATTTATGGACTCGCTATATCATGTGCGTGACCCAGATATTTAGATGATGCCTGCTTCTATTAGTCATTGTCTGATGAACAGAATATAAAGAACAGGAAAAGGCCTGTGAAATCTCACCCTTGGGTGCATTGATTCTCTGTCAAGCACCTAGTTATATTTTAAATAGCCCTAATGATGTTTACCTCTCTTACCTCAATAGGTTGTTTCAAACATTTATCATTTTTTAAGTAAAGAAACATTTTTTCTGATATATCTCTCAATGCACATTTTGTTAATTTCCATTAGACCCTCTGGACTTACTTTCTTTGTACACTTTGCAGTCGTGATTTGGGCTCACCTTTTTTATGCCATTTCAAATTTTATATTCTTCTTAAGCAGTCCCTCGGAGTCGAGGATGACTTGCTTCCACACTAACACCAGTTCTCAGGTGACTGATGAGACCAATGTGGGATCTACAGTCTCTGTCACAGGCGGTGTCTGGGGCAGACGGTGGTTGGAGGGACGGGTGGGTGGGGGGGGCTTGGGTTGTCGTGCGCTCCTTCCGCTGGTTGCGCTTGGCTTCCGCGTGCTCCCGGAGAAGAGACTCGAGGTGTTCAGCGCCTTCCTGGATGCTCCTGCTCCGCTTTGGGCGGTCTTGGGCCGGGGATTCCCAGCTGTCGGTGGGGATGTTGCACTTTTTCAAGGAGGATTTGAGGGTGTACTTGAAGCATTTTCTCTGCCCTCCTGGGACTCGCTTGCCGTGTCGGAGCTCGGAGTAGAGCGCTTGTTTCGGGAGGCATGCGGACAATATGGCCTGTCCATCAGAGCTGATCAAGCGTGGTCAATTCCTCGATGCTGGGGATGTTGTCCTGAGAGAGAACACTGAAGTTGGTGCGTTTATCCTGACAATGGATTTGCAGGATATCCTTAATTGATTTTTTTCTAGACTGTGCAGCTTAAACATTTCTAAGCTTCCCCTTTTCAGCTCCTTCCCTCTGCATTGGGGGTCAGTATTGCTGCTATTTTCTGCACTTTGTCCGATGCAAGTTTATCTTTGTGGGTTGGTGCCAAACTGAACTGTTTCACGTCGTAAAGCCTTGGCATAACTTCTGAAGAAAGAACGACTTGCGTTCCTACAGCATCTTTCACAAACTCCAGACGTCCCAAAGAGCTTTACAGCCAATGAAACACTTTTTGAAGTGTAGTGACTGTTGCAATGTGGGTAATGCAGCAGCCAAATTGCGCACAGCAAGCTCCCACAAACAGCAATGTGATAATGACCAAACAATCTGTTGATTGAGGGATAAATATTGGCCAGGACACCGGGGATAACTCCCCTGCTCTTCTTCCAAATAGTGCCACGGGATCTTTTACGTCCATCAGAGAGGGCAGACGGGGCCTCGGTTTAACATGGAAGAGACGGCTTTGATGGAATGGGGAACCTCTTTACCCAGCATCCACAGTGGCAGAGAAACCCCTCTGTCTCTGGGATTGAAGGCTTGTTCTGTCTCAGGGATAAAGCAGTTTCTCTGCCGCAATGGATCCTGGGTAAAGGACTCTCCATTCTACTGAGTTTTTACAGTGCACGCAATGACCATTTTGTGCATGAGGACATCTGCAAATAAAGTGCAGCTGACGCCAGTCCCTAAAGGTTCAGTTATTTACAGGTTTCACTATCTCTGCAATGTGGTTTATTGGACAGATTTGAAAGAAAGAAAGAAAGACTTGCATTTATATACCGGACGTCCCAAAGCGCTTTACAGCCAATGAAGTATTATTGAAGTGTAGTCACTGTTGTAATGTGGGAAAGGCTACAGCCACAATTGTGCACAGCAAGCTCCCTCAAACAGCAATGTGATAATGACCAGATAATCTATTTTTTAATGATGTTGATTGAGGGATAAATATTGGCCCCAGGACACCGCGGAGAGCTCCCCTGCTTTTCTTTGAAATAGTGCACCTGAGAGAACAGTTGGGGCCTCGGTTTAACGTCTCATCCAAAAGACGGCACCTCCGACAGTGCGGCGCTCCCTCAGTACTGCCCCTCCGACAGTGCGGCGCTCCCTCGGCCCTGCCCCTCCGACAGTGCGGCGCTCCCTCAGCACTGCCCCTCCGACAGTGCGGCGCTCCCTCAGTACTGCCCCTCCGACAGTGCGGCGCTCCCTCAGTACTGCCCCTCCGACAGTGCGGCGCTCCCTCAGTACTGCCCCTCCGACAGTGCGGCGCTCCCCCAGCACCGTGCTGGGAGTGTCAGCCTAGACAGCCCTGGAGTGGGACTTGAACCCCTAACTTTCTGACTCCGAGGCGAGTATGCTGCCCACTGAGCCATGGCTGTAAACTTAAGAGGGGTCAATTTTCAGTCTAGGCACCAATTTTCTGCCCGGGCTCCAAAATGCTTGTCAGATATTCTAGCACGTTGTGTTTTTGTTTTTTAAAAATTGATTCAGCACGTTGTCAACGGAATGCAAGTCCATTCCCCATAGATAAGCCCAACTAGAACAACATTCCTGCAAGGCACCGGTATAAGCTTTTGACAGTCAATTGGAACAGTTGTATGTGCTGCACTCAGCAGCAGCAAGCACCCAGCTGTAAGTGTGGCAAAAAAAACATTGTGGAGTGTCAGCACAACAAAATGTAACACAGCGACGATTTATTAGCTTGACCTACAAAAAAATCGACCTACAATCCACCACAGACTTGCACACGCATCACTTAATGGAACTAAACAGACCTTCCCACCAAGGTCGACTCTTATTAACCCCAGTGTACACACACCTCATTGCAGCGTGCTCATTGACAACCAAACAGCTCTTGATGATAGGACAAGCACTTCGGTAATGATTATCCTCGGGCACATTTAGAGTGCCTGAATGCGAAAAGGACCAAAATGCCACTCGGAACATGTATATTTCCTTCTATTTTAATTACGCCATTGGGGAGTTGGTGCTGGAACGAGTTGGTTATGTCGCCCCTGTTAGTTGGGTTTAAATGCAGACTGGGCTGGTGGAACTATAGGCTCCTCTATCTGCTAGCTGTAATAAAGCTGGGCACAGTGTTGAAATCGAATGGGCTCACAGCACAAAACTGCCTGCATTAGGATTGGATGAGGCAGTGTGGTGGTTGTGGCACTCGACCAGCAACCAAAGAGATTGCGAATTCTCAACACATACAACGGCAAGTTGTGAAATTAAGCAACAGAAGAATTAGGAGCAGGAGTTGGCCATTCGGCCCCTCGAGCCTGCTCCGCCATTCAATAAGATCACGGCTGATCTTCGACCTCAACTCCACTTTCCCGCCCGATCCCCATATCCCTCGATTCCCCTCGAGTGCAAAAATCTATCGATCTCAGCCTTGAATATACTCAACGACTCAGCATCCACAGCCCTCTGGGGCAGAGAATTCCAAAGATTCACCACCCTCTGAGTGAAGAAATTCCTCCTCATCTCCGCCCTAAATGGCCGACCCCTTATCCTGAGACTGTGACCCCTGGTTCTAGACTCTCCAGCCCTGGGAAACAACCTCTCAGCATCTCGTATGTTTCAATGAGATCACCTCTCATTCTTCTAAACTCCAGATAGAACAGGCCCAGTCTGTTCAATTATTCAATTCCCATAGGATAATCTACTCAATCTCTCCTCATGTTTCCCACATTACAACAGTGACTATACTCCAAAAAGTACTTCATTGGCTGTAAAGCGCTTTGAGACGTCCGGTGGTCGTGAAAGGCGCTATATAAATGCAAGTCTTTTTTTTTTCATGGGAGTTCCAAAGTCCACCCAAGCTTAACTAAGAAGAAGAAGGACTTACATTTATATAGCGCCTTTCACGACCACCAGATGTTTCAAAGCACTTTACAGCAGGACTGTAGTCACTGTTGTAATGTGGGAAACGCGGCAGCCAATTTCCGCACAACAAGCTCCCACACACAGCAATGTGATAATGACCAGATGTTTTAGTGATGTTGATTGAGGGATAAATATTGGCCTCAGGACACCAGGGATAATTCCCTTGCTCTTCTTCAGAATAGTGCCGTGGGATCCTTTACGTCCACCTGAGAGAGCAGACAGGACCTCGGTTTAACATCTCATCTGAAAGACAGCACCTCCAACAATGCAGCACTCCCTCAGCACTGCACTGGGAGTGTCAGTCTAGATTTTTGTGCTCGAGTCCCTGGAGTGGGACTTGAACCCACAACCTTCTGACTCAGAGGCAAGAGTGCTGCCCACTGAGCCACGGCTGAGCATTACAGTCCAAGACAGATCGTAATTCTATGACGCCTATTCTGTTACAAGTCATGAGCTTTTCTGGCCATTGTATTACTCACGACTTGAAACTCTTCGCCTGGGTGAGAGTCGAAATCCTGTTCTCTGGAAGTACCAGTTAGCTAATCAGCTCCCTCTGCTTGATGCAATCATTCTTATTTTTTAACCTTCTTCGACCAGCTGTAGCAAATAGTCTTCCTTTCACAAGATGGGGATAGACCTATCGGTACTGCAAAGGCTTCGCTCTTATCTGAGCTCTCTCAAGGTTGTGGGCTGAATGAATTCCTTTCTTTGTCTGGTATTTTCTATTAGCCTGTCTCTCATCTCCTAGCTGTATCTTTCTGTTCCAGCTCCTTTGCTCAAAAACATGTTTTCCCATTTTAGCTGTTAGATTACGTGACTGGCTGTCTGCATGTCTTGCTTGACCAGATTCATGATTCTTTTCAGGCGCGTACTGAACTCTCTCTACTGCATTGCTGTCCTTCATATCTACATGATTACCAGCCAGCACCTTCTGCATTGACTACTTCGGTACCTGTGCCTTTTCACCACCTCTGCCCCCTCTGATTTTTCTTTCAATTGAGTAATTAATTAAATAAATAAATACAGCTGTGAGGAGGGAAGATATGTTAGAAGGATCATCAAATGAGGCCATATGGGTTGAATTGAAGATCAAAAAAGGGGCGATCACACTGCTAGGAGTGTACTATAGACCACCAAACAGTCAGAGGGAGTTAGAAGAGAGAAAGCAGGAATGGGGTACTGAAGTTGTATGATCAGCCATGATATTGAATGGTGGTGCAGGCTTGAAGGGCCGAATGGCCTACTCCTGCACCTATTTTCTATGTTTCTAAGAGCAAATATGTAGGCAAATTTCTGCGAAATACAGAAATGATAGGGCAATAATAGTAGGAGATTGCAACTACCCTAATATTAACTGGGATAAAATTAGTGTGCAAGGTATAGAAGGAGCAGAATTCCTAAAATGCATTCAGGAGAACATTTTTAGCCAGTAGTGTGGCAAGCCCAACACGAGAGGGGGCGGTTCTGGACTTAGTTTTCGGGAATGAAGCTGGGCAGGTTGAAGGAGTATCAGTGGGAGAGCATTTAGGTGCTAGTGATCATAATTCAGTTAGATTTAAGGTAGTTATGGAAAAGGACATAGATAGATCAGGAATAAAAGTTCTCAATTGGGTGAAAGCCAATTTTACTAAGCTGAAATGTGATTTGGCTCAAGTGGACTGGAAACAGCTACTGGGAGGTAAATCAGTGTCAGAGCAGTGGGAGGCATTCAAGGAGGAGATCTTGAGGGTACAGAGCAAGTATGTTCCCTTAAAGAAAAAGGGTGGGACTAACAAATCTAGAGTCCCCTGGATGTCAAAGGGCATACAGGGTAGGATAAAGAAAAAAAGGGAGGCTTATGACAGATTCTGAGGCTCAATACTGCAGAAACCCTAGAGGTGTATAGAAAGTCCAGGGGTGAAACTAAAAGGGATATTAGGAAAGCAAAGAGAGAGCATGAGAACATTTTGGCAAGTAAAATCAGGGAAAGCCCAAAGATGTTTTATCAATACATTAAGAGCAAGAGGATAACTCGAGAAAGAGTGGGGCCTATTAGAGAACATGAGGGTAATCTGTGTGTGGAGACGGAAATGTGGGTATGGTTCTTAATGAATACTTTGCATCTGTTTTCACAAAAGGGAGGGGAGATGCAGACGTTGTTATCGGAGGAGGAGTGTGAAATATTCGATGAAATAAACATAGTTAGAGAGGAGATATTAAGGGGTTTAGCAGCTTTGAAAGTGGATCAGTCCCCAGGCCTGGATGAATGTATCCCAGGCTGTTAAGAGAAGCAAAAGAGGAAATAGCAGAGGCTCTGACCATCACTTGCCAGTCCTCTCTGGCTACAGGTGTGGTGCCAGAGGACTGGAGGACTGCTAATGTGGTACCTTTGTTTAAAAAGGGAGAAAGGGAGAGACCGAGTAATTACAGGCCAGTCAGCCTATCCTCGGTGGTGGGAAAATTATTGGAAAAAGTCCTGAGATTCAGGATAAATCTTCATTTAGAAAGACATGTCAAGGACAGTCAGCATGGATTTGTTAAGGGAAGGTCGTGTCTGACTAAATTGATTGAATTTTTTGAGGAGGTAACAAGGAGGGCCGATGAGGGCAGTGCGTTTGATGTAATATATATGGATTTTAGCAAGGCTTTTGATAAGGTCCCACATTGTAGATTAGTCACGAAAGGCAAAATGGCAAGTTGAATCCAAAATTGGCTCAGAGGCAGGAAGCAAAGGGTAATGGTTGAGGGGTGTTTTTGTGGCTGGAAGGTTGTTTCCAGTGGGGTTCCGCAGGGCTCAGGACTCGGTCCCTTGCTTTTTGTGGTATATATCAATGATTTGGACTTGAATGTATGGGGTATGATTTAAAAAGTTTGCAGATGATGCAAAAATTGTGTGGTTGATAATGAAGGAGAAAGCTGCGGACTGCTGGAAGATATCAATGAACAGGTCAGGTGGGCAGAACAGTGGCAAATGGAATTCAATCCGGAGAAATGTGAGGTAATGCATTTGGGGAGGGCTAACAAGGCAAGGGAATACACATTAAATGATAGGACATTGAGCAGTAGAGGAACAAAGGGACCTTGGAGTGCAGGTCCACAGATCCCTGAATGTAGCAGGACAGGTGGTTAAGAAGGCATACGGAATACTTGCCTTTATTAGCTGAGGCATAGAATACAAGAGCGGGGAGGTTATGCTTGAACTGTATAAAACACTGGTTAGGCCACAGCTAGAGTACTGCGTGCAGTTCTGGTCACCACATTACAGGAAAGATGTGATTGCACCAGAGAGGGTACAGAGGAGATTTACCAAGATGTTGCCAGGACTGCAGAATTTTAGTTATGAGGAAAGATTGGATAGGCTGTGTTTGTTCTCTTGGGAACAAAGGAGGCTGAGGGGAGACCTTATTGAGGTGTATAAAATTATGAGGGGACTGGATAGAGTGGATAGGAAGGACTTATTTCCCTTAGCAAAGAGGTCAATAACCAGGGGGAAAAGATTTAAAGTAATTGGTTGGAGGTTTCGAGGGGAGTTGAGGGGAACTTTTTTTACCCAGAGGGTGGTGGGGGTCTGGAACTCACTGCCTGAAAGGGTGGTAGAGGCAGAAACCCTCACCACATTTTAAAAGTACTTGGATGTGCACTTGAAGTGCCGTAACCTACAGGGCTACGGACCGAGAGCTGGAAAGTGGGATTAGGCTGGGTAGCTCTTTGTCGGCCAGCGTGGACACGATGGGCCGAATGGCATCCTTCTGTGCCGTAAATTTCTATGATTTTATTAACAGCTGAAGTGTTTCCTCTGGGGGGTGGGTGGGCGGGGGGGTGTTGGGGGAGACTTGCTATTTCAGTGCTCTCCCGTCAGCAGAGGGCTGATGGGTTGACATGGATTACAAGACCCATCAATGAATGACTCCTATTACCCATCTAGCACTGAAATGTCCTGCATCGGGCACCTCACCACTCCACGACAGGAGAGAGTACATGTTCTTACTCGAAGGAACTGTCATAGGCTCAATGGGCTGAATGGCCTCCTTCTGCGCTGTTCTGTTCTATGATTCAAGCAAACTTCACTTACAACTTCACTTTCCGACATTACAACAGTGACTACACTTCAAAAAGAACTTCATTGGCTGTAAAGCGCTTTGGGTTGTCCAGTGGTCGTGAAAGGCGCTATATAAATGCAAGTCTTTCCTTCTTCTTTTACCCATGATACAATGGGTTAGCCATTGTGTCGTCGTTTAATGATATAGAAGCACGTTTATTTTCAGCAAGAACCCGTGGGGAATTTAAGAAATCTGCTTCAGTTCTTTTTAAATAGTGACATGGAATATCGTTGGCCCCTGACTTAATAAAAAGTAGTGACATCTGACCAGCACCCGCATTTGTAAATCACCTGGTAACATATAAATATATGAACAATGATGGACAGGTAAAAACCATCTGCTGCACACAATACCTTGTGTACCGCAACATAGACACTCCACCCACCCCAAACCATGTGATCTCCTGGGACAGGCGAAAAACCAGATTAAAAAACCCCGGGCCAATTTGGACGAAAAGATCTGGGAAATTCCTCTCCGACCCATCTCGACGATCGCAACTAGCCCAGGAGGCCACACTGGCCCTAAATTCCCTGCCTACCCCTTCTGGAAGAAGTCTTTGCGTAGGGGTTTATTGTCACTAAAATATTACAAAGGCAACCATAACCGAGCATGCAAGTGTCGGCTGTGGCTCAGTGGGTAGCACACTCGCCGCTCAGTCACGAAGGCTGTGGGTTCAAGTCCCAAGCACAAAAATCTAGGCAGACGATCTAGTGCAATGCTGAGGGAGTGCTGCGCTGTCGGAGGTGCCGTCTTTTGGATGAGACGTTATATCAGGTGGATGTAAAGGATCCATTGCACTACTTCGAAGAAGAGCAGGTGAGGTGTCCTGGGGCCAATATTTATCCCTCAACCAACATCACTAAAACAGATTATCTGGTCATTATCACATTGCTGGTTTGTGGGAGCTTGCTGTGCGCAAATTGGCGTTTAGATAGACTTGCATTTAGATAGCGCCTTTCACGACCACCGGACGTCTCTGAACGCTTTACAGCCAATGAAGTACTCTTGAAGTGTAGTCACTGTTGTAATGTGGGAAATGCGGCAGCCAATGTGCGCACAGCAAGCTCCCACAAACAGCAATAGGAGAATGACCGGATAATCTGTTTTTTAGTGGATGTTGATTGAGGGATAAATATTGGCCCCAGGACACCGGGGAGAACTCCCCTGCTCTTCTTCGAAATAGTGCCATGGGATCTTTTACATCCGCCTGAGAGAGCAGACGGGGCCTCGGTTTAATGCTTCATCCGAAAGACGGCACCTCCGACAGTGCGACGCTCCCTCAGTACTGCCCCTCCGACAGTGCAGCGCTTCCTCAGTACTGCCCTTTCGACAGTGCGGCGCTCCCTCAGTACTGCCCCTCCGACAGTGCAGCGCTTCCTCAGTACTGCCCCTCCGACAGTGTGGCGCTCCCTCAGTACTGCCCCTCCGACAGTACAGCGCTCCCTCAGTACTGCCCCTCCGACAGTGCAGCGCTCCCTCAGTACTGCCCCTCCGACAGTGCGACGCTCCCTCAGTACTACCCCTCTGACAATGCAGCGCTCCCTCAGTACTACCCCTCTGACAGTGCAGCGCTCCCTCAGTACTACCCCTCTGACAGTGCAGCGCTCCCTCAGTTCTGCTCCTCCGACAGTAGTGCACTCCTTCAGTACTACCCCTCCGATAGTGCAACACTCCCTCGGTACTACCCCTCCGACAGTGCGGCGCTCCCTCAGTACTGCCCCTCTGACAGCACAGCGCTCCCTCAGTACTGCTCCTCCGACAGTGCGGCACTCCCTCAGTACTGCCCCACCGATAGTGTGCCGTTCCCTCAGTACTGCCCCTCTGATAGTGCGGCACTCCCTCAGTACTGCCCCTCTGACAGTGCGGCGCTCCTTCAGTACTGCCCCTCCGATAGTGCTGCGCTCCCTCAGTACTGCCCCTCCGACAGTGCAGCATTCCCTCAGTACTGCCCCTCCGACAGTGCGGCGCTCCCTCAGTACTGCACTGGGAGTGTCAGCCTAGATTTTTGTGCTCAAGTCCCTGGAGTGGGACTTGAACCCACAACCTCCTGACTGCCATATACACAACTGAGCAAAGCAGGACATTGTGAATCTACACCTTCCAAAGAGATTCTGCCTTAGAGGGAGCATATCCTTCAGTACTGGGAGCTCTGGATGTGGTTGCCTGCTGACTCCCATCTCTAACTTGAATGTCTCCCGAACTAAAGGTCACAGCATTGGCTAATCTTCCCAGCAAAAGAGAAAAGGATAATCTAACCTTATGTGGCAAATAATTAATCTGTTATTTACTTGCTGCTTCATGTTACGAGGATAAGTGCAGCATGATGAGTAACGTGGCTCAAGACAGATTATATGGGAGAACTCAGTAAATTCCAGGTCTGGAGAGAATTCAGTACGAATCTCTACCTCTCTGTCCTCCTTTAAGACACGCCTTACAACCCACATCTTTGACCAAGCTTTTGGCCATCTGGCCTAATATCTCCTTATGTGGCTCGGTGTCAAATTTTGTTTGATTGGGCTCGGTGTCAAGTGCCTGGGGATGTTTTACAATTCTCATCCTTGTTTTCAAATCCCTCCATGGCCCTCGCCCCTCCCTATCTCTGTAATCTCCTCCAGCCCCACAACCCCCCGAGATGTCTGCACTCCTCTAATTTTGCCCTCCTGAGCATCCCTGATTATAATCGCTCCACCATCGGTGGCCGTGCCTTCTGTTGCCTGGGCCCCAAGCTCTGGAACTCCCTCCCTTAAATCTCTCCGCCTCTCTACCTCTCTCTCCTCCTTCAAGACGCTCCTTAAAACCGACCTCTTTGACCAAGCTGTTGGTCACCTGACCTAATTTCTCCTTATGCGGCTCAATGTCAAATGTTTTGTTTTATAACACTCCCGTCAAGCACCTTGGGACGTTTTACTACATTAAAGGCGCTATATAAATACAAGTTGTTGTTGTAATATAAGTTGTACATTGCTATTTTCATAAAACAGCAAGAAACATTTGGCTAACGTTTCTACAGTAAACTGGCTTCATTTCGAATATTATCAGAAAGTGGGGGAGCTCGTTGTTTGTTTTCCGAATCATCATCAGAGGCAGTCCCTCGGAATCGAGGAAGACTTGCTTCCACTCTTAGAATGAGTCCTTAGGTGACTGAACAGTCCAATTCGGGAGCCACAGTCCCTGTCACAGGTGGGACAGACAATGGTTGAAGGAAAGGGTGGGTGGGGAGTCTGGTTTGCCGCACACTCCTTCCTCTGCCTGTGCTTGGTTTCTGCATGCTCTCAGCGACGAGATTCGAGGTGCTCAGCGCCCTCCCGGATGCACTTCCTCCACTTAGGGGGGGTCTTTGGCCAGGGACTCCCAGGTATCGGTGGGGATGTTGCACTTTATCAAGAAGGCTTTGAGGGTGTCTTTGAAACGTTTCCTTTGCCCACCTGGGGCTCGCTTGCCGTGTAGGAGTTCCGAGTAGAGTGCTTGCTTTGGGAATCTCGTGTCGGGCATGCGGACAATGTGGCCCGCCCAGCGGAGCTGATCAAGTTAGCAATTGTACCTCTGACCAAAGTCAAATGTTTGGGGTATCAGCAAACCTCACCCTGTCTTGTGCTTTGTTTAACTGACTGAAAAGCAGGTTCAGAAAATAATCAAAAAGACTAATGGACTGCCGGCCTTTATATCGAGAGAACTAGAATACAAGGGGGTAGAAGTTATGCTGCAGCTGTACAAAGCCCTGGTTAGACCCCACCCGGAGCACCGTGAGCAGTCTGGGCACCACACCTTAGGGAGGATATATTGGCCTTGGAGGGAGTGCAGCGTAGGTTTACCAGAATGATACCCGGATTCCAAGGGTTAAATTATGAGGAGAGATTACACAAACTAGGGTTGTATTCCCTAGGATTCAGAAGGTTAAGGGGTGATCTAATCGAAGTTTTCAGGATATTAAAGGGAACAGAGAGGGTAGACAGAGAGACACTATTGCCGCTGGTTGGAGAGTCTGGGACTAAAAATGAGAGCCAGACCTTTCAGGAGTGAAATTAGGAAACACTTCTACACACAAAGGCTGGGAGAGGTTTGGAACTCTCTTCCGCAAACGGCAATTGATGCTGGGTCAATTGTTAATCTTAAATCTGAGATTGATAGATTTCTGTTAACCAAAGTTATTAAGGGATATAGATCAAAGGTGGGTATATGGAGTTAGGTCACAGATCAGCCCTGATCTCATTCAATGGTGGTACAGGCTCGAGGGGCTGAATGGCCTCCTCCTGTTCCTGTGTTCCTATGATTTGTGCTTGTCCAAAAGTGTGTTGCGGAGGTAACTTCAGAAAGACGGGTTAAAGCAAGCCCAGATTCTGTGCTGTCAAAATGCATGGATATATTCATCGAGTGTTTCTATAACCAGCCAAGTTGCAAATCATTTTTTAAACAAATACTCCACCCCAATTTTTGCTCGGGACCTCTCTGCTCTAATGGAGTGCTACAGCTTACTGGTGAGACCTGCTAACTTTCCAACACTGACTAGAGCCCTGTCTGATCTCTGAGGAAACAGCTGATCATTTGATAGTGTCTCTGTCATAAGAACATAAGAATTAGGAGCAGGAGTTGGCCACACAGCCCCTCGAGCCTGCTCCGCCATTTAATAAGATGATGGCTGACCTTCGACCTCAACTCCACTTTCCCGCCCGATCCCCATGGCCCTTCATCCAAAAAGCTAACGTTAATATGCCCAATCAGGCTGGCTACGTGGTCCTTTCACGCTTGCCCATCAAGATCTGTGCAAGCTCGTCCTACTGGCTTACATTGTTGGTGTGCAAAAAGAAAGACTTGCATTTATATCGCGCCTTTCACGACCACAGGACGTCCCAAAGTGTTTACAGCCAATTGAGTTCTTTTCAAGTGTAGTCGCTGTTGTGATGTAGGAAACGCGCCAGATAATTTACGCGCAACAATCTCCCACACACAGCAAATGTGATAATGACCAGATAATCTGTTTTTGTTATGTTGATTGAGGGATAAATATTGGCCCCAGGACGCTGGGAATAACTCCCCTGCTCTTCTTCAAAATTGTGCCGTGGGATATTTTACGTCCACCTGAGAGAGCAGACAGGGCCTCGGTTTAACATCTCTTCTGAAAGACAGCACCTCCAACAGTGCAGCACTCCCTCAGCACTGCACTGGGAATGTCAGCCTAGATTTTTGTGCTTGAGTCTCTGGAGTGGGACTTGAACCCACAACCTTCTGACTGAGAGGCGAGAGAGTGCTGCCCACTGAGCCACGGCTGAAATGGCAGCATGTGAACTATTACAACACCTGCTGCCGCTACTCAACCAGTGAACAACATGAGTCCTTGACTCATTCACTGAAATTCATAACATGAATGAGCAGGGTAGGATAGGAGAGTGGAATCGATTTAAAAAATGTATAGACTTTCAATACTTCAATGATAAACCTGACAGAAAACTCCCACCTTGCAAATCCCAGTCTGAAACCAGCAACAAAGCCAACCGATTTGTCACATTAAATCAGTATGTTTATCTGCCCTCTCGTAAGCACTTAACAGAAACAGTCTATTACTAATCTCTAATGTAGCATTTCAGAGAATACATTACTCAGATTTGAATTTTTTTTTAATTCATTCACGGGATGTGGGCGTCGCTGGCAAGGCCGGCATTTATTGCCCATCCCTAATTGCCCCTTGAGAAGGTGGTGGTGAGCCGCCTTCTTGAACCGCTGCAGTCCGTGTGATGAAGGTGCTCCCACACAGTGCTGTTATGGAGGGAGTTCCAGGATTGTGACCCATCAATGATGAAGGAACGGCCGATATATTTCCAAGTCGGGATGGTGTGCGACTGGGAGGGGAACGTGGAGGTGGTGGTGTTCCCATACGCCTGCTGCCCTTGTCCTTCTAGGTGGTAGAGGTCGCGGGTTTGGGAGGTGCTGCTGAAGAAGCCTTGGCGAGTTGCTGCAGTGCATCTTGTAGATGGTACACACTGCAGCCACGGTGCGCCGGTGGTGGAGGGAGTGAATGTTGAAGGTGGTGGTTGTGCTGCTTTGTCCTGGATGGTGTCGAGCTTCTTGAGTGTTGTTGGAGCTGCACTCATCCAGGCAAGTGGAGAGTATTCCATCACACTCCTGACTTGTGCCTTATAGATGGTGGAAAGGATTTGGAGAGTCAGGAGGTGAGACACTCACCGCAGAATACCCAGCCTCTGACCCGCTCTTTAGGCCATGGTATCGATGTGACTGGTCCAGTGAAGTTCCTGGTCAATGATGACCCCCAGGATGTTGATGGTGGGGGATTCACCGATGGTAATGCCATTGAATATCATGGTGTGATGTTTAGACTCTTGCTTATTGTATGGCTCAGAGACGTGGACCATATACAATAGACACCTCAAATCACTGGAGAAATACTACCAACGATGTCTGCGCAAGATCCTGCTAATCCCCCGAGAGGACAGACACACCAACATCAGCGTCCTCGATCAGGCCAACCTCCCCAGCATCGAAGCACGAACCACACTCGACCAGCTCCGTTGGGCGGGCCACATTGTTCGCATGCCCGACACAAGCGCTCTACTCAGAACTCCTACATGGCAAGCGAGCCCAAGGTGGGCAGAGGAAACGTTACAAGGACACCCTCAAAGCCTCCCTGATAAAATGCAACATCCCCACTGTCACCTGGGAGTCCCTGGCCAAAGACCGCCCTAAGTGGAGGAAGTGCATCCGGGAGGGCGCTGAGCACCTCGAGTCTCGTCGCCGAGAGCATGCAGAAACCAAGCGCAGGCAGCGGAAAGAGCGTGCGGCAAACCAGACTTCCTACCCTTTCATAGAAACATAAAAACATAGAAAATAGGTGCAGGACTAGGCCATTCGGCTCTTCGAGCCTGCACCGCCATTCAATGAGTTCATGGCTGAACATGTAACTTCAGTACCCCATTCCTGCTTTCTTGCCATACCCCTTGATCCCCCTAGTAGTAAGGACTTCATCTAACTCCTTTTTGAATATATTTAGTGAATTGGCCTCAACAACTTTCTGTGGTAGAGAATTCCACAGGTTCACCACTCTCTGGATGAAGAAGTTTCTCCTCATCTTGGTCCTAAATCCGTGGCTGGCTCTGTTGTACAGGAGGGTATGAAAAAGAGTGGGAGAGCGATTGTGATAGGGGATTCAATCATAAGGGGAATAGATAGGCGTTTCTGCGGCCGCAACCGAGACTCCAGGATGGTATGTTGCCTCCCTGGTGCAAGGGTCAAGGATGTCTCCGAGCGAGTGCAGGACATTCTAAAAATGGAGGGAGAACAGCCAGTTGTCATGGTGCACATTGGTACCAACGACATAGGTAAAAAAAGAGATGAGGTCCTACGAGACGAATTTAAGGAGCTAGGAGCTAAATTAAAAAGTAGGACCTCAAAAGTAGTAATCTCGGGATTGCTACCAGTGCCACGTGCTAGTCAGAGTAAGAATCGCAGGATAGCACAGATGAATACGTGGCTTGAGCAGTGGTGCAGCAGGGAGGGATTCAAATTCGTGGGGCATTGGAACAGGTTCTGGGGGAGGTGAGACCAGTACAAACTGGACGGTCTGCGCTTGGGCAAGACCGGAACCAATGTCCTCGGGGGAGTGTTTTCTAGTGCTGTTGGGGAGGAGTTAAACTAATATGGCAGGGGGATGGGAACCAATACAGGGAGACAGAGGGAAATAAAAAGGAGACAAAAACAAAAGACAGAAAAGAGATGAGTAAAAGTGGAGGGCAGAGAAACCAAAGGCAAGAAACAAAAAGGGCCACTGAATATAAAAGGGCTGCAGGAGGGGTCAAAACTAAAAATCATGGTTTAAAAACTAGGATGAAAACACTCTACCTAAATGCACGCAGTATTCGAAATAAAGTAAATGAGTTGACGGCACAAATCATTACAAATGGGTATGATTTGGTGGCCATTACAGAAACATGGTTGCAAGGTGGCCAAGACTGGGAATTAAACATACAGGGGTATCTGACGATTCAGAAAGATAGACAAGAAGGGAAAGGAGGTGGGGTAGCTCTGTTAATAAAGGATGATATCAGGGCAGTTGTGAGAGATGATATTGGCTCCAATGAACAAAATGTTGAATCATTGTGGGTGGAGATTAGAGATAGTAAGGGGAAAAAGTCACTGGTCGGCGTAGTTTATAGGCCCCCAAATAATAACTTCATGGTGGGGTGGGCAATAATCAAGGGAATAATGGAGGCATGTGAAAAAGGAACGGCAGTAGTCATGGGGGATTTTAACCTACATATCGATTGGTCAAATCAAATCGCAGGGGGTAGCCTGGAGGAGGAATTCATAGAATGCATACGGGATTGTTTCTTAGAACAGTATGTAACAGAACCTACAAGGGAGCAAGCCATCTTAGATCTGGTCCTGTGTAATGAGACAGGAAAAATAAACGATCTCCTCGTAAAAGATCCTCTCGGAATGAGTGATCACAATATGGTTGAATTTGTAATACAGATTGAGGATGAGGAAGTTGTGTCAGAAAAGAGCGTACTATGCTTAAAGAAAGGGGACTACAGTGGGATAAGGGCAGAGTTGGCTAAAGTAGACTGGAAACAAGAACTAAACGGTGGCACAATTGAGGAACAGTGGGGGACTTTTAAGGAGCTCTTTCATAATGCGCAACAAAAATATATTCCAGTGAAAAAGAAGGGCGGCAAGAGAAGAGATAACCAGCCGTGGATAACCAAGGAAATAAAAGAAAGTATCAAATCAAAGACCAATGCGTATAAGGTGGCCAAGGTTAGTGGGAAACTAGAGGATTGGGAAAATTTTAAGCAACAGCAAAGAATGACTAAAAAAGCAATAAAGAAAGGGAAGATAGATTACGAAGGTAAACTTGCGCAGAACATAAAAACAGATAGTAAAAGCTTTTACAGATATATAAAATGGAAAAGAGTGACTAAAGTAAATGTTGGTCCCTTAGAAGATGAAAAGAGGGATTTAATAATGGAAAATGTGGAGATGGCTGAGACCTTAAACAATTATTTTCCTTACGTCTTCACAGTGGAAGACACAAAAACCATGCCAAAAATTGCTGGTCATAGGAATGTGGGAAGGGAGGACCTTGAGATGATCACTATCACTAGGGAGGTAGTGCTGGACAGACTAATGGGACTGAAGGTAGACAAGTCCCCTGGTCCTGATGAAATGCATCCCAGGGTATTAAAAGAGATGGCGGAAGTTATAGCAGATGCATTTGTTATAATCTACCAAAATTCTCTGGACTCTGGGGAGGTATCAGCGGATTGGAGAGCAGCTAATGTAACGCCTCTGTTTAAAAAAGGGGGCAGGCAAAAGGCAGGTAACTATAGGCCGGTTAGTTTAATATCTGTAGTGGGGAAAATGCTTGAAACTATCATTAAGGAAGAAATAGCGGGACATCTGGATAGGAATAGTGCAATCAAGCAGATGCAGCATGGATTCATGAAAGGGAAATCATGTTTAACTAACTTACTGGAATTCTTTGAGGATATAACGAGCATGGTGGATAGAGGTGTACCGATGGATGTGGTGTATTTAGATTTCCAAAAGGCATTTGATCAGGTGCCACACAAAAGGTTACTGCAGAAGATAAAGGTACGCGGAGTCAGAGGAAATGTATTAGCATGGATCGAGAATTGGCTGGCTAACAGAAAGCAGAGAGTCGGGATAAATGGGTCCTTTTCCGGTTGGAAATCAGTGGTTAGTGGTGTGCCACAGGGATCAGTACTGGGATCACAACTGTTTACAATATACATAGATGACCTAGAAGAGGGGACAGAGTGTAGTGCAACAAAATTTGCATATGACACTAAGATTAGTGGGAAAGCGGGTTGTGTAGAGGACTCAGAGAGGCTGCAAGGAGATTTGGATAGGTTAAGCGAATGGGCTAAGGTTTGGCAGATGGAATACAATGTCGGAAAGTGTGAGCTCATCCACCTTGGAAAAAAAAACAGTAAAAGGGAATATTATTTGAATGGGGAGAAATTATAACATGCTGCGGTGCAGAGGGACCTGGGGGTCCTTGTGCCCAAAAGGTTAGTTTGCAGGTGCAGCAGGTAATCAGGAAGGCAAATGGAATGTTGGCCTTCATTGTGAAAGGGATGGTGTTGCTGCAACTGTATAGGGTATTGGTGAGGCTGCACCTGGAGTACTGCGTGCAGTTTTGGTCACTTTACTTAAGGAAGGATATACTAGCTTTGGAAGGGGCACAGAGACGATTCACTAGGCTGATTCGAGAAATGAGGGGGTTACTTTATGATGATAGATTGAGTAGACTGGGTCTTTACTCCTTGGAGTTCAGAAGGATGAGGGGTGATCTTATAGAAACATTTAAAATCATGAAAGGGATAGACAAGATAGAGGCAGAGAGGTTGTTTCCATTGGTGGGGGAGACTAGAACTAGGGGGCACAGCCTCAAAATACGGAGGAGCCAATTTAAAACCGAGTTGAGAAGGAATTTCTTCTCCCAGAGGGTTGTGAATCTGTGGAATTCTCTGCCCAAGGAAGCAGTTGAGGCTGGCTCATTGAATGTTTTGAAGTCAAAGATAGATAGATTTTTAAGCAATAAGGGAATTAAGTGTTACGGGGAGAGGGTGGGTAAGTGGAGCTGAGTCCACGACCAGATCAGCCATGATCTTATTGAATGGCGGAGCAGGCTCGAGGGGCTAGATGGCCTACTCCTGTTCCTAATTCTTATGTTCTTATGTTCTTAAGCCTGCGGTCAGGTTGATGTACGAGGAGGATTGGGACGATGTAAGCCCTACGAGGCCAAATGGACACTGGGGGAAATCGCTGGAAACTGAAGTTCAGCGAGTTCATGTGGAGCACATATACAGTTCATATACCAGGATGCCACCGATAATGATGAAAGTGCTCCTCAATGGCATCCCAGTATCGATGGAGCTAGACACAGGGGCCAGCCAGTCCCTGATGAGTATCAAATAGTTCGACAAGTTGTGGGCGTCCAAGGCCAGGGGGCCAAAATTATTGCCGATTGATGCACAGCTACGGACATATACAAAGGAGATCATTCCGGTGCTAGGCAGCGCCACAGTAGTCGTGACCCACAAAGATTCACAAAACAGATTGCCACTCAGGATTGTCCCGGGAGACGGTCCCGCACTGCTGGGGAGGAGTTAGCTGGCTGTCATGAACTGGAAATGGGGCAATGTCAATGCAATTTCTTCTGTGGAGCGAATATCATGCTCACAGGTCCTGGACAAATTTGACTCACTATTTCAACCCGGCATTGGCACTTTCATGGGGACCAAGGTAGTGATTCACATAAACCCGGACGCCAGGCCAGTACACCACAAGGCCAGAGCGGTGCCGTACATGATGCGGGAAAAGATAGAAGGCGAATTGGACTGCCTGCTGAGAGAAGGCATCATCTCGCCAGCGAATTCAGTGACTGGGCGAGCCCGATCGTGCCGGTGCTCAAGGCGGATGGGTCGGTCAGGATATGTGGTGATTACAAGCCCACCATCAATCAGGTGTCACTCCAAGACCAGTACCCGCTACCGAGAGCGGAGGACTTCTTTGCGACGCTATCCGGTGGCAAACCTTTTTCAAAATTGGACCTGACCTCAGCTTACATGACCCAGGAGCTTGTGAGTGAGTCGAAGAAGCTGACCACCATCACGACACACAAGGGGTTGTTTGAGTACAACAGATGTCCGTTCGGGATTCGCTCGGCTGCCGCGATCTTCCAACGAAATATGGAAAGCCTCCTCAAGTCGATTCCAAGGACAGTGGTTTTTCAAGACGACATCCTCATCACGGATTGTGATACTGAAGAACATCTCCGCAACCTGGAGGAGGTGCTACGCAGATTGGACCGGGTAGGACTGCGACTGAAAAAGGCGAAGTGCGTCTTCCCAGCTCCAGAGGTAGAATTCCTGGGGATGAGGGTAGCAGCAGACGGGATCAGACCTACTGCGTCCAAGACGGAAGCGATCCAGAGAGCACCCAGACCCTGTAACACGACGGAGCTGCGTTCGTTCCTAGGGCTCCTGAACTATTTTGGTAACTTTCTTCCCAACTTGAGCACGCTGTTAGAGCCGCTACACATGCTCCTACGCAAAGGTCGCGAATGGGTCTGGGGGGGACAGATAGGAAAGGGCTTTTAATAGAGTACGCAATTTGTTATGTTCCAACAATCTGTTAACGCTATATGACCCATGTAAGAAACTTGTTTTAACGTGCGATGTGTCGTCCTATGGTGTTGGGTGTGTGTTGCAGCATGTTAATGCCAAGGGTCAGTTACAGCCGGTAGCTTATGCCTCCAGAAGTCTGTCCCAGGCAGAACGGGGCTACGGGATGGTAGAAAAGGAAGCACTTGCATGTGTATATGCTGTAAAAAAAAATGCACCAGTACCTGTTGGCGGGAAATTTTAGCTGGAGACAGATCACAAACCCCTAACGTCCCTTTTGGCCGACAACAAGGCTATAAATACAAATGCATCGGCCCGCATACAGAGGTGTGCACTCACATTAGCCGCCTATGACTATACAATTCGGCACAGACCGGGCACTGAAAACTGCGCCGATGCACTCAGCAGGCTCCCACTAGCCAGCACCAAGGGGGCAACCGAGCATGCTGCTGAGATGGTCATGGCTGTTGAAGCTTTCGAAAACGAAGGCTCACCCATGAAAGCCTGTCAGATTAAAGTCTGGACAAATAGAGACCCGCTATTGTCTTTAGTCAAGAAATGTGTCCTGAATGGGGACTGCAGCCACGTACGGGGCATGCCCTGAGGAATTCAAACCATTTCACAGGCGCAAGGATGAACTCTTGATTCAGGCCGATTGCCTACTATGGGGAAACCGAGTAGTCATGCCCCAGATGGGCAGAGAGATGTTCATCAGAGAACTCCACAATGACCACCCGGGCATTGACATGATGAAGGCAATTGCCAGGTCACACGTTTGGTGGCCAGGGATTGACGCAGATCTGGAACTTTGTGTTCGCAGGTGCAACACGTGTGCCCAGCTGGGCAATGTGCCCAGGGAAGGCCCCCCCTTAGCCCCTGGTCCTGGGCCGCCAAGCCATGGTCACGCATCCATGTGGACTACGCAGGTCTTTTCATGGGAAAAATGTTTTTGGTTGTAGCAGACGCCTACTCCAAATGGATCGAGTGTGACATTCTCAATTCAAGCACATTCTCTGGCACGGTAGAAAGTCTACGGGCAATGTTTGCCGCCCATAGTCTACCAGACGTCTTGGTCAGCGACAATGGCCCATGCTTTACAAGCATTGAATTCCAGGACTTCATGGCAGGCAGTGGAATCAACCATATCAGAATGGCACCGTTCAAGCCGGCCTCAAACGGCCAGGCAGAATGAGCAGTGCAGATAATCAAACAGGGGATGCTCAGCATCCAAGGCTGTTCCCCACAAAGCCGCTTATCACGCCTCCTGTTGGCCAATAGCTCCTGACCACACTCGCTCACAGGGGTCCCACCCTCAGAGCTGATAATGAAAAGGATGCTCAAAACCAGGTTATCCCTTATACACCCCACCATGAAAGAAATTGTCGAGAGCAGGCGCCGGTCACAATGTGACTACCATGACGGGAATGCGAGGGCGCGATGTATTGATGACAATGACCCTGTCTTTGTCCTCAACTACGCTGCAGGGCCCAAATGGCTCGCAGGCACTGTGATTGCCAAAGAGGGGAATCGGATTCTGGTAGTTAAACTTACCAATGGACAAATCTGCCGCAAACACGTGGATCAAACAAAAAGGAGGTTCAGCAAACCCACAGAAGAAGCAGAGGAAGAACACGATGTAGAGTTCATTCCTCCACAGGTGACTGAACACCGGAACCAAGCAGAGGAGAGCCCAGTCACTGTGGGCAGTCCGGACAGGCCTGAGGCACCGCAAACAGCAGACACTCAGGCCAGCGCCCAACAACCGGAGCCCCAACTCAGGCGCTCTACAAGGGAGCGTAAACCACCAGAGAGACTTAACTTGTGATCAAAATAAGACTTTGGGGGGGAGGTGATGTCATGTATTTAACTGTCAATGTAACCCATGTATAAACTGACTTAAGTTGTACACCTTGAGAACACTGACCACTAGGTGGTGAACTTGTGGGAGACACTCCTAACCTGGACTTTCAGGTATGATAGGGGAAGCTCCACCCACCTTCATCACTTCAGTGCTGGCTAATAAAGGTTACTGGTCACAGAGTGACCTTCTCTCAAGTATGGCCCTCGTGTGCATTTATACTGTATAGTAAGGACGTATTAGTAATGGGACAAGTAAAGACAGAAAAGATGGGTCTGGAGTAGGTGTCAATGGGAATGACAGAATCAGCTCCTGCTGTCCCAAAAAATAAGGGCAGCGATTATGATCGAAAATTGTTGAACTCGATGTTGAGTTTTTAAAAATTTAATTCACAGGATGTGGGCGTCGCCAGCAAGACCAGCATTTATTGCCCGTCTCTAATTGCCCCTTGAGAAGGTGGTGATGAGCTGCCAGAGCCTGTGATACTTCTTTGCAGCGGTTTTGGTATAACTGAGTGTCTAGCTGGGCCATTTCAGAAACAACCACATCGCTGTGGGTCTGGAGTCACATATCAGCCAGAGCAGGTAAGGGTAGCAGATTTCCTTCCCTAAAGGACATCAGTGAACCAGATAAGGTTTTTACAGCAATTTGGAAGGTTCATGCTCACTATTAGTGATACTTGCTTTTTATTCCAAATTTTTTTTTAATTAGGTGAATTTAAATTCCCCAGCTGCCGTGGTGGGATTTGAACTCGGGTCTCTGGATCATTAGTCCTGTGCTGTGGATTACTGGTCCACTGACCTACCCACTGTGCTACCCTACTGCTGAAAGGCTGTCAGGAATCTAATCGAAAGATGAGGTGCTGTTCCTTGTTCTGTAACTACATGTGTAAATATCAGGAATTTAATTTAATTTAATTGAAGGTAATCAGAATTATAATTTTATAATGCTTCCCACATCGCTGATTCATGCATTTTAGCTGTGCGCAGTTCAAATATTTGCTTCTAATTTGGTTTGAATTCCAATTTATGTGCCACAATATTGAGCAGCAAAAATTAGCCCAAGTGCCCCACTTATCTCCAATTACTTTAGTTCAATTGCATTTCAGTGTCAGCCGTGGCTTTGGGTCAGAAGGTTGTGGGTTCAAGACCCCACTGCAGGGACTTGAGCACAAAAATCTAGGCTGACACTTCCAGTGCAGTGCTGAGGGAGCACCGCACAGTCGGAAGGGCAGTAGTGAGGGAGTGCTGCACTGTTGGAGGGGCAGTAGTGAGGGAGTGCCGCACTGTCGGAAGGGCAGTAGTGAGGGACTGCTGCACTGCTGGAGGGGCTGTACTGAGGGAGCGCTGCAATGTCGGAGGGGCAGTACTGAGGGAGCACTGCACTGTCGGAGGGGCAGTACTGAGGGAGTGCCACACTGTCGGAAGGGCTGTACTGAGGGAGCGCCGCAGTGTCGGAGGGGCAGTACTGAGGGAGCACTGCACTGTTGGAGGGGCAGTACTGAGGGAGCGCTGCACTGTTGGAGGGGCTGTACTGAAGGAGTGCTGCACTGTCGGAGGGGTAGTACTGAGGGAGCACTGCACTGTCGGAGGGCCAGTACTGAGGGAGTGCCGCACTGTCAGAGGTTCCGTCTTTCAAGGTGAGACATTACACCGATGTCCTGCCTGCTCTCTCAACTGGACATAAAAGATCCCATGGCACTATTTTGAAGAAGAGCAGGGGAGTTATCCTCGGTGTCCTGGGGCCAATATTTATCCCTCAATCAACATCACTAAAACAGATTATCTGATCATCATCACATTGCTGTTTGTGGGAGCTTGCTGTGTGCAAATTGGCTGCTGTGTTTCCCACATTACAACAGTGACTACACTCCAAAAGTACTTCATTGGCTGTGAAGCACTTTGGGACAGCTGGTGGTCGTGAAAGGCGCTATATAAATGCAAGTCTTTTTCATGAGGATTTGCTTATTTCCTTTTACAGACGTTTATTTTTTTCTAATGTTGCCAATTTACTGGCCATTTTTGTGTGTGATCCACTGGAGCCAAAGTGGAATGTTAATAGATAGCTCTCTTTCAACCCCACGGGTGGGTTTTAAACATTCATTCACGGGTTGCTGGCGTCGCTGGCAAGGCCGGCATTTATTGCCCATCCCTAATTGCCCCTCGAGAAGGTGGTGAGTCGCCGCCTTCCTGAACCGCTGCAGTCCGTGTGGTGAAGGTGCTCCCACAGTGCTGTTAGGGAGGGAGTTCCAGGATTGTGACCCAGCGACGATGAAGGAACGGACGATATATTTCCAAGAAGACTCTGAGGGGGATTGACAGGGTAGATGCTGAGAGGATGTTTCCCCCGGGGCTGGAGAGTCGAGAACCAGGGGTCGCAGTCTCAGGAAAGGAGGTCGGCCATTTAGGACTGAGATGAGGAGGAATTTATTCACTCAGAGGGATGTGAATCTTTGGAATTCTCTGCCCCAGAGAGCTGTGGATGCTGAGTCGTTGAGTATATTCAAGGCTGAGATCGATAGATTTTTGGACTCTCAGGGAATCGAGGGATATGGGGATCGGGCGGGAAAGTGGAGTTGAGGTCGAAGATCAGCCGTGATCTTATTGAATGGCGGAGCAGGCTCGAGGGGCCGAATGGCCGACTCCTGCTCCTAATTCTTATGTTCTTATGGACATAACTTTGTCCTTTCAATTAATAACCAAAACATTAACGTGTTCTATCAATAGTTCTATATATTTACTCAATACTATCTTCCTTCTATGAATGAAGAAGTCCTATAGACTCTGTTGTAACTGTTTCCTGTGAGTTTTGCAATCTCCTTCAATCATCGAATCATCATAATATTCAACAAATTTTTGCCAGTATTCTCTTAAAGAGCTGAAATTGTGTTGTTCTTGTTCTGTATGATGGGAGAAATTCATAACGGGATGTCGAGTTTCGCTCACTATTTGATGGGCCTCCTGAGATGCCGAGTGGAGAAATGAAGTGCCTCCCGCCACAGATCTCAGTGGGCCGGTCGATGTGAGGTGTTCCAGGGTCTGGGACTCACAGATCTCAGTGGGCCGGTCGATGTGAGGTGTTCCAGGGTCTGGGACCCATAGATCTCAGTGGGCCGGTCGATGTGAGGTGTTCCAGGTCCTGGGACCCACAGATCTCAGTGGGCCAGTCGATGTGAGGTGTTCCAGGGTCTGTAACCCACAGATCTCAGTGGGCCGGTCGATGTGAGGTGTTCCAGGGTCTGTGACCCACAGATCTCAGTGGGCCGGTCGATGTGAGGTGTTCCAGGTCCTGAGACCCACAGGTCTCAGTGGGCCGGTCGATGTGAGGTGTTCCAGGGTCTGGGACCCACAGATCTCAGTGGGCCGGTCGATGTGAGGTGTTCCAGGGTCTGGGACCCACAGATCTCAGTGGGCGGGTCGATGTGAGGTGTTCCAGGGTCTGGGACCCACAGATCTCAGTGGATCGGTTGATGTGAGGTGTTCCTGGGCCTAGGACCCACAGATCTCAGTGGGTCGGTCGATGTGAGGTGTTCCTGGGCCTAGGACCCACAGATCTCAGTGGGTCGGTCGATGTGAGGTGTTCCAGGGTCTGGGACCCACAGATCTCAGTGGGCCGGTCGATGTGAGGTGTTTCAGGGTCTGGAACTCACAGATCTCAGTGGGCCAGTCAATGTGAGGTGTTCCAGGGTCTGGGACCCACAGATCTCAGTGGGCCGGTCGATGTGAGATGTTCCAGGGCCCTTGGGGAAGAGTGACCATAATATGGTGGAATTTTGCATTAGGATGGAGAATGAAACAGTTAATTCAGAGACCATGGTCCAGAACTTAAAGAAGGGTAACTTTGAAGGTATGAGGTGTGAATTGGCTAGGATTGAATGGCGAATGATACTTAAGGGGTTGACTGTGGATGGGCAATGGCAGACATTTAGAGACCGTATGGATGAACTACAACAATTGTACATTCCTGTCTGGCGTAAAAATAAAAAAGGGAAGGTGGCTCAACCGTGGCTATCAAGGGAAATCAGGGATAGTATTAAAGCCAAGGAAATGGCATACAAATTGGCCAGAAATAGCAGCGAACCCAGGGACTGGGAGAAATTTAGAACTCAGCAGAGGAGGACAAAGGGTTTGATTAGGGCAGGGAAAATGGAGTACGAGAAGAAGCTTGTAGGGAACATTAAGGCGGATTGCAAAAGTTTCTATAGATATATAAAGAGAAAAAGGTTAGTAAAGACAAACATAGGTCCCCTGCAGTCAGAATCAGGGGAAGTCATAACGGGGAACAAAGAAATGGCAGACCAATTGAACAAGTACTTTGGTTCGGTATTCACTAAGGAGGACACAAACAACCTTCCGGATATAAAAGGGGTCAGAGGGTCTAGTAAGGAGGAGGAACTGAGGGAAATCCTTATTAGTCAGGAAATTGTGTTGGGGAAATTGATGGGATTGCAGGCCGATAAATCCCCTGAGCCTGATGGACTGCATCCCAGAGTACTTAAGGAGGTGGCCTTGGAAATAGCGGATGCATTGACAGTCATTTTCCAACATTCCATTGATTCTGGATCAGTTCCTTTCGAGTGGCGGGTAGCCAATGTAACCCCACTTTTTAAAAAAGGAGGGAGAGAGAAAACAGGGAATTATAGACCGGTCAGCCTGACCTCAGTAGTGGGTAAAATGATGGAATCAATTATTAAGGATGTCATAGCAGCGCATTTGGAAAGAGGTGACATGATAGGTCCAAGTCAGCATGGATTTGTGAAAGGGAAATAATGCTTGACAAATCTTCTGGAATTTTTTGAGGATGTTTCCAGTAAAGTGGACAAGGGAGAACCAGTTGATGTGGTATATTTGGACTTTCAGAAGGCTTTCGACAAGGTCCCACACAAGAGATTAATGTGCAAAGTTAAAGCACATGGGATTGGGGGTAGTGTGCTGACGTGGATTGAGAACTGGTTGGCAGACAGGAAGCAAAGAGTAGGAGTAAATGGGTACTTTTCAGAATGGCAGGCAGTAACTAGTGGGGTACCGCAAGGTTCTGTGCTGGGGCCCCAGTTGTTTACACTGTACATTAATGATTTAGACGAGGGGATTAAATGTAGTATCTCCAAATTTGCGGATGACACTAAGTTGAGTGGCAGTTGAACTGTGAGGAGGATGCTATGAGGCTGCAGAGTGACTTGGATAGGTTAGGTGAGTGGGCAAATGCATGGCAGATGAAGTATAATGTGGATAAATGTGAGGTTATCCACTTTGGTGGTAAAAACAGAGAGACATACTATTATCTGAATGGTGACAGATTAGGAAAAGGGGAGGTGCAACAAGACCTGGGTGTCATGGTACATCAGTCATTGAAGTTTGGCATGCAGGCACAGCAGGCGGTTAAGAAAGCAAATGGCATGTTGGCCTTCATAGTGAGGGGATTTGAGTACAGGGGCAGGGAGGTATTGCTACAGTTGTACAGGGCATTGGTGAGGCCACACCTGGAGTATTGTGTACAGTTTTGGTCTCCTAACTTGAGGAAGGACATTCTTGCTATTGAGGGAATGCAGCGAAGGTTCACCAGACTGATTCCCGGGATGGTGGGACTGACCTATCAAGAAAGACTGGATCAACTGGGTTTGTATTCACTGGAGTTCAGAAGAATGAGAGGGGACCTCATAGAAACGTTTAAAATTCTGATGGGTTTAGACAGGTTAGATGCAGGAAGAATGTTCCCGATGTTGGGGAAGTCCAGAACCAGGGGTCACAGTCTGAGGATAAGGGGTAAGCCATTTAGGACCGAGATGAGGAGAAACTTCTTCACCCAGAGAGTGGTGAACCTGTGGAATTCTCTACTACAGAAAGTAGTTGAGGCCAATTCACTAAATATATTCAAAAGGGAGTTGGATGAAGTCCTTACTACTAGGGGGATCAAGGGCTATGGCGAGAAAGCAGGAAGTGGGTACTGAAGTTGCATGTTCAGCCATGAACTCATTGAATGGCGGTGCAGGCTAGAAGGGCTGAATGGCCTACTCCTGCACCTATTTTCTATGTTTCTATGTTTCTATCTCAGTGGGCTTGTCGACGTGAAGTGTTCCAGAGTCTGGGACCCACAGATCTCAGTGGGCCGGTCGATGTGAGGTGTTCCAGGGTCTGGGACCCACAGATCTCAGCAGGTGGGTCGATGTGAGGTGTTCCAGGGTCTGGGACCCACAGATCTCAGTGGGCCGGTCGATGTGAGGTGTTCCAGGGTCTGGGACCCACAGATCTCAGTGGGCCGGTCGATGTGAGGTGTTCCAGGGTCTGGGACTCACAGATCTCAGTGGGCCGGTCGATGTGAGGTGTTCCAGGGTCTGGGACCCACAGATCTCAGTGGGCCGGTCGATGTGAGGTGTTCCAGGGTCTGGGACCCACAGATCTCAGTGGGCCGGTCGATGTGAGGTGTTCCAGGGTCTGGGACCCACAGATCTCAGTGGGCCGGTCGATGTGAGGTGTTCCAGGGTCTGGGACCCACAGATCTCAGTGGGCCGGTCGATGTGAGGTGTTCCAGGGTCTGGGACCCACAGATCTCAGTGGGCCGGTCGATGTGAGGTGTTCCAGGGTCTGGGACCCACAGATCTCAGCGGGTGGGTCGATGTGAGGTGTTCCAGGGTCTGGGACCCACAGATCTCAGTGGGAGGGTCGATGTGAGGTGTTCCAGGGTCTGGGACCCACAGATCTCAGTGGGCCGGTCGATGTTAGGTGTTCCAGGGTTTGGGACCCACAGATCTCAGTGGGCCGGTCGATGTGAGGTGTTTCAGGGTCTGGGACTCAGGGCCACAGTCGCACTTTGGGCCGTCCCTCACCTTCCCCGTGTGGAGCAGGTGGGTGCAGCGCCCGTGCCCCGTGCGGATTGGGCCAAGCGCTCGCTGCCCACTGTCTCCGAGGGAAGGCGAGGCCGGGGACCTCTGCTGGTGGGGCAGTGACAGAGTGTTGGCTCTTTATGTTGCCGGCGTCCCACGATTCCGCCTATCTGGATAGCGGGTTGGCATCAGCTGCGTGAATATTGGCCGCTGTTTCCGTGGCGGGTTTTTCCAAGTCTTGGCGAACGGGAGGGTCCGTGTTGCTCGTGATTGTTTCCATCTCACGGAGCGCGGTGGCGTAGCGGCGAATGGTACGCGGGGCGACGTCTTCGAGCGAGGTCGCTTTGGATGCTAGTATAGGAATGCATATTCATCTAAAACCATTCTCTACTATTTTAGTCGTGATGTTAACCTGATTAAAACAAATGGACAGATGCCTCTGCTAAAATAGCACACAGAGACCTTGCAGATGAGTATCATATAGCAACATTTCATGTTTGTGTTTTATTCTTTGGATGTGGACATTAGCTTGTTAGAGCTCAATGTGGCTCCCCCACGCCCTCACCACGACCTGTGAGAGTTCACCATCGGCAGGTCGGGGCTATAACTAGAGCTGGAGCAGCCTATTCAGGGAGCATCGAGAGTCCAGGAGGGCGACAGATTCGAGGAGGGTGACTGGATTGATGTCACCAGAATCCAGGTTGCCGAGTGGGCGGGACCATCGGTGGGGTCAGGACCCAGGGGCAGGAGGGGCCGCAGCAAGCAGCAAGGCAGCGGCGAGGTCAGGGCGAAGGAGAGGCGAGTGATCGGGGCGAAGGAGAGGCGAGAGTCCGGGGCCCAGGAGCAGCGAGAGTTCGGGGCCCAGGAGCAGCGAGAGTTCGGGGCCCAGGAGCGCCGAGAGATCGGGGCCCAGGAGCGGCGAGAGTTCGGGGCCCAGGAGAGGCGAGAGTTCGGGGCCCAGGAGAGGCGAGAGTTCGGGGACCAGGAGCGGCGAGAGATCGGGGCCCAGGAGCGGCGAGAGTTCGGGGCCCAGGAGAGGCGAGAGTTCGGGGCCCAGGAGAGGCGAGAGTTCGGGGCCCAGGAGAGGCGAGAGTTCGGGGCCCAGGAGAGGCGAGAGTTCGGGGCCCAGGAGCGGCGAGAGTTCGGGGCCCAGGAGCGGCGAGAGTTCGGGGCCCAGGAGAGGCGAGAGTTCGGGGCGAAGGAGAGGCGAGAGTTCGGGGCCCAGGAGAGGCGAGAGTTCGGGGCCCAGGAGAGGCGAGGTCGGGGCGAAGGAGAGGCGAGAGTTCGGGGCCCAGGAGAGGCGAGAGTTCGGGGCCCAGGAGAGGCGAGAGTTCGGGGCCCAGGACAGGCGAGGTCGGGGCGAAGGAGAGGCGAGAGTTCGGGGCCCAGGAGAGGCGAGAGTTCGGGGCCCAAGAGAGGCGAGAGTTCGGGGCCCAGGAGAGCCGAGAGTTCGGGGCCCAGGAGAGGCGAGAGTTCGGGGCCCAGGAGAGGCGAGAGTTCGGGGCCCAGGACAGGCGAGGTCGGGGCGAAGGAGAGGCGAGAGTTCGGGGCCCAGGAGAGGCGAGAGTTCGGGGCCCAAGAGAGGCGAGAGTTCGGGGCCCAGGAGAGGCGAGAGTTCGGGGCCCAGGAGAGGCGAGAGTTCGGGGCCCAGGAGAGGCGAGAGTTCGGGGCCCAAGAGAGGCGAGAGTTCGGGGCCCAGGAGAGGCGAGAGTTCGGGGCCCAGGAGAGGCGAGAGTTCGGGGCCCAGGAGAGGCGAGAGTTCGGGGCCCAAGAGAGGCGAGAGTTCGGGGCCCAGGAGAGGCGAGAGTTCGGGGCCCAAGAGAGGCGAGAGTTCGGGGCCCAGGAGAGGCGAGAGTTCGGGGCCCAGGAGAGGCGAGAGTTCGGGGCCCAGGAGAGGCGAGAGTTCGGGGCCCAGGACAGGCGAGAGTTCGGGGCGAAGGAGAGGCGAGAGTTCGGGGCGAAGGAGAGGCGAGAGTTCGGGGCCCAGGAGAGGCGAGAGTTCGGGGCCCAGGAGAGGCGAGAGTTCGGGGCCCAGGAGAGGCAAGAGTTCGGGGCGGAGGAGCAATGAAAGATCGGGACCTAGGAGCGGCGAGAGTTCGTTCCCCGGAGAGACGAGAGTTCGGGGCCCAGGAGAGACGAGAGTTTGAGGCCCAGGAGAGGGGAGAGATCGGGGCCCAGGAGCAGCGAGGTTGGAGTTGAGAAGCGTCAGGGTCGTGGCCCAGGAGCGGCGAGGTCAGAGTCAAGGAGCCCAGCAGTGAGGCAGAGACCCAGGAGCGGCATAGCATATATCATCATTATCCATCATAGGCAGTCTCTCGAAATCGAGGGGGACTTGCTTCCACTCCCTAAGTGAGTTCTTTGATGGCTGAACAGTCCGATACGAGAGCCACAGACCCTGTAACAGACATTCGTTGAGGGAAGGGGTCGGTGGGGCTGGTTTGCCGCGTGTTCCTTCCGCTGCCTGCGCTTGACCTCTTCACGCTCTTTGCGTTGAGACTCGAAGAGCTCAACGCCCTCCCGGATGGACCTCGGGCGGTCTGCGGCCAGGGTCTCCCAGGTGTCAGTGGTGATGTCGCACTTTACCAGGGAGGCTTTGAGGGTGCCCTTATAACGTTTCCGCTGCCCACCTTTGGCTCGTTTACCATGAAGGAGCTCCACATAAAGCATTTGCTTTGGGAGTCTCGTATCTGGCATGCGAACTATGTGACCTGCCCAGCGAAGCTGATCGAGTGTGGTCAGTGCTTCAATGCTGGGGATGTTCACCTGGACGAGGACACTGATGTTGGTGCACCTGTCCTCCCAGGGGATTTGCAGGATCTTGCGGAGACAGCGTTGGTGATATATCTCCAGCGACTTGAGGTGCCTTCTATACATCGTCTATGTCTCAGATCCATACAGGAGGGCGGGTATTACTACAGCACTGTAGACCATGAGTTTGGTGGTAGATTTGAGGGCCTGGTCTTCAAACACTCTTTTCCTCAGACGGCCGAAGGCTGCACTGGTGCACTGGTGGCGATGTTGAATCTCCGCATCAATATCTGCCTTTGTTGATAAGAGGCTCCCGAGATATGGGAAGTGGTCCATGTTGTCGAGGGCCGCGCCGTGGAACTTGATGATTGGAGGGCAGTGCTGTGCGGCGGTGACAGGCTGGTGAAGGACCTTTGTCTTACGGATGTTAAGCGTAAGGCCCATGGTTTCATATGTCTCAGTGAATACATTGACTATATCCTGGAGTTCAGCCTCTGAATGTGCACAGACGCTGGCGTCATCCGCGTACTGCAGCTCACGACAGAGGTTGGGGTGATCTTGGACCTGGCCTGGAGGCGGCGTAGGTTAAACAGCTTCCCACTGGTTCTGTAGTTTAGTTCCACTCCAGCGGGAAGCTTGTTGACTGTGAGGTGGAGCATGGCGGCGAGGAAGATTGAGAAGAGGATTGGAGCGATGACGCAGCCCTGTTTGACCCCAGTCCGGACGTGGATTCTCTGTAATGGATCCGTTGGTAAGGATCACGGCCTGGATGTCATCGTGAAACAGGCGAAGGATGTTGACAAACTTTTGGGGGCATCCAAAACGGAGGAGGACGCTCCATAGACCCTCACGGTTGACAGTGTCAAAGGCATTTGTAAGATCGAAAAAGGCCATGTATAAGGACTGGCGCTGCTCTCTGCATTTTTCCTGCAACTGGTGCATTGCAAAGATCATGTCTGTTGTGCCCCGTAGGGAACGAGATCTGCACTGTGATTCCGGGAGGAGCTCCTCGGCCACAGGGAGAAGACGATTGAGGAGAACTCGAGCGACAACTTTCCCAGTGATTGAAAGCAGGGAGATTCCCCTGTAGTTGCCGCAGTCGGACTTGTCCCCCTTTTTAAAAATGGTCACAATCATTGCATCTCTGAGATCTCCCGGCATGCTCTCCTCCCTCCAGATGAGAGAGATGAGGTCATGTATCCGCGCCAACAGCGTCTCTCCGCCATATTTTAACGCCTCAGCAGGGATTCCATCCGTTCCCGTAGCCTTGTTATTCTTAAGCTGTTTTATGGCTTTGCCTACCCTGTGCAACATTGGAGTTTCACTGAGTTGATGGCAGGTCGCATGTTGCGGGATGGAACCGAGAACACTCGAGTCAAAGGCAGAGTCTCAATTGAAGAGATCTTCAAAGTGCTCCTTCCATCAGACCCTGACAGCCTCGGTGTCCTTGATGAGTGTTTCCCCGTTCTTGGCCAGGAGTGGGGTGGGGCCTTGGGAGTTTGGACCATAGGTGGCCTTGACTGCAGAGAAGAATCCTCACATAACAACAGCTGGGTCGGGGCCCAGGAAAAGTGCACACTGCGATCTATGGACAGTAGGAGTGTGTGTGCGCACTAGGTCCGTGCAGCAGAGCTGGTCTCCAGTTGTCCTGGTTAACCCTTGCCACTGGACCAAAACCTCGCTCTGTCAAGCCCGTGTGGTGGCTGGTGTGCAACGGCCACCCCACGTTAAAAAAAATCCACGCACAGGCGTCTTCCACCCTTCAGGATATAGTTCAGGACCCGGAATATTAGGTCCTTCATTGAAACTCCTGGGAACTCATCCCTTTTTTTGGTGTGTGTGCGGGTCATCCGCGATACGAGGGACTGCTTAATGCTATACTACTAGAGCGACGCGTAGCGCTGGCCTGGTCCACGCGGTGCTGCATTGTTGCCCCAGGAGACCGCGCTCCGCTTCCTTTGAGGGACACACGGCCCAATTCCCCATCCGGAGCGGGACGTCCAGGCCGGATTGTCGCCGCCCCCATTCGGGCAATTTCGGGGCCAATGTCTCAAACTGTGTCACACATTGAATTACTCTTGGGCTACAGTGGCTGTTATGTAAAGGCCCCCGTCTGCCCTCTCGGGCGGACATAAAAGATCCCATGGCACCATTGCGAAGAAGAGCAGGGGAGTTCTCCCCGGTGTCCTGGGGCTAATATTTACAAAGGGACCAATTTTTGTCCCCTCCAGGCAGTTGCCAGGCATCAAGCAGAGGTCTCTGCCCCCTTTACGTTGTCCAAAGCCTTCCTGGGGATCCTAGGAAGGGCACCTCCAGCCTTATTTCCTTGCGGGTGCATCAGATGGTTGCCCATTAGGAAGGGCACTTAGAAATGGTGCACTAGGCCCCTCTCTGTTCTCAGGACGCAGGCAGAGAGCAAGGCCATGGAGGACCTGAACATGTTAGTTATCTATTTTAACCAGGTTCTCTGTGGCTCGGAAGGCCTGGCGTGCTCCCAGCGACTTTTCTTTTCGTAGAGCAGTCAGACAGGTTAGAAACATAGCAACATAGAAATTTACAGCGCAGAAGGAGGCCATTTCGGCCCATCGTGTCCACGCCGGCCGACAAAGAGCCGCACGGCCCTCGGTCAGCAACCCTGAAGGTTACATATAAATCTATGAACAATGACGGAAAGGTAAAGAGCACCCAGCCCAACCAGTCTGCCCCACACAACTGCAACACCCCTTACACTGAAACATTCTACACTCCACCCCAACCAGAGCCATGTGATCCCCTGGGAGAGGCAAAACCCAGATAAAAACCCAGGCCAATTTAGGGAGAAAAAAATCTGGGAAAATTCCTCTCCGACTCAAAACTGGCTTCCATGACGACTGATGCAGGTCTTAGAGGCATGTCGGAGTGTTTGGAATTCTGCCCCGGTTTCCAGGTGCAAGGCCCAAAGGCCAAAGTGTTGGACCGATGCTGAATCCATAACCTCAAGGCTAGGTCACGCCATTTCGAGGATGCTTTATCTAACTTGCACCTAGGTGCTAAAGAATAACAAGAACGACTTGCATTTATATAGCACCTTTCACAACCTCAGGACATCCCAAAGCATTTTACAGCCAATGAAGTACTTTTTGAAGTGTAGTCACTGTTGTAATGTGGGAAATGCGGCATCCAATTTGCGCACAGCAAGCTCCCACACATAGCAATGTGATAATAACCAGATCATCTGCTTTTTTTGTTAAGTTGATTGAGGGATAAATATGGGCCCCAGGACACCAGGGATAACTCCCCTGCTCTTCTTCGAAATAGTGCCGTGGGATCTTTTACGTCCACCCGAGAGAGCAGATGGGTCCTCGATTTAACGTCTCATCTGACAGACGTCACCTCCGGCAGTGCGGCACTCCCTCAGCACTGCCCCTCCGACAGTGCGGCACTCCCTCAGTACTGCACTGGGAGTGCCAGCCTGGATTTATGTGCTCAAGTCTCTGGAGTGGGACTTGAACCCACAACCTTCTGACTCAGAGGCGAGGGTGCTGCCCACTGGGGAACGAATTGGGAAGGTCGGGGGAAGGGGGTGTGGAAAACTTACTGCAACATGCCAAGGAAGTACAATAAAAGCTTACAAAAATTCACTATTGAACCGTAGCGTTTTATTTGAAGTAGATTATAAAGGTGTGTTTTGAGGAACGATTAATAAGAACAGAGGCTAACCTAAAATGCCGTAAGTATGTGCCTGAAGGTAGTAATTCCAATTCACTTTGCTGAAATCGAAGTACATTAAACTGTGAAGTTATTCTCCTTAGCATAGGGCAACTGTCTGACTACACATTAACCATGGTATATGGACCCATTTAAGAAGATCATTTTTGTAAATGCAGTGACGTTTACTTCAATTTACTTCCAATCCATACCACATCTGTAAATCACTTTGCAAATATTTGCACATTAAACTTGATTATTTATTTGCTCCACTTGGGTACTACATAATACTGCGTGCAGTTTTGGTTTCCATATTTACGAAAGGATATACTTGCCTTGGAGGAAGTTCAGAGAAGGTTCACTCGGTTGATTCTGGGGATAATGGGGTTGATTTAGGAGGATAGGTTGAGTAGGTTGGGCCTCTACTCATTGGAATTCAGAAGAATGAGAGGTGATCTTATCGAAACATATAAGATTATGAGGGTGCTTGACAAGGTGGATGCAGAGAGGATATTTCCACTGATGGGAGAGACTAGAACTAGAGGACATGATCTTAGAATAAAGGGCCGCCCATTTAAAACTGACATGAGGAGAAATTTTTTCTTCTCAGTGGGTTGTAAATCTGTGGAATTCGCTGCCTCATAGAGCTGTGGAAGCTGGGACATTGTATAAATTTAAGACAGAGATAGACAGTTTCTTAAACAATAATGGGGAGCGGGCGGGGAAGTGGAGGTGAGTCCATGATCAGATCAGCCATGATCGTATTCAATGGCAGAGCAGGCTCGAGGGGCCATAAGGCCTACTCCTGCTCCTATTCCTTATGTTCTTACGTTCTTATAATCCTCTTCAATTAAGCGAGTCTTACATTTACAGTGTTAGCTGGGGCCACCACATTATGCCCTCTGCCTCATCCTCCAGCAAATTGCACCATTTGTTAAACATTGCTTCCCACGGCAATTAGTAGAATTTGCAACAATAAAACAAAATGGACGCCACTGTGGCTCGCGGAGTTGAAGTCATTTCCCACGCGCAGTTTCAGCATTGTTTCGACTGCTCGCTAACTGAGAAGAAAATATTGTCACCATCACGTAGGAACTGAAAGAACGTAAGAATTAGGAGCAGAAGTCGGCCATTCGGCCCCTTGAGCCTGCTCCGCCATTCAATGAGATCATGGCTGATCTTCGACCTCAACTCCACCTTCCTGCACTGTCCCCTTATCCCTTGAGTCCCCCAGACTCTCAAAATCTATCGATCTCAGCCTTGAAGGGAGTCAGAGGTTATGAGGAGCGGGCAGTGAAGTGAAATTGATCAGCCGCAATCTTATTGAATGGCGGAGCAGGCTCGAGGGGCCAAATGACCTACTCCTGCTCCTATTTCTTATGTTCTTATGAATATTCTCAACAACTAAGCCTCCAAAGCCCTTTGGGGTAGAGAATTCCAAAGATTCACCACCCTCTGAGTGAAGAAGTCTCTCTTCATCTCAGTCTTAAATGGCCAACCCCTTATTCTGTGACCCCTGGTTCTGGACACCCCAGCCAAGGGAAACATTCTTCCTGCATCAAGCCCCGTATGAGTTCTGAATGTTTCTGTAATGACTCGAGAGTATGGTTACTGTAAACTGCCTCTGGTGTAAACCTGATCCATCTTTATTCGCGCCCAAAGTACACACGTGACAAAGTACCTGCGCTTATATACCAGTGACCGCGTATACGCACATACAGCCCGATGACCTCCGACAGTGGCGCCCCCTAGTGTCTGGTGACCCCAAGCATCAATACATAACAACATCCTTAACATCCAAGATCTTAATATCAGTCTCTTTACAAATTAAGACGGTCTGGGACTTTCCGCTCACGAGTTGATTGTCTCAGTTCTACTTTAGTTCTGGGTGAGCGTTCTGAGTCAGTTGTGACTGGAGGCTGAGCAACCGATCTGATGGGAGTGGTAATGACCACATCAGAGACTGAAGGTCCAGGTTCAGTAATGACAGCAAAGTCCTCTGATGAATGACCATTGGTCCGTTGATCACTGACTGCATCTTCCTCAAATGGTTCCAGTTCATCCGTGTGCCGCAGTTTTACCTGATCAACAGGTTTCCTGCATGTTTGCCCATTCTTGAGCACAATAAACGCTCTGTTACCCTCCTTGGCTGTGACAGTACCGGCGATCCACTTTGGACCTTGACCATAGTTCAGTACATAAACCGGATTGTTGACAGAGATGTCACATGACACAGCAGCACGATCATGATACCATTGCTGACTCTGACGTCTGTCTGTTTTCAACACGATCATTCAAATCGGGATGAAGAGAGAGCCTGGTCCAAAGACTTCTCTTCATCAGTAGTTCAGCAGGGGAGACCCCCGTAAGCGTGTTGAGGTCTTGTCCTGTAACTAAGCAATATGTGTGACAAACGAGTCTGCAGTGAACCCTGAGTTACAAGTTTCATACTTTGCTTGATCGTTTGAATGGCATGCTCTGCTTGACCATTAGAAGCAGGTTTGAATGGAACAAACCTCATATGTCCAATACCATTGAGTTTCATGAACTCCTGAAACTCCAGACTTGTGAAGCAAGATCTGTTGTCGCTCACAACAATGTCAGGTAAGCCATGAGTAGCAAACATAGCATGAAGGCTCTCAATAGTATCTGTAGATGTACTGGATGACATAATAATACACTCTATCCACTTTGAATATGCATCCAACATAACAAAAAACATCTTTCCCAGGAAAGGGCCCGCAACATTGCTGTGGATCCTCGACCATGGTTTGGATAGCCATGACCAAAGACTCAGCAGAGATTCCGCTGGTACTTTACTTAGCTGCATGCAAGTATTGCACCGGTGCACACATGACTCCAGATCAGAGTCAATTCCAGGCCACCAAACATGGGCCCTGGCAATGGCGTTCATCATGACAATACTGGGATGTGTGCTATGTAGTTCATGTACAAATTTTTCTCTACCTTTCTTAGGCATGACAACACGATTGCCCCACAGTAAACAATCTGACTGAATGGACAGTTCATCTTTGCGACGTTTGTAAGGTTTGGTCTCATCACACATTTCCATGGGTATTGCAGACCAATCACCGCTGAGGACACAACGTTTTACAATCGATAAAGTCGGGTCATGGCTGGTCCAGATCCTAACTTGTTGAGCAGTCAAGGGTGTTCCTTCACTCTCAAAAGCAGTAGATCTGCAGGTTGAGGTGTTCCCACCTTAGGTGTGGGCAACGGCAGATGACTCAGTGCATCGGCACAATTCTCAGTACCAGGTCTATGATGAATAAAATAATTATAGGCAGACAATGTCAACACCCACCTCTGGATACGGGACGATGCATTGGTATTAATACCTTTGTTTTCCGAAAACAATGAAATGAGTGGCTTGTGATCCGTTTCGAGTTCAAAACGAAGACCAAACACCATGCTGTACCCCATACACACAGGCCAAAGCTTCTTTTTCTACCATGCTGTAAGCTCTTTCCGCTTTTGACAAACTTCTCGAAGCATACGCAACAGGTTGTAGCTTACCCGACTCATTTGCTTGTTGGACTACACAGCCAACCCCATATGATGAAGCATCACAGGCCAATACAAGACGCTTACACGGATCATAATGAACAAGCAACTTGTTTGAACAGAGCAGATTCTTAGCTTTCTCAAAGGATCTATCTTGAGACACACCTCAGACCCGGTTGTCGCCTTTTCTTGAGTAGCGCATGCAGTGGCTCTAATAGAGTGCTCAATCTGGGTAAGAAATTACCAAAGTAGTTGGGTAGCCCAAGGAACGAATGCAGCTTCGTCACATTCTGAGGCCAAGGTGCATTTTTGATGGCCTTGGTTTTCGAATCAGTGGGCCTGATGCCATCAACAACAATCTTCCTCCCGAGGAATTCGACTTCAGGTGCCATGAATACACACTTTGAGCATTTCAGCCTGAGTCCCACTTTGTCCAGACGATGTAGGACTTTTTCAAGATTGTTCAGATGTTCAGCAGTATCGTGACCAGAATGTCACCTTGAAACACGACAGTTCAGCTTGATTTTCATGAGCCGAACAGCGTTGGACCATTACCTGGGACGGTCCATAATGGTAGCTCTTGAACCACACCATCATATGACACCTTGACTATGCACTGCCAATCATGGGTATGAGTTCCTTAGTGTAAGTATGCAACTTGGCATTGACTGGACTCAGCTTAGGCTTCACAGCCTTAGTGTCCCACAGCTTGTCGAATGTCCTTTGGCTCATTATCGACTGACTTGCACCAGTGTCCAGCTCCATTGATACAGGCACGCCATTCAGCTTCACATTAACCATTATCGGCTGGCTCTTTGCCAAGAACGAATACAGACCATACACTTCCTCCTCGGGTTGTGTATCCAGGCCAGCACTAGACTGGCCATCATCAACAATGTGATGAGCAGCAGCACGCTTGCTCCGTTGTGGGCACATTCTCTGAAGATGCCCCATTTTCGAACAGCCATTACAGGAGTATTGTTTAAACCGACACTGATGATGCCAATGATTGCCCCCACAACACCAACAGGGAGAACTCAGATTCATCCCAGTTGGCGGACTCTAAGCAGCTACAGGTTTCACATAAACAGTCGAGTAGGCCCTGCCATAAGCAGCTCTGCCAGAAGACGACACAATCTTGTTTACAATACCTGCCGTGGAGCTCCAACTCTTCGATGATATCTGCCTCAAATTATCATCAGTCGTCATGCATGCAGTCGCGATGGCCTTTCTCAAGTCCAGCTTCTCTTCAGCCAATAACTTTGGAAGAATCATATCATGGTTGATGCCTATCATGCAGAAATCTCGCTTCATGTCTTCCAACATGTTCCCGAACTTACACGGCTCAGATGTCGTAGGTTGGTGACGAATCCCAACACATCCTGGCCCTCAGCACGAACATGCGTGTAGAAGCGATAGTGGGAGATGATGATCCCCTCTTTTGGCTTAAGATGGTCACACACCAAAACACACAAAGCCTCGTACTCTTTGTTCGTTAGATGTAAAGGCGGGAGAAGGTTCTTCTTGAGGCTATAAATTTTCTGACCACAAATGGTGAGGAAAACCGCCCTGTGCCGAACTGCTTCAGCCTCCCCCTCCATTTTGTTGGCCACAAAATACTGATCCAGACGATCGATAAAATGGGCCCAATCCTCGCACTCCACGAATTTCTCCAGAATTTTAATAGTGCCCATTGTACATGTGAAGGTTCTTAATTTACCTCGTCGCCAAATGTAATGACACAAGAGTCTTGTTACTGTAAACTGAGTCAGGTGTAAACCTGATTTATCTTTATTCGGCCCAAAATACACACGTGACATAGTACCCACGCTTACATACTAGTGACCGGGCACATGCGCGTACAGCCTGATGACCTCTGATAGTGGCGCCCTCTGGTGTCTGGTGACCCCAAGCATCAATACATAACAGTTTCAATCAGATCACCTCGCATTCTTCTAAACTCTAGAGAATACAGGCCGAGTCTACTCAATCTCTCCTCATAGGACAATCCCCCCATCCCAGGAATCAGTCCATTGATAGATTACAAAGAATAAACTTCCAGAGAGTAAGGCGGGGAAGGGCGTCGATTTTTTTCCCTTCGTTCCTGGGATGTGGGCGTCGCTGGCAAGGCCGGCATTTATTGCCCATCCCTAATTGCCCCGCGAGAAGGTGGTGGTGAGCCGCCTTCTTGAACCGCTGCAGTCCCGTGTGGTGAAGGTGCTCCCACAGTGCTGTTAGGGAGGGAGTTCCAGGATTGTGACCCAGCGACGATGAAGGAACGGCCGATATATTTCCAAGTCAGGATGGTGTGTGACTGGGAGGGGAACGTGGAGGGGGTGGTGTTCCCATGCGCCTGCTGCCCTTGTCCTTCTAGTCGGTAGAGGTCGCGGGTTTGGGAGGTGCTGCCGAAGAAGCCTTGGCGAGTTGCTGCAGTGCATCTTGTAGATGGTACACACTGCAGCCACGGTGCGCCGGTGGTGGAGGGAGTGAGTGTTGAAGGTGGTGGATGGGGTGCTGATCAAGCGGCTGCTTTGTCCTGGATGTTGTCGAGCTTCCTGAGTGTTGTTGGAGCTGCACTCATCCAGGCAATTGGAGAGTGTTCCATCACACTCCTGATTTGTGCCTTGAAGATGGTGGAAAGGCTTTGGGGAGTCAGGAGGTGAGACACTTGCTGCAGAATACCCAGCCTCTGACCTGGTCTTATAGCCACAGTATTTATGTGGCTGGTCCAGTTAAGTTTCGGGTCAATAGTGACCCCCAGGATGTTGATGGTGGGGGATTCGCCGATGGTAATGCCGTTGAATGTCAAGGGGCGGTGGTTAGACTCTCGCTTGTTGGAGATAGTCATTGCCTGGCACTTGTGTGGCTTGAATGTTACTTACCACTTATCAGCCCAATCCCGATTGTCGTCCAGGTGTTGCTGCATGTGGGCACAGACTGCTCCATTATCTGAGGAGTTGTGAATGGCACTGAACACTGTGCAGTCATCAGCGAACATCCCCACTTCTGACCCTATGATGGAAGGAAGGTCATTGATGAAGCAGCTGAAGATGGTGAAAAGAAATCGCCACTGTCAAACAGAGCCACGTCAGGACAAGAAAATCTGCCTCCGAAAAACACAGTGCACATCCATTTTTATTAATTTTCTTCTTCTTTCCCTACAGACGGAGCTCGATCACTGAACAAATAAATCTCCACAACACTCCCCCCTCCCTCACGTCCCCGCTATTATTATAGAAACATAGAAACATAGAAATTTACAGCGCAGTAGGAGGCCATTTCGGCCCATCGTGTCCACGCCGGCCGACAAAGAGCCGCACGGCCCTCGGTCAGCTGCCCTGAAGTTTACATATAAACCCATGAACAATGATGGAAAGGTAAAGAGCACCCAGCCCAACCAGTCCACCCCACACAACTGCGACACTCCTTACACTGAAACATTCTACACTCCACCCCAACCGGAGCCATGTGATCTCCTGGGAGAGGCAAAAACCAGATTAAAAACCCAGGACAATTTGGGGGGGAAAAAAATCTTGGAAAATTCTTCTCCGACTCTTCCAGGCGATCAAAACTAGTCCAGGAGATCACCCTGGCCATATTCGATTCCCTGCACTACTTACTATCATATCTGCACCGGCCAACATCATTAAACCAACCCATAGCTCCATTGATCCAGAAGAACATAAGAAATAGGAGCAGGAATAAACTATTTGGCCCCTCGAGCCTGCCCCACCATTCAATAAGATCATCGCTGATCTGCTCTTGGGCTCAGCTCCATCACCATCACAGGCGGTCCCTCAAAATCGAGGAAGACTTGCTTCCATTCTAAAAGTGAGTTCTCAAGTGGCTGGGGTTCGTTTGCCGTGAAGGAGTTCCGAGTAGAGCGCTTGCTTTGGGAGTCTTGTGTTGGGCATGCGGACAATGTGGCCCGCCAAACGGAGCTGATCGAGTGTGGTCACTGCTTCGATGCTGGGGATGTTGGCCTGATCGAGGACGCTACTGTTGGTGCGTCTGTGCTCCCAGGGTATTTGCAGGATCTTGTGGAGACATCGTTGGTGGTATTTCTCCAGCGATTTGAGGTGTCTACTGTATATGGTCCACATCTCTGAGCCATACAGGAGGGCGGGTATCACTACAGCCCTGTAGACCATAAGCTTGGTGCCAGATTTGAGGGCCTGGTCTTCGAACACTCTCTTCCTCAGGTAACCGAAGGCTGCACTGGCGCAATGGAGGCGGTGTTGGATCTCGTCGTCAATGTCTGCTCTTGCTGATAGTAGGCTCTCGACGTATGGAAAGTGGTCCACGTTGTCCAGGGCCGTGCCGTGGATTTTGATGACTGGAGGGCAGTGCTGTGTGGCGGGGTCAGGTCGATGGAGGACCTTTGTCTTACGGATGTTTAGTGTAAGGCCCATGCTTTCGTATGCCTCCACTTCCCTGCTCGTTTCCCATAAACCTTTACTCCCTTATCGCTCAAATCTGTCTATCTCCGCCTTAACTATATTCAATGACCCAGCCTCCACAGCTCTCTAGGGCAGAGAATTCCACAGATTTACAACCCTCTGAAAGAAGAAATTCCTCTTCATCTCAGTTTTAAACGGACGGCCCCTTATTCTGAGACTACGGGCTAGAACCTCCGCTTTGTTTGCGTGCCTAACACCCACTTAACGCCGATTTTACCGCTGAAATTACGTATAACGCCCAGATATCATCCATTTATCCCAAAAATGGAAACTGACGGGCATTTTTAAGAAATGTATCACCGAGCGTTACTTTCCCCATGTGCTTAATGCCGGGGAAAAGTATCGCCACCCACCCACTTTTTTTGGGGCTCAATCATCAGAATGGGCGAAATCAACGTCCATAATATCGGCCAGCGTTACTTTCCGCACTGATTTAACGCTGAGATGCAATAATACCGCCTGCCCACTGTTTTTTTGTCGTAAAGAGCATATTTGCCGAAACTAGCGGCCATGAGATCGCCCAGCGTCACTTTCACCACCTCGCACACATATCGCCCACAATATCGCTCGCCCAAAAAAACGCCCGGAAAAAGTGGAACTAACCGGAACTAATCACAGAGTTCCGGATCATATGTTGCATCCTTTAAAAGGCTGCTGTGCTTCAACCTCAGTGGAGTTCGGATGTACTCTGGAGGTTGTTGGAGTTGATGTGAACATCTCTACAAACACCTTGACCATACTGTGACCTATTGGAATTGAAGCGGAGCCTTCGTCAGGTCATTCCTTGTTTGTGACCAATCGGTGGAAAACAGAGAGCTACTGCAATGGGGTCTGTCCTTTCTCATCCTCTCTTGATGACCAATTACATGCAGCAGACTCGAGATCGCCGAAGGTGCGCTCCGCAGCATTATGTGCCCAATGTAAGACGTGCCAGACTAATAAGAAGGACCAGACGTTACACTCCCCGCACAGACAGGGACCTCGATTTGCCCGACACCACCTGCCTTCGGAGACTGCGCTTTCACAAAGAGGTTATCACAGAGGTATGACAGCTCATAAGGGGGGATCTGCAGCCTGCCAGCACCATCAGTACTGCACTGTCCGTCGAGGTCAAAGTCACCGCGGCACTGTCGTTCTATGCCTCGGGTTCTTTTCAGGCCACAGCTGGTGACATTTGCGGACTTTCTCAGCATGCCACACATTGCTGCATTAAACAGGTCACTGAAGCCCTGTACGCATGCAAGAGGACTTATCAGCTTCCCTCTGACCAGGGAGACACAGAGTGAGAGAGCTCTAGGATCCTCCAGAATTGCAAACTTCCCCAAGGTGCAGGGAGCAATAGACTGTACGCACATCGCGATGCGGGCACCTTTTCAGGATGCAGTGGTTTTCAGGAACTGCAGCGGATTCCACTCCCTGAATGTCCAACTGGTTGTCGACCACCAGCAAATTATACTGGCAGTGAATGCTCAATTTCCGGGCAGCATCCATGATGCTCACATCCTGCGTGAGAGCACTGTATCTGACTTGTTTAACAATCAGCCACAAGGTCAATGCTGGATGCTTGGTGACAAAGGATATGACCTCGCCACCTGGCTGATGACCACCCTGCGTGACACCCACACCGAAGCCGAGAGACGATACAACGAAAGCCACAGAGCCACTCGCAATATTGTGGAGAAAACCATTGGAGTGCTTAAGCAGCGCTTTAGATGCCTGGACCACTCAGGAGGTGACTTCCAATACCACCCTGAGCAGGTAGCTCAATTTGTGGTGGTGTGCTCCATGCTGCACAACTTGGCTATCAGGAGGGGACAAGAATTGCCTGATGAGTCTGACAGTCCCCCTCACCAGAGAGAGGAAGAGGAGGACGAGGAGGCGGATGCTGACATCGGCCCAGACAATCAGGCTGATGCTGAAGCCCCCCTGTAGACTGCATGAAAGGGCCCATGGTGGCATGATAGCTGCAAGAGCCTTAAGTTAGGAGCTCATCAATGATCACTTTGCCTGAAAGAACGTTGGTGTTATTTACAAGGCTGGCACACTGCTGGGTGTGCAGGTCATACATCAATGGTGGACATCCCCTTGGTGACTGTTAAAGTTAAAGTTGATTGAAGTTAACTGTCATTATAGCCTTTGATGTTAAGGAATCACCAGCGTGTAACGGTGCAGCTATCTGAGCAACAAGGTTTTGTGAAATACAAAACATTTAAACTGAACATTTGTCTGAAATCATCAGTATTTGTGTAAAAAACAACTCTTCAACCCTCCCCCCCTCCCACGCTTCTCCTCCCCATCCCTACCCCTTCCCCTCCTGACTCCAAGCCGCCTGGCCGAGGAGCTCCTCAGGCGATGCTTCATTGGGGGGTGGGGATGACGGCAGAACCGCTGCTCGGATGGATGCGGGAGAGGATGGTCCCGAGGTGGGAACATGCTCCGAGCCAGAAGCATGATGTTGCTGCCGGCTCTCGTGTGTGGTTGACAATGAGGGGTGCGTCACCATGGGGTGCAGCGCTGCGCTCCGGGGCCACTGGGAGCCCTCTGCCACCAGTGTTCCTGGCTACCAGCTCCAGGGCCTCCACCATCCCTTCCATGTTATATATTATTTGTTGGACAAAAACTCGGTGCCAACTTGGTGCTTAGCGGGCTTTTTGCTGCTGGTGAATCTCCCTCGTGCCTCCCACAACAGCCAGACAAGCACACACCACAGCCACACGCGCCTCCAGTGCCTCTGAGCTCCCTCTCTCTCTGTCTCCTTTTCTGCGCATGTCATGATGACCCCTGACCTCCTGAATCGCGCGAATCGAGCTTTGCTATGCTGTTGCTAAGGACGGCGTCACTTTACGGCAGAAGATCAGCGAGATTTACCGCCCATTTCATATAGCTTGCCGTAACGCCCATTTTAAAAAATGGAGACTAGGTGCTTTTGAGAATGGGTGAGAAGCCGGCAATCTGAAAACCCTCTTTTACTGTCCACACCGGAAATAATGCCCATTTTTAGGCGATAAGCACAAAAGTGGAAAATTTAGCCCTACGTCCCTTACTTTTAGTTTCCCCTATGAGTGGAAATATCCTCTCTGCATCCACCTTGTCCAGCCCCCTCATTATCTTATATGTCTCAATAAGATCACCTCTCATTCTTCTGAACTCCAATGAATATAGGCCCAACCTGCTTAACCTTTCCTCATAAGTCAACCCCCTCATCTCCGGAATCAACCTAGTGAACCTTCTCTGAATAGCCTCCAATGCAAGTATATCCTTCCTTAAATACAGAGACTCGAGGTGTGGCTTCACCAATACCCTGTACAGTTGTAGCAGGACTTCTCTGCTTTTATACTCTCTCCCCCTTGCAATAAAGGCCAACATTCCTGATTACTTGCTGAACCTGCATGCTAACTTTTTGTGTTTCATGCACAAGGACCCCCAGGTCCCTCTGTACTGCAGCATTTTGCAATTTTTCTCCATTTAAATTATAATTTGCTTTTCTATTTTTTCTGCCAAAATGGATAACCTCACATTATACTCCACCAGGCAAATTTTTGGCCACTCACTTAGCCTGTCTATATCCCTTTGCAGATTTTTTGTGTCCTCCTCACAATTTGTTTTGCCACCCATCTTTGTATCATCAGCAAACTTGGCTACATTACACTCGTTCCCTTCATCCAAGTCATTAATATAGATTGTAAATAGTTGAGGCCCCAGCACCGATCCCTGCGGCACCTCACTAGTTACTGTTTGCCAACCGGAACATTACCCATTTATCCTGGCTCTCTGCCTTCTGTTAGTTAGCCAATCCTCTATCCATGCTAATATGTTACCCCCAACCCCGTGAACTTTTATCTTTTATGTGGCACCTTATCGAATGCCTTCTGGAAATCCAAATACACCACATCCACTGGTTCCCCCTTATCCACCCTGCTCGTTACATCCTCAAAGAACTCCAGCAAATTTCTCAAACATGATTTCCCTTTCATAAAACCATGCTGACTCTGCTTGATTGAATCATGCTTTTCCAAATATCCTGCTACTGCTTCCTTAATAATGGGCTCCAGCATTTTCCCAACAACAGATGTTAGGGTAACCAGTCTATGGTTTCCTGCTTTCTGTCTGCCTCCTTTTTTAAATAGGGGCGTTTCATTTGCAGTTTTCCAATCCGCTGGGATCACCCCAGAATCCAGGGAATTTGGTAGTTTACAACCAATGCATCCATTATCTCTGCAGCCACTTCTTTTAAGACGTGGCCCAAGGAAGCCCAAGGAAGCAGTTGAGGCTAGCTCATTGAATGTATTCAAGTCACAGATAGATAGATTTTTAACCAATAAGGGAATTAAGGGTTATGGGGAGAGGGCGGGTAAGTGGAGCTGAGTCCACGGCCAGATCAGCCATGATCTTATTGAATGGGGGAGCAGGCTCGAGGGGCTAGATGGCCTACTCCTGTTCCTAATTCTTATGTTCTTATGTTCTTATGTAAGACCCTAGGATGTAAGCCATCAGGTCCAGGGGAATTGTCCACCTTTAGTCCCATTATTTTACCGAGTACTACTTCTTTAATGACCTTGATTGTATTAAGTTCTTCCCTCCCTATAGCCCCTTGATTATCAATTATTGGAATGTTTTTAGTGTCTTCTACCGTGAAGACCGATACAAAATATTTGTTCAACGTCTCTGCCATTTCCCTGTTCCCCGTTATTAATTCCCCAGTCTCATCCTCTAGGGGAACTACATTTACTTTAGCCACTCTTTTCCTTTTTCCTGTCGAAACTTTTACTATCTGTTTTTATATTCCGTGCTAGTTTACTTTCATAATCTATCTTCCCTCTCTTTATCATTTTTTTTAGTCGTTCTTTGCTGGCTTTTAAAAGTTTCCCAATCCTCTGGCCTCCCACTAGTCTTGGCCACATTGTATGCCCTTGTATACAATTTGATACCATCCCTTATTTCCTTAGTTAGCCACGGATGGTTATCCCTTCTCTTACAGTCTTTCCTTCTCATTGGGATATATTTTTGTTGGGAGTTATGAAATATCTCCTTAAATGTCTGCCACTGCTCATCAACCGTCCTATACTTTAATCTATTTTCCCAGTCCACTTTAACCAATTCTGGCTTCATACCTTTGTAGTCTCCTTTATTTAAGCTGAGGATACTGGTTGGAGACCCAACTTTCACACCCTCCAACTGAATTTGAAATTCAACCATGCTATGGTCACTCATTCCTAGAGGATCCTTTACTAGGAGATCTTTTATTAATCCTGTCTCATTACCAGATCTAAGACAGCTTGCTCCCTGGCTGATTCTGCAATGTACTATTCAAGGAAACCATCCCAGATGCACTCTATGAAAAACTCTTCCTCAAGGCTGCCCTGGCCAATTTGCTTTGTCCAATCAACATGAAGGTTAAAATCGCCTGTGGTTATTGCCGTTGCTTTTTTACAAATCCCATAGATTTAGACGAGCGATATGACTATATGATTATACATTCGTATTTAAACCAGCACAGAGCGCTTCTGTGCAGCTTCCAGGTCGTTGGCAGCAGCTTCCAGTCGTTGGCAGCAGCTTCCGTTCGTTGGCAGCAGTCACTTCTGAAAGAAAAATGCACATGTGCTGGTGCTGAACAAAGGTTTTTTTTATAATCCCAGAATAGGAACAAAAGAAGAAAGTCTGAAAGCGTTCTTTGTTCCATTTCTCTGCCTGGCCACAAATGTCGAGTGCATTCTGTTACATAGAATTACGTGAAATGTACGGCCCAGAAACAGGCCATTCGGTCCAATTGCTCCGTGCCGGTGTTTATGCTCCACATGGGCCTCTTCCCACCAATGTCCCCTTTAAGCTGCATGGCCGTGCAGCGCTCTGGAGATCCCGTGCAGCCCACTCTCCGGCTTTCAAATGGGAAAAAAAAATGTGCATGCGCTGTATTTTGAATGGGCCACGCCCCCGAAAAATAAATGAGCGGGGACATGCCTCCCACCTCTCTTTCTCTCATCTTATCAGCGTAGCCCTCTACTCCTTTCTCCCTCGTGGCTTATCCAGCTTCCCCTTAAATGCGTAAGTGATCCAATTGGAGGAAATCGATTCAAAAGTTAACATGTTATTATATCCAGTGCATCACTGCAGCAACGAAGAAAGCATTTTCTGATGGGATCGCTTCATCTAATTGTTTCAAGGACTCGATAGTAACAGAGTTATTTTGGTTGTTGATCATAGATGTCAATTTGCGTTGAGATTTTACGACTCTGACCACATCGAAAGAGAATCATCTGTAGCAGTACCTTCTTCAGATATTGCAGAGATGTCAGGAATGCTTACTTATTCAATGGAGGAAGTCGTAGACTAAGTGTTCCTTCCACCATTCATCTGTATTTCATTCACAAGTTTACTGCGGCAGTGAGCACTGAAGCTTTTGCGACTGGATTTAATTAAAAATGCTTAATTAAGATGCGATTAACCATCAGCCGGCAATATGACCATCTGACAGAGTACTGCTGCAAAGGAACGAAAAGTCGTATCATCCCTCCACTGCATCCGGCAGTAATATTAGGTAACAAATATTTTTATAATGCTCATTGATGAAAATATGTGGGGTGGGGGTAACATTCTAATAACTGATCGCTTCCTCTTAAATCATACCATCTATGCAGTGAAATTGGAAAGCCAATCAGAGACAAGGCGACCATTTTGGCAGTACAAATAGATGCATCCATCAAATTATGAGGGGCCTTGATAGAGTGGATATGAAGGACCTGTTTCCCTTAGCAGAGGGGTCAACCAGGGGGCAAAGATTTAAAATAATTGGTAGGAGGTTTAGAGGGGATTTGAGGGGATTTTTTTTCGCCCAGAGAGTGGTGGGTGTCTGGAACTCATTGCCTGAAAGGGTGGTAGAGGCAGAAACCCTCATCGCATTTAAAAAGTACAAGCAACTCTTGATTATCCGGGTCCCTTAGGAATTGGGCAATGCCGGGTAAACGATTTCTCCGTTAGAGCGATTGACATTATAAAGTTAGTACCCGATGCCTTCCCAGGCCGAAAGGACTCCGAACGCACCGGCCCGATGCCTTCCCAGGCCTAAATTTTAAATCCCGTTACAATGGTTTCCCGTTGGATCCGTGTGCGGATAATCGAGAGTTGCCTGTACTTGGATGTGCGCTTGAAGTGCCGTAACCTACAGGGCTACGGACCAAGAGCTAGGAGTGAGATTCGGCTGGATAGATTTTTGTCGGCCGGCACGGACACGATGGGCCGAATGGCCTCCTTCCGTGCTATAAATTTCTATGATTCATCTTTTGTTTCCTAACTTGTGCCATTACCATCTCAATTTGGACCATCGTCCCTTTCGCCTCTCAAATCTCTCCTGCCTTCCACCCGATCACAGACCTTCCCTTTTGTTCTGTCCTCCCCTCCCCCTTTCACTGCCTCTGCACTTCCTCAAGAACCTGTTACATCTCGAACTTTTGCCAGTTCTGAAACGTTAACTCTGTTTCTCTCTCCATAGATGCTGCCTGACCCGCTGAGATTTCCAGCATTTTCTATTTTTATTTCAGATTCCAGCATCCGCAGTATTTTGCTTTTCTATGGCTGTTTACATTCTTCCTTGCATGTGAGGAAGTAGTCCATGCAGAACCAAAGCTTGCTAGTCATACTGTCGAGAACATGTGCCATTAAATCAGCTTCCAAACACAGTGACTGAAATGGCAATAGAAAGAGATGGTCGAGAACATAAAAATTAGGAGCAGGAATCGGCCATTCGGCCCCTCGAACCCGCTCCGCCATTCAATAAGATCACGGCTGATCTTCGACCTCAACTCCACTTTCCCGCCCGATCCCCATATCCCTCGATTCCCTTAAAGTCCAAAAATCTATCGATCTCAGCCTTGAATATACTCAACGACTCAGCATCCACAGCCCTCTGGGGCAGAGAATTCCAAAGATTCACAACCCTCTGAGTGAAGAAATTCCTCCTCATCTCAGTCCTAAATGGCCGACCCCTTTATCCTGAGACTGTGTGACCCCTGGTTCTAGACTCCCCAGCCCGGGGGAAACATCCTCCCTGCATCTACCCTGTCAATCCCCCTCAGAATCTTATATGTTTCAAAGAGATCACCTCTCATTCTGCTAAACTCCAAGGTTCTTCTAAACGCCGCAGATAAGAGCACGGTTGGATTTTCATGTCCCAGCTTCAAAGTAGCAGTAATAGCCAGTGATTCCACCCGATTTCAGACACTGTGACATGTGGTCCGGATGCAATTTAGTCCCATCATTATTGAAAGCAACCAATGGTACAGAGGGATCTGGGTGTCCTCGTACATGAAACACAAAAAGTTAGCACGCAGGTACAGCAAGTTGTTATGCTCATAATAAAGTAATATGACCTTAGCTCCTTTATTTAAACTCCAGAGTGCTGGTACAGCGTGGGAGGCCTGCTTATATACAGTGCTCCCAAGGGATGCTGGGATCCCTTGGGACTCCGACAGGTATGCCCTCTGGTGGCGGTATGACACAGGTTACCTAGGGTTGCATACATAACACAAGTAATCAGGAAGGCAAATGGAATGTTGGCCTTTATTGCAAGGGGGATGGTGTATAAAAGCAGAAAAGTCCTGCTACAACTGTACAGGGTATTGGTGAGACCACACCTGGAGTACTGCGTACAGTTTTGGTCTCCTTATTTAAGGAGGGATACACGTGCATTGGAGGGAGTTCAGAGAAGGTTCACTAGGTTGATTCCTGAGGTGAAGGGGTTGTCTTATGAAGAAAGTTTGAGCAGGTTGGGCCTGTACTCATTGGAGTTTAGAAGAATGAGAGATGATCTTATTGAAACATATAAGATTTTGAGAGGGCTTGACAAGATAGATGCAGAGAGGATGTTTCCCCTCGTGGGGGAATCTTGAACTAGAGGGCATAGTTTCAGAATAAGGAATCGCCCCTTTAAGACGGAGATGAAGAGGAAATTTCTTCTCTCAGAGGGTCATGAATCTGTGAAATTCTCTGCCCCAGTGAGCTGTGGAGGCTGGGTCATTGAATATATACAAGGCTGAGATAGACAGATTCTTGAACTATAGGGAAGTCAAGGGTTGTGGGGGACGGGCAGGAAAGTGGAGTTGAGGCCAAGATCAGATCAGCCATGATCTTATTGAATGGTGGAGCAGGCTCGAGGGGCTGTATGGCCGACTCCTGCTCCTATTTCTTACGTTCTTATATTGTTTGAGAGGTCCTTTATCCGGCCAAAATAGGTGATGGGATGAGGTCCATGAACAATGCTGGGGTGATTGAAAGAATTTACTATACAAACGATGAGCTTTTAGCTTTTTTTGGTTCCCACTTGCTTTCATAGAAACATAGAAAACATAGAAATTTACAGCGCAGAAGGAGGCCATTTCGGCCTATCATGTCCACGCCGGCCGACAAAGAGCCGCACAGTCCTTGGTCAGCAGACCTAAAGTTTACATGTAAACCTATGAACAATGACGGAAAGGCAAAGAGCACCCAGCCCAACCAGTCCGCCTCACACAACTGCGACACCCCTTATACTGAAACATTCTACACTCTACCCCAACTGGAGCCATGTGATCTCCTGACAAGAGGCAAAAACCAGACAAAAAACAATTTAGGGAGAAAAAAATCTGGGAAAATTCCTCTCTGGCCCATCCAGGTGATCGAAACTATTCCAGGAGATCACCCTGACCGTATTCTATTCCCTGCAGAACTTACCATTATATCTGCGCCGTCCAACAAAAGGTCATCCAGTCTCATCCCAATTACCAGCTCTAGGTCCGTAACCCTGCAGGTTACTGCACTTTAAGTGCCCATCCAACCATCTCTTAAAAGCGGTGAGGGTTTCTGCATCCACCACTCTTCCAGGCAGCGAGTTCCAGATCCCCACAACCCTTTGCATAAAGAAGCCCCCCCCCCCTCAAATCCCCTCTAACCCTTCCACCAACCACCTTAAAACTATGTCCCTCGTAATAGACCCCTCCACCAATGGAATTAGACCCTTACTATCCACTATGTCCAGGCCCCTCAATATTTTGTACACCTCGATGAGGTCTCCTCTCAACCACCTCTGTTCCAATGAGAACAAACCCAACCTATCCAATCTGTCCTCATCACTAAGATTCTCCATTCCAGGTAGCATCCTAGTAAATCTCCTCTGCACACTCTCTAGTGCAATCACGTCCTTCCTATAATACGGTGACCAGAACTGCATGCAGTACTCCAGCTGTGGCCTAACCAAAGTATTATACAATTTAAGCATAACCTCCCTGCTCTTATATTCTATGGCTCGGCCAATAAAAGCAAGCATTCTGTATGCCTTCTTAAACTACCTTATCCACCTGGCCTGCTACTTTCAGGGATCTGTGAACAAGCACTCCAAGGTCCCTTTGTTCATCTACACTATTAAGTGACCTACCGCTTAATGTGTATACCCTTTCCTTAATAGTCCTCCCAAAGTGCATCACCTCACACTTCTCTGAATTAAATTCCATTTGCCACTGTTCTGCCCACCTGACTAGTAAATTGATATCCTCCTGCAGCCCATGACTTTCCTCTTCATTATCAATCACACAGCCAATTTTAGTGTCGTCTGCAAACCTCTTAATCATACTCCCTATATTCAAATCTAAATCGTTGACATATACTACTAAGGGACGCAGTACTGAGCTCTGCGGAACCCCATTGGAAGCATTCTTCCAGTCACACAAACATCCATCAATCATTACCCTTTGCTTCCTACCTCCAAGCCACTTTTGGATCCAACTTGCCAGTTTGCCCTGGATCCCATGGGCTTTAACCTTCATGACCAGTCCACCACGTGGGACATTATCAAAAGCTTTGTTATAGTCTATATACACTACATTGTACGCACTACCCTCACCGACCCTCTTGGTTACCTCCTCGAAAAATTCAATCAGGTTAGTCAAACACGATCTTCCCTTAACAAATCTGTGCGGACTGTCCCTAATTAACCCTTGCCTTTCCAAATGCAGATTTATCCTGTCTTTCAGGATTTTTTCCAATAATTTTCCCACCACTGAGGTTAGGCTGACAAGCCTGTAATTACTCGGCCTATCCCTTTCTCCCTTCTTAAACAAGGGCACTACATTAGCAGTTCCCAATTGTTGTGTATGCATGCCTGTTTACTGTGTGATGTCTGTAACACTGTTATGCCACATTGAATGTACCCTTATACTGCACACACCTTACCGGTACACCAGAGGGTGCTGCTGCTGGAGACCTAGGGGTTGCCTGCACACGGCAGGTAACCCAGTATAAAAGGGAACTCACAGCTTGTTGTTGACACTCAGGAGCTGCAAATAAAGGACTACAGGTCTATACAGTTTAAGTATCATACCCTGCCTCGCGGAGTCATTACTGAAAGTGCCTACACTCCAATCCTCCAGCACCATGCCCAGATCCATGCACACATCTTGTGTGAAGAGACCATTGTTGAAATAAGGAAGGCAATGGACTAGGGAACCTGCTATGTGGTGACGTGAGTTTGCCTTTGATGATTTGGAGATTCACGTGGGAGTTAATGCTCAATGTTGGTTGATCTCATACATTAAGAAAGCCTGCAGCCAAGAAATAATAATACCGTACAGCACTTGTATATTGAAAACAACAGCAATCACGCCTCCGGTTATTTTTTTGAGAAGCAAATAAACATTGTAAAGTTAGACTTTTTAAAAAGAAGAAACCTTGCATTTATATAGCGCCTTTCATGACTTCAGGACGTCCCAAAGCGCTTTACAGTCAATGAAGTACTTTTTGGAGTGTAGTCCCTGTTGTAATGTGGGAAATGCTGCCGCCAATTTGCGCACAGCAAGCTCCCACAAACAACAATGTGATAATGACCCGATAATCTGTTTTAGTGATGTTGATCGAGGGATAAATAATCGATGTAACTATTTGTACTGCACTTTCCTGGATCGACGTGTCTGTCAAGCCCCCCCACCCATGCTGCGTCTGTCAAGCTCTGCGTGCCCACCCCCACCGTCGAAGCCCCCGAATCATTCCCTCCATGTGGTGCCGAGAAGCAGGACCTGAGGCCCGAGATTGCCGACCTGATCTCGGCGGAGGTCGAGAGTGGCAACAGGGGGCACAGAAGCGGCGGGGCGGGGGGGGGGGGGCGGGCGCGGGAGGGGGGTGGAAGAGCGAGAAAGACTGGGGGGGAGAGAGAGAGACTGGGGGGAGAGAGAGAGACTAGGATTAAGAGGGAGAGAGAGGCTGGGGGAGAGGGAGACTGTGAGAGAGAGAGAGAGACGGGGGGGGGTGGAGAGAGACACGGGTGGTGGGGGAGAGACACTGGTGGGGGGTGGGGGGGTGGGGTGGAGGGGAGAGAGGGAGCTCAGTGAAGATAGATCACATTCTTCCAAACCCCTACAAGGGACATCGTTGGGGTGGATGAAATCCAGAAGTCACGACACTGTCACTATTCACTTCATACCCAATAAACCTGTTAACAATCCGCACACAATGTCCCATCTATGGTGGCGGGGGGGGAGGTTGGTGGAGGCGGGGGGGGCATAAGGTCATGCAGTTGCGCTGGAATAAGGCACTTTGGCTGGGGGAGGGATGTACTTGGACTGGGGTAAGACACTTTGGCTGGGGAAGGGATGTATTTGGACTGGGGTAAGGCACTTTGGCTGGGAGAGGGATGTAGGACTGGGGTAAGGTACTTTGGCTGGGGGAGGGATGTACTTGGACTGGGGTAAGGCACTTTGGCTGTGGGAGGCATACACTTGGACTGAGGTAAGACACTTTGGCTGGCCCTTGCTGTCTTCTGGGGAGTTCCGTCCTCTGTCGCTTCATGGAATGAGTGATCACAATATGGTTGAATTTGTAAAACAGATTGAGGATGAGGAAGTTGTGTCAGAAATGAGCGTACTATGCTTAAACAAAGGGGACTACAGTGGGATGAGGGCAGAGTTGGCTAAAGTAGACTGGAAACAAGGACTAAATGGTGGCACAATTGAGGAACAGTGGAGGACTTTTAAGGAGCTCTTTCATAGTGCGCAACAAAAATATATTCCAGTGAAAAAGAAGGGCAGCAAGAGAAGGGATAACCAGCCGTGGATAACCAAGGAAATAAAGGAAAGTATCAAATCAAAGACCAATGCGTATAAAGTGGCCAAGGTTAGTGGGAAACTAGAGGATTGGGAAAATTTTAAGCAACAGCAAAGAATGACTAAAAAAGCAATAAAGAAAGGGAAGATAGATTACGAAGGTAAACTTGCGCAAAACATAAAAACAAATAGTAAAAGCTTTTACAGATATATAAAACGGAAAAGAGTGACTAAAGTAAATGTTGGTCCCTTAGAAGATGAGAAGGGGGATTTAATAATGGGAAATGTGGAAATGGCTGAAACCTTAAACAATTATTTTGCTTCCGTCTTCACAGTGGAAGACACAAAAACCATGCCAAAATTTGGAGGCCACAGGAATGTGGGAAGGGAGGATTTGGAGATAATCACTATCACTAGGGGGGGTAGTGCTGGACAGGCTAATGGGATTGAAGGTAGACAAGTCCCCTGGTCCTGATGAATTGCATCCCAGGGTATTAAAAGAGATGGCGGAAGTTATAGCAGATGCATTCATTATAATCTACCAAAATTCTCTGGTCTCTGGGGAGGTACCAGCGGATTGGAAAGCAGCTAATGTAACGTCTCTCTTTATAAAAGGGGGCAGGCAAAAGGCAGGTAACTATAGGCCGGTTAGTTTAACATCTGTAGTGGGGAAAATGCTTGAAACTATCATTAAGGAAGAAATAGCGGGACATCTAGATAGGAATAGTGCAATCAAGCAGACGCAGCATGGATTCATGAAGGGGAAATCATGTTTAACTAACTTACTGGAATTCTTTGAGGATATAACGAGCATGGTGGATAGAGGTGTACCGATGTATGTGGTGTATTTAGATTTCCAAAAGGCATTCGATAAGGTGCCACACAAAAGGTTACTGCAGAAGATAAAGGTACGCGGAGTCAGAGGAAATGTATTAGCATGGATAGAGAATTGGCTAGCTAACAGAAAGCAGAGATTCGGGATAAATGGGTCCTTTTCCGGTTGGAAATCAGTGGTTAGTGGTGTGCCACAGGGATCAGTGCTGGGACCACAACTGTTTACAATATACATAGATGACCTGGAAGAGGGGACAGAGTGTAGTGCTACAAAATTTGCAGATGACACAAAGATTAGTGGAAAAGCGGGTTGTGTAGAGGACTCAGAGAGGCTGCAAGGAGATTTGGATAGGTTAAGCGAATGGGCTAAGGTTTGGCAGATGGAATACAATGTTGGAAAGTGTGAGGTCATCCACCTTGGGAAAAAAACAGTAAAAGGGAATATTATTTGAATGGGGAGAAATTACAACATGCTGTGGTGCAGAGGGACCTGGGGGTCCTTGTGCATGAATCCCAAAAAGTTAGTTTGCAGGTGCAGCAGGTAATCAGGAAGGCGAATGGAACGTTGGCCTTCATTGCGAGAGGGATGGAGTACAAAAGCAGGGAGGTCCTGCTGCAACTGTATAGGGTATTGGTGAGGCCGCACCTGGAGTACTGCGTGCAGTTTTGGTCACCTTACTTAAGGAAAAATATACTAGCTTTGGAAGGGGCACAGAGACGATTCACTCGGCTGATTCGAGAAATGAGGGGGTTACCTTATGATAATAGATTGAGCAGACTGGGTCTTTACTCCTTGGAGTTCAGAAGGATGAGGGGTGATCTTATAGAAACATTTGAAATCATGAACGGGATAGACAAGATAGAGGCAGAGAGGTTGTTTCCACTGGTCGGGGAGACTAGAACTAGGGGGCACAGCCTCAAAATACGGGGGAGCCAATTTAAAACAGAGTTGAGAAGGAATTTCTTCTCCCAGAGGGTTGTGAATCTGTGGAATTCTCTGCCCAAGGAAGCAGTTGAGCCTAGCTCATTGAGTGTATTCAAGTCACAGATAGGTAGATTTTTAACCAATAAGGGAATTAAGGGTTACGGGGAGCGGGCGGGTAAGTGGAGCTGAGTCCACGGCCAGATCAGACTCGAGGGGCTAGATGGCCTACTCCTGTTCCTAATTCTTATGTTCTTATGTTCACGAAGCCAAAGCGGATCGAGTTACAATTTGCAAAGTCAGTGTGACCTGGGCGGTTCTAGTGACAGATTCCAGTGAAACTTCAGGCTGCGGCTTAACCTCCAAAAAGACCAATCATAGACACAGAGTGCAGCATGCAGCTTTTAGCAGTACAAATAATCGCATCCATAAATAATGGCCAGGACACTGGGGTTAACTCTCCTGCTCTTCTTCGAAATAGTGCCATGGGATTTTTACGTCCATCAGAGAGGGTAGACGGGGCATAGGTTTAATGTCTCATCTGAAAGACGGCACCTCTGACAGTGCAGCGCTCCCTCAGTACTGCCCCTCCGACAGTGCGGCACCCCCTCAGTACTGCCCCTCCAACAGTGCGGCACCCCCTCAGTACTGCCCCTCCAACAGTGCGGCACCCCCTCAGTACTGCCCCTCCAACAGTGCGGCACCCCCTCAGTACTGCCCCTCCAACAGTGCGGCACCCCCTCAGTACTGCCCCTCCAACAGTGCAGCACTCCCTCAGTACTACCCCTCCGACAGTGCGGCACCCCCTCAGTACTGCCCCTCCAACAGTGCGGCACCCCCTCAGTACTGCCCCTCCAACAGTGCGGCACTCCCTCAGTACTGCCCCTCCAACAGTGCGGCGCACCCTCAGTACTGCCCCTTCGACAGTGCGGCGCTCCCTCAGTACTGCCCTTCCGAAAGTGCGGCGCTCCCTCAGTACTGCCCCTCCGACAGTGCGGTGCTCCCTCAGTACTGCCCCTCCGACAGTGCGGCGCTCCCTCAGTACTGCCCTTCCGAAAGTGCGGCGCTCCCTCAGTACTGCCCCTCCGACAGTGCGGCGCTCCCTCAGTACTGCCCCTCCGACAGTGCGGCACTCCCTCAGTACTGCCCCTCCGACAGTGCGGCGCTCCCTCAGTACTGCCCCTCCGACAGTGCGGCTCTCCCTCAGTACTGCCCCTCCGACAGTGCGGCGCTCCCTCAGTACTGCCCCTCCGACAGTGCGGCGCTCCCTCAGTACTGCCCCTCCGACAGTGCGGCGCTCCCTCAGTACTGCCCCTCCGACAGTGCGGCACTCCCTCAGTACTGCCCCTCTGACAGTGCGGCGCTCCCTCAGTACTGCCCCTCCGACAGTGCGGCGCTCCCTCAGTACTGCCCTTCCGACAGTGCGGCGCTCCCTCAGTACTGCCCCTCCGACAGTGTAGCGCTCCCTCCGACAGTGCGGCGCTCCCTCAGTACTGCCCCTCCGACAGTGCGGCGCTCCCTCAGTACTGCCCCTCCGACAGTGCGGCACTCCCTCAGTACTGCCCCTCTGACAGTGCGGCGCTCCCTCAGTACTGCCCCTCCGACAGTGCGGCGCTCCCTCAGTACTGCCCCTCCGACAGTGCGGCACTCCCTCAGTACTGCCCCTCTGACAGTGCGGCGCTCCCTCAGTACTGCCCCTCCGACAGTGCGGCTCTCCCTCAGTACTGCCCCTCCGACAGTGCGGCGCTCCCTCAGTACTGCCCCTCCGACAGTGCGGCGCTCCCTCAGTACTGCCCCTCTGACAGTGCGGCGCTCCCTGAGTACTGCACTGGGAGTGTCAGCTTGGATTTATATGCACAAGTTCCTGGAGTGGGACTTGAACCCACAAGCTACTGACTCATAGGCGAGGGTGTCACCCAAGGCAGATACCTCTTAATTCCCTGCAAGCAAAATAACAAAATATCCTGTATAACCTGTTCTTTGTAAGTTTAAGAAAATCCATTTGGTAAGCAAATTTATTTTCTTCTGCTGGGAGTATAGACTCGTTAGCCGACATCAGTCGTGGGGAAAATTTTTGAATCAATTATTAAAGATGAAATAGCAACGCATTTGGAAAGCAGTGACAGGATCGGTCCAAGTCAGCATGGATTTATGAAAGGGAAATCATGCTTGACAAATCTTCTAGAATTTTTTGAGGATTTAACTTGTAGAGTGGACAAGGAAGAACCAGTGAATGTGGTGTATTTGGACTTTCAAAAGGCTTTTGACAAGGTCCCACACAAGAGATTGGTGTGCAAAATTAAAGAGTATGGTATTGGGGGTAATGTACTGACGTGGACAGAGAACTGGTTGGCAGACAGGAAGCAGAGAGTCGGGATAAATGGTTCCTTTTCAGAATGGCAGGCAGTGACTAGTGGAGTGCCGCAGGGCTCAGTGCTGGGACTCCAGCTCTTTACAATATACATCAATGATTTAGATGAAGGAATTGAATGTAATGTCTCCAAGTTTGCAGATGATACTAAGCTGGGTGGAGGTGTGAGCTGTGAGGAGGACGCTAAGAGGCTGCAGGGTGACTTGGACAGGTTAGGTGAGTGGGCAAATACATGGCAGATGCAGTATAATGTGGATAAATGTGAGGTTATCCACTTTGGTGGCAAAAACGTGAAGGCAGAATATTATCTGAATGGCGGCAGATTAGGAAAAGGGGAGGTGCAAAGAAACCTGGGTGTCACGGTACATCAGTCATTGAAAGTTGGCATGCAGGTACAGCAGGCGGTGAAGAAGGCAAATGGCATGTTGGCTTTTATAGCTGGGGGATTTGAGTATAGGAGCAGGGGGGTCTTACTACAGTTGTACAGGGCCTTGGTGAGGCCTCAGTTGAAATATTGTGTTCAGTTTTGGTCTCCTAATCTGAGGAAGGAGGTTCTTGCTATTAAGGGAGTGCAGCGAAGGTTTACCAGTCTGATTCCCGGGATGGCAGGATTGACATATGAGAAGAGACTGAATCGACTAGGCCTTTATACACTGGAGTTTAGAAGACTGAAAGGGGACTCATAGAAACGTATAAAATTCTGACGGGACGGGACAGGTTAGATGCAGGAAGAATGTTCCCGATGTTGGGGATGTCCAGAACCAGGGGTCACAATCTAAGGATAAGTGGTAAGCCATTTAGGACCGAGATGAGGAGAAACTTCTTCACTCAGAGAGTTGTTAACCTGTGGAATTCCCTGCCGCAGAGAGTTGTTGAGGCCAGTTCGTTAGATATATTCAAGAGGAAGATAGATATGGCCCTTATGGCTAAAGGGATCAAGGGGTATGGAGAGAAAGCAGGAAAGGGGTACCGAGGGAATGATCAGCCATGATCTTATTGAATGGCGGTGCAGGCTCGAAGGGCCGAATGGCCTACTCCTGCACCTATTTTCTATGTTTCTGTGTTTCTAGCAGCGTTAGTGACCGTTGACTTTTACGTGCGCCCTGCTGACATCAGTAAGTCAGGTGATGCTGATCGCTCCACTACAGCTGCAGATATCTGCCGCTGTACTCCCTCAATAGCAAGAATGTCCTTCCTCAGATTAGGAGACCAAAACTGAACAGAATATTCCAGCTGAGGCCTCAACAAGGCCCTGTACAATAGCAGTAAGACCCCCCCCTGCTCCTATACTCAAATCCCCTAGCTATAAAGGCCAACATGCCATTTGCCTTCTTCACCGCCTGCTGTACCTGCATGCCAACTTCTGCGCAAATCTGTTACAAAAGTGCTGAGCAGGGGTGGGGGCAGCATGGGTGGGGGGTGGGCCTTGGAGGGGACTGTGGGAGCTTTAATTGGAGTTTTTTTTATTCGTTCCTGGGTGTCGCTGGCAAAGCCAGCATTTATTGTCCATCCCTAATGGCCTTTGAGAAGCCGCCTTCTTGAACCGCTGCAATCCGTGTGGTGAAGGTGCTCCCACAGTGCTGTTAGGGAGGGAATTCCAGGATTTTGACCCAGCGACGATGGAGGGTTTTTAAGGCATTAATGTCGGGCAGTGGCTAAATTTAGGGAGTAACTATTTGTCCTAACTCTCCCTTCTGCGCCCCCCCCTCCACCCCCAGTGCAATTTCTAATAACCCTTTACAGCGCATGCATCCTCCTCTCCCATCCCATCCCGAGCTAAAACCGGATCTGGAATCGTCCCCGATTCAACACCATGTTGCCTCCGACCCGTCCACCTGCAGCTCCGAGCCCCGAGCCCCGTGCCCCGAGCTCCGAGCTCCCTGCTGGGCTGTTTGGGGGGTGGGGGGATGCAGGGAGAAGAGAGAGAGCCTGGTCGGGGGTCTGGGGGGGTGGGCGGGGAGAGAGAGCATGATTAGGGTGGGGGGAGGGAGCGAGAGAGCCTGGTTGGGGGAGGGGTTGGGGGGAGAGTGAGAGACGCTTGTTGGTTGAGGGAAGAGAGAGCCTTGTTGGGGGGGTGGGGGAGAGAGAGCCTGGTTGGTGGGGTGGGGGAGGGGAGAGAGAGCTTTGTTGCGGGGGGTAGAGAGAGAGTCCGGTTGGGGGAGGGAAGAGAGAGCCTTGTTGGGGGGTGGGGGAGAGAGAGCCTTGTTGGGGGAGGGGGGAGAGAGCCTTGTTGCCGGGGGTAGAGAGAGAGTCCGGTTGCGGGAGGGAAGAGAGAGCCTTGTTGGGGAGTGGGGGAGAGAGAGCCTGGTTGGGGGAAGGGGAGAGTGAGCCTGGTGGGGGTGGTGGGGGGGGGGAAAGAGTCTAGTTGCAGGGGAGGGAGAGAGAGCCTAGTTGGGGAAGGGGGGAAAGAGAGAGCCTGGTTGTTTGGTGGGGGGTGGGGGGGGGGGTCAGAGAGAGAGTGTAAGAATTCGGCGAAAACAGACTTTTGGACATTGCTTGGACACATTTTTTGTTACTGCAGGGAGCAGACGGCACTGACTTGGTGCAGGTCCAAACATGTCCCACAGGAATACACAGCAGCTGGGCGGGGATGGGTAAATGGCTGAAAGCAGGAACATCATGGTTAATGGGTGCCTTTTGTCATATAATGGGAACCCATCAGTGAGACATTAAGTAAAGTGGCCGGTGCTTCAGACCACCGAAAGACAAAGGAAAGCTATTCGAGCACAGGTTCGTCGGAGCCAGATCCACAGGAAGAGTCCCAGTTGACAAAGGAACAGGCCAAAGACTTGATTTTGCTTTTGAGTTGAACTTTTGGTACGAGAAGAAGCTTTTTGCAAGTATATGAGACGGCAGTTTGCAGCCATCTCTCTCTCTCTCCCCTCTTCCAAGCTTACTCGCTTTGTTCACCACACAAAGACCGAGCACTCCCTCTGGGACAGCGAGAAGAAACTATCATGGACGAGCAAAGAGAGCCCGCTATTTCGACTGGGAAGCTGACCTTGAGACTGGACTTGAGTACCACAGTTTGGTACAGAACCACGAGATACACCTCATCGGGAGAAGCAGCGAGTAAGCCAGAGGGGTAACTGGTGAGCATTATCCCAGCCCACACATCTTTAAGACCACTGCATAGTGTGAAAGGGTGTCATGTGTCCCAATCAAGCCTTAGGGGTTTTTGTGTGGGGAGGTTTTTGCGTGGATCATAAGCGTACACATAATTCTGTTGGACAGATTCGATGTTGCAATTTTGAATCCGAGCAGGGGTGTTTTAGACACGGGTACTTTGCGTTAGGAGCCTGTTCAGACGGGCCAGGGTTGTGTGTTGTACTGTGTTTGTTTGTTTTACACCACCAGGGTGTGTTTTACTGGGAGCAGGTGTGTGCTTCTACTTGAATAAAAGCATTGTGACGGTTGAGACCGAAAGATCTGGCTATAACTGTATATTACTGTTCACCACTACAGTTCCGGTGTCTAGAACTGTTGTAAGAGTGGGGGATTCGAAACCAACAAGGGCAAAACCACTTACAAGAGCCTGTTTTGGGGGTAGAGAGAGAGAGCACCTGGTTGGGGGGGGGGGTAGAGAGAGAGAGCACCTGGTTGGGGGGGGGGTGGGGAGAGAGAGCGCCTGGTTTGGGGGGCGGGGAGAGAGGGAGAGAGAGTACCTGGTTGGGGGGGGTGGAGGAGAGAGAGGGAGAGAGCACCTGGTTGGGGGGGGGGAGGGGGAGAGAGAGCCTGGTTGGGGGGGAAGAGAGAGAGCCTGTTTTGGGGGGCGGGGAGAGAGGGAGAGAGAGTACCTGGTTGGGGGGGGTGGAGGAGAGAGAGGGAGAGAGCACCTGGTTGGGGGGGGGGAGGGGGAGAGAGAGCCTGGTTGGGGGGGGGCGGGGAGAGAGAGCGCCTGGTTTGGGGGGCGGGGAGAGAGGGAGAGAGAGTACCTGGTTGGGGGGGGGTGGAGGAGAGAGAGGGAGAGAGCACCTGGTTGGGGGGGGGGGAGGGGGAGAGAGAGCCTGGTTGGGGGGGAAGAGAGAGAGCCTGTTTTGGGATGGGGGAAGAGAGAGCGCCAGATTGGCGGGGGGGGGGAGGGGAGGGAGAGAAAGAGCCTGTTTTGGGGTGGGGGAGAGCGCCTGGTTGAGGCGGGGGGGAGAGAGACAGCCTGTTTGGGGGAGTGGGGGGGAAGAGGGGACAGCCTCTTTGGCGGAGGGATTGGGGGTAGAGAGAGCTTGATTGGGAGGGAGAGAGACCGGGTGAGGTGGGGGTGGACAGAGAGGGAACTCGGGGAAGACAAATCACGTTCTTCCAACCCCTTTTACACCCACACCTGACATCATTGGAGTGGATGAAATCCAGAAGTCACAACACTGACAGTTCGTATCCAATAAACCTGTTGACAATCCGCACACACTGCCCCATCTATGGCGGGGTGGGGGGGGGCGGAGTAAGTTCATGCACTTGCACTTGAGTAAGGGACTTCGGCTGTGGGAGGCAGCACGTGCTGGGGTAAGGGACTTTGGCTGGAACTTGGTGGCATTTGGGGAGATCTATCCTCTGTGGCTTCTGAAGTCAAAATGGACCGAATTACAAATTGGAAACTCAGTCAGAACTTGGGCTGGGCGGTTCCAGTTACACATTCCAGAGGAACTTCAGGGTGTGGCTTATCCTCCGAGGGGACCAATCAGCAGTAGGTCATGTGAAAATGGCGAGCCAATCAGAGAAACGGCTGCCTTTCAGTTCGTACAAATAGACGCAGCCCTAAATTTAGCGCCTGGGAAATGGTTTGCACCGGCAGCCAAAAAATGTCAGTGTTTGCGCCCTGAGAGTGAGGTGGAGCGCGAAGGGAAGCGTTCCACACATCTCTCAGGGCGCTAGGCTGGGTGAGCAACCGAATATCCCGTGCTAAAGAGCCGGCTTCACAGCGCCCCGAGAGAGGCGTCTCCTGCAATTTAAAAAATCGGAACAAAAAACACAAAAAACATTCCCGATACATTACTCACCCCGAATAAAGTTAAATCACAAATAAAAATATCACTCACACTTACCCCGCGCAGTCATTCCTTCCCTTCGTGCCCCGGGACAGCCCTGCGCGCCAGATTTCTCTGGCGGGGGTCACTAGGGGGCGCTACAGGTGCAGCGCAAACCGAATGTTGCCTCCGTGTGGATACCGGGGGGCGTTGCACACCGGCGCGGCACTCCCGGGCGATACTGCTCAGCCCCGCCGGTACCGGCACACCAAATTTGCCGATCGGCGCGAATGCCGGCGCTCGCGGCTACAAGTCCTTTAGCCACCGTGTTCCCACCCTCGCCAGGGATCGCTTGCCCCAAGCGAATTTTTTAGCCCCGTTGGTGTTCATGCGAAAAATAAATTTGCTTAAATAGAAATTGGGATTGCACTGCTTCACTCGTATCCGCGGGGTTCCCTGCTCCACCCAGTGTTGTTAAACAACGCGCAAAGTTTGCCAACAATAGGTTTGCAGTACAAACTTGTTGCCAACACCACAAGTTCTGGTTCAAACCGGACTGCACCCAAAACCCAACTAACCAGAATCCTCTTGGCAACAGCTCCCTGTTCCTGGGGATTTGACGAAGAGCGTGTTGCAACATTTTGTTGCACCGAGGTGACAATTAAAATGTACACCTTGAGCATGTCCCAGAAACTCAGTGCTGACTATTTAATTCCTGTGGCAAAAGATGACAACAGAAATCCCTGCACTAATATATGATGCTGTTGTGGATTTCTGAGATTAGAGGTGGAAAGTAAAGTTTCACAAGGTTGAGACCAGAACTGAGAGGTTCATCATCATAGGCCGTCCCTCGTACCGAGGATGACTTGCTTCCACGACAAAATAGTGGAATAGTGCAATCAAGCAGACGCAGCTTGGATTCATGAAAGGGAAATCATGTTTAACTAACTTACTGGAATTCTTTGAGGATATAATGAGCATGGTGAATAGAGGTGTACCGATGGATGTGGTGTATTTAGATTTCCAAAAGGCATTCGATAAGGTGCCACACAAAAGGTTACTGCAGAAGATAAAGTACGCGGAGTCAGAGGAAATGTATTAGCATGGATTGAGAATTGGCTGGCGAACAGAAAGCAGAGAGTCGGGATAAATGGGTCCTTTTCCAGTTGGAAATCGGTGGTTAGTGGTGTGCCACAGGGATCGGTGCTGGGACCACAACTGTTTACAATATACATAGATGACCTGGAAGAGGGGACAGAGTGTAGTGCAACAAAATTTGCAGAAGACACTAAGATTAGTGGGAAAGCGGGTTGTGTAGAGGACTCAGAGAGGCTGCAAGGAGATTTGGATAGGTTAAGCGAATGGGCTAAAGTTTGGCAGATGGAATACAATGTCGGAAAGTGTGAGGTCATCCACCTTGGGAAAAAAAACAATAAAAGGGAATATTATTTGAATGGGAAGAAATTACAACATGCTGTGGTGCAGAGGGAGCTGGGGGCATGAATCCCAAAAGGTTAGTTTGCAGGTGCAGCAGGTAATCAGGGAGGCGAATGGAATATTGGTCTTCATTGCGAGAGGGATGGAGTACAAAAGCAGGGAGGTCTTGCTGCAACTGTATAAGGTATTGGTAAGGCCGCACCTGGAGTACTGCGTGCAGTTTTGGTCACCTTACTTAAGGAAGGATATACTAGCTTTGGAGGGGGTACAGAGACGATTCACTCGGCTGATTCCAGAAATGAGGGGGTTACCTTATGATGATAGATTGAGTAGAGTGCGTCTTTACTCGTTGGAGTTCAGAAGGATGAGGGGTGATCTTATAGACACATTTAAAATCATAAAAGGGATAGACAAGATAGAGGCAGAGAGGTTGTTTCCATTGGTGGGGGAGACTAGAACTAGGGGGCACAGCCTCAAAATACGGGGGAGCCAATTTAAAACCGAGTTGAGAAGGAATTTCTTCTCCCAGAGGGTTGTGAATCTGTGGAATTCTCCGTCCAAGGAAGCAGTTGAGGCTAGCTCATTGAATGTTTTCAAGTCACAGATAGATTTTTAACCAATAAGGGAATTAAGTGTTACGGGGAGAGGGTGGGTAAGTGGAGCTGAGTCCACGATCAGATCAGCCATGATCTTATTGAATGGTGGAGCAGGCTCGAGGGGCTAGATGGCCTACTCCTGTTCCTAATTCTTATGTTCTTATGTTCTTATAAAAAGATATGAGTTTCCAAGTGTTTCAATGAAGGACCTAATATTCCAGATCCCGAACTACATCCTGAAGGGTGGAAGATGCCTGAGCGTGGATTTTTTTAACGTGGGGTGACCGTTGCACACCAGCCACCACACGGGGCTTGACAGAGCGAGGTCTTGGTCCAGTGGCAAGGGTTAACCAGGACGACTGGAGACCTGCTCTGCTGCACGGACCCAGTGCGCGCACACATATCGCAGTGTGGGCTGGGCCCGTGCTGCCCCTGGGCCCTCGCCTCTTCTGGGCTCCAGATTCACGCCTCTCCTGGGCCCCGTCACATCCCTCTATGGACTTTTGCCACTCCTTCGCCCCTCCTGCTGTACCTGCCCGCACCGCAATCAGAGACCTGGCTTCGCAGCCGTCGCCCTCCTGCAGCAGCACGCGCTGCTCCCTGCAGTGGTATACCACCGCACGCTGCTCCCTCCAATGGCCCCGGCCTGCTGATGGTCTTGCAGGCTGGGACCGCGCTGATTTCCGGGCTGGGTCGCCGCACGCTGCTCCCTCCAATGGCCCCGACCTGCTGATGCTAACAGTAACAGGCTTTAACTGGATGACCTCTTAAACAATAACAACGCCGAAGGATTTCAGTGGGGAGGGCAGCGTCATTCGTCTAAAAATGCACAATCAGTTGATGTTCATCAGTGAGTTCTCAGGTGACTGAACAGTCCAATATGACAATTACAGTCTCTGTCACAGGTGGGACAGACAGTGGTTGAAGGAAAGGGAGGGTGGGTACCTATCAGGAAAGGATGAACAGGCTGGTCTCTTTTGTCTGGCAAATGGAAGGCCAAGGATTGACCTGATGGGCAGGTCTTCAAGATTCTGAAAGGGTTTGGACAGGATAGATACAGAGAAGCTTTTTCCACTTGCTGGGCAGACCACAGCT